>NC_052152.1:100242464-100551537 GCF_902713615.1 Scyliorhinus canicula | reverse complement strand
AACTTTATTACTAACACAGTATTAAAATCTTTAACGTTACCCCAGAAAACAGCTTACAATCACTCAACACAGTGAACACAATACCCTCAATTGCTATCTTTATCCTCACTTAAACAACAAAATAAACATCTCGGCTTTCAATCCACTTTAAATACCAATGGCACAGAGGAATACTTGTTTTACAGAGTTATTCTTTGAGAAAGAGATCTCTTGTCACTGTTTTACAGAAAAGATTTAACTCCAGTCAGACCCACGAAAAAACTCTGGCTATATGTCATTAAAGGCTGCTTCAACTAGCTTGTTTGAGCTCCCCCTTGTCTGCAGACCAGTCTGCACTGCTTTAAACACTGTTAATCTCTTAACTAACCTACAGTGAGAACAAACTGCCTTACTTCCAATTCAGCCAGATCAGAACAGAACTGAAAATGCTTTCTCAAAAAGCCTGATGCCTTAGCAATGACATCATCTCACCAAGCTGAAAGTTAATTAACTCCGCATGGAATCCTCTTATCAAACCAAAACTGCATTAGCCCAAGCATTTTTGATGGTTAATTGCACCTCTGGCTCCCAAAAGCTTTGTCATCTTTCAACCTAAGAATCTTTTAAAACATGACTTCAGCAGTCAAAAAGTCTAATCCAGACTTTTAACCCTTATCTAACCAAATACCTATAATACAATATAATACAATGTCCAAAATTGCCTTTAGTATTGGGTGGGGTTACTGGTTTATGGGGATAGGGTGGAGGTGTGGGGTTAGGTAGGGTGCTCTTTCCAAGAGCCAGTGCAGACTCGATGGGCCAAATGGCCTCCTTCTGCACTGCAAATTCTATACCCGAGATTCCTATATTCATCACACTGAGAAGTTTGCAGACTGGAATAGTTGGGCATCATGCCAGCATAACAAGACTGCCAGTGCAATCAATTATCTAAGTATCTAATTGAACCATTCGCATCATGCAAAAGAAAAAGTTAAAACAGATTTTAGAAATACTTACAAAATATTAGAAAACGCACAGTGCTATTAAAATGAACATATCTGTAAAGTTCCTGTCGTGAATAGTCCTTCCAGAGAAGTCTTGCCCCTTTGCACAAAAGCTCGTGCAGTACAAGGTTGATTTTCTTTGGTCATAAATGTGACTCAAATTGGCAAATGTTTTAGTAATTATTTAGTTTTGAAAGTGCTGCCTGCATCAGAATAAAACTACAAACATTGTCCTCAATCATGCAAAACAATTATACTGTGATATCTGTCTCCGCTTCTTGAACTTTAGTAATGACCAGCACAAAATGGAGTTAAACTTTGTGATTCAAACTTAGCAGAATTTAATCATTCTTTGGATATTCCTGCGTCTTTAACAGCACATCAAATGCAAAAGCAACAAATGTCCTTTTGCATATGCATGTACAGTAGGGTCATCAACTCCATATTACTAGAGGTTTCATCATGTGATCTCCTGTCTTCATATTCCTACCATCAATCATCCAACATGTCCATCCTCGCAACCTTCCCACACCAATGGAAAAGTGAACAGAAACTTTGTAACTTGAATGGGTGATTCATGATTGCTAGTTGAACAACCTTCCCTCCAACAACCGGCCCCTAACCCATTTCACATGTTTTAATATGCAGCGAACAAAAATGTTCAAAGAAAATGGGGACAAAATGCCCTTATAATTCTCCTTCCTTGTTGTTCACAGTAGTGTATGGGACTTTAATCATTAATTCATGAATATGCAAGCACCAATATTGAAGGGTTGGAAAACTTAATCTACAGCTTCATTTTACATATTTTGCAGTGAAGTCAATTATAACTGGTCATATGACAGATGTTCGAATCTTGTCCTCACCATCTAAATGACACAGAAACTTAGAAAATAGAAGCAGAGGAGGCTATTCGACCCTTTGAGCCTGCTCTGCCATTCATTATGATCATGGCTAATCATAAAGTTCAATACCCTGATCCCGCCTTTCCCCACATCCTTTGATCCCTTTAGCCCCAAGAGATGTATATAATTCCTTCTTGAAATTGCACAATGTTTTGGCCTCAACTACTTTCTGTGGTAGCAAATTCTACAGATTCGCCACTCTAGGTGAAGAACTTTCTCCTCACCTCAGTCCTACATTTACCCGGTATCCCCAAACTATGACCCCTAGTTCTGGACACGCCCACCATCATAGAATTTACAGTGCAGAAGGAGGCCACTGAGCCCATCGAGTCTGAACCGGCCCTTAGATAGAGCACCCCACTTAAGCCCATGTATCCACCCTATCACCGTAACCCAGTACCACAACCTAACCTCACCTTTTTTGGACATTAAGGGCAATTTAGCATGGCCAATCCACCTAACCTGCACATCTTTGGTCTGTGGGAGGAAACCAGAGCACTCGGAGGAAACCCACGCAGAAACGGAGAGAACGTGCAGACTCCACACAGACAGTGACCCAAGCCGGGAATCAAACCTGCGACCCTGGAGCTGTGAAGGAACTGTGCTAACCACTGTGCTACCGTGCTGCCTACTGTGGTGATATGCATCACTGTAAATACACAAGGGGTTAATGTAAATACACTAAGACTAAGTAATCACTAGAGCAGTGTTCTTCAAAGTCAGGGACGCGGCCCGCGGGTGGGTCACGGAGCCGTCCTTCACGGCGCTCCCAATCGCACAAATCCCCGCTTTCAGCCGGCTTTTAATAACGCTGGCTGCAAGCGGCCATTAAAATGACCGGGAATGTGCGCGCATGTGCAATGCGGCCGCTATTTTTTTAAATGGTCGCAGCTTTTTGTTTTACAAGTTTGGGGATTTTTAATTCATTTTATTCATTTATTTAATTAATTTAGTTTTTATTTTTGACTTCCGGTGGCATGGGTGAGCAGGGCGGCGGCAGTAAGAAGAGTTCCCGCCGGTGGACACGATTTGTGGCGATTTCGGGGAAATCCCCGAGTCTTCACGCACCCCCCCCTGACTATCGTCGGCATTTGGGGGCGTTGCGAGCAGCCAGCGGGGCCGGTTTAAAAACCTGATAAGAACCCCTCGCGGGTGTCGGGCTGCAGGAGCTGAGGCGCTGGACCCAGCGCGGCGTCTAGGCCAGAGCAGCGGGGCGGAGCTACGAGGAGGCCGAGGCGGCAGGCCCGAGACCAGGGCACCATGTAGGTGGGGTGTCCCACATCGGATGGATTCCACCTGGGATGAAGAAAGAAGCCTGAAGCCTAGTCCCAGAGGAGCTCTGGGTGAATGTAGAGGAGAAAGAAAGAAGGTTTAACGAAGTTTGGTGAAATTTTTTCTTTCTTCTCCCCTAATTCAGATTGATGAAGGACAGGAGGGTAAAGGGGGAAGAGAAAAGAAAAAAAAACACAATAAGCTGCTAAAGGATGCGAAGGGCTGCGTCGAAGAAAGGAGGAAACGCGGGTCCGCCGCTGAATGAGAAGACGAGCAAAAGTGTTGACAGGATGGCGGAAGCCGAACCGCAAGGCGGGGCCGCACTACTTACGGAGGAGAAGATGACCGAAGTGATGGCGGTGGAGCTGGAAAAACAGTTTGCGAGGCACATGGAGGCCTTGAGGAAGGAGACGGCGGTCGCAGTGAAGTCATTGGTGGAGGAGGCAATCGCCCCGTTGAGGGTGGCGGTGGCAAAGGCATTGGCCGAGGTGAGAGAGCAGGGTGAGAAGATGAAGGATGTGGAGGAGGCCGTGTCACGACACAGCGACCAGGTCACCTCAATGGGGACGAGCTGCGGAGGGTGGTGGAGGTCAACAGAGGACTCCGAGCAAAGCTTGAAGACTTGGAAAACCGCTCAAGGTGGCACAATTTGAGAATTGTGGACTTGCCCGAAGGGACAGAGGGCCCAAGAAGTTGGCGGAGCTGATAGGGGAGGGCGAGAACCCCTCCCGGTATGAACTAGACCAAGCTCATTGGTCATTAAGGCCGAAGCCCAAAGTGAACGAGCTGCCAAAGGCAGTAATTATCTGCTTCCATAAGTTCTGCATGAAGGAGAAGGTATTAAGCTGGGCGAAGCAGAAGCGTGAGGTGCTGTGGGAGGGTACTGTGGTTCGGATCTACCAGGACTTGACGATGGAGTTGGCAAAAAGACGAGCGGCGTTTGGGCGAGTGAAGGTGGCATTGTACAAGGGGGTGCGATTTGGTATGGAGTACCCGGCGAAGTTGAGGGTAATGTATAACGCCAAAGACTTTTATTTTGAGACAGCGGAGGCGGCTGAGGCGTTCGTGAGGGCGGAAGGCTTGGGACAGATGTGAAGAGCGGAACTGGAAGAGAGACTGTGGACTGTGTTTGAGCAGCTGGAAAATGTATAAATGTGACAACTTTCTTTTTACTGATGTGCATTGTAATTTAATTCTCTTTGCATTGTTATAGAGTTCAAGTTAATGGTGGGTTGATTGGCGTTCTGTGTTGCGACGGTTAAATGGTACATTAGTGAATTGTAGGGGTTGGATTGTTGGTTTTGCTTTGTTTTTTCTTTCTCTGGGACTGGGTGGAAGGGGACGATATATCTTGGCAGGGGGAGCCACCCACGCTAGCTAACTAAAGTCAGCTAGTGAACGGAGGTGAGGTGAGAAGAGGGCTGCGGACGTTGGAGCCTGGATAGCAGGCTTCAATGGGCCTATGAGGCAAGCGAGAGGGAGGGAAGGGATGGATGTTGGGAGATGTTGTCTCAGGGGGAAATGTAGGGGGAGGTTCTTGGGAGGGACGGGAAGGGGTTCGATGTTAACAATGGACAGGTGCGGGTCAGGCTTATGGGGCAGGGCCCGGTGGTATGATGGTGGATAAGAAAGGTGGGGGGGTGAGACCCCCAGTAAAGATAGTCACGTGGAACGTGAGAGGGCTAGGAGGTCCAGTCAAGAGGTCAAGTGTGCTTGCGCATTTTAAAAATTTGAAAGCCGATGTGGCAATGCTGCAGGAGACTCACTTGAGGGTGAAGGACCAGGTGAGACTTAAAAAGGGCTGGGTTAGCCAAGTGTTTCACTCTGGATTTAATGGAAAGGCTCGAAGGGTAGCGGTGTTGGTCAGCAAAAGGGTACGCTTCCAGATGGAGAAGGTGGTGGCAGATCAGGGGGGTAGATATGTGATTGTGGCCGGGGCGCTGGGCGGGAGATTAGTGGCGCTGTTAAGTGTATACGGTCCCAATTGGGACGATGTGGGATTTGCGAGGAAGGTGTTTGGGGCTATTCCCAACTTGGACCATGAGCTGATGGGGGGGGGGGGGGGGGAGAAGAGAGAGAGAGAGAGAGAGAGAGAGAGAGAGAGAGAGAGAGAGAGAGAGGAGAGAGAGAGAGAGAGAGAGAGAGAGAGAGAGAGAGAGAGAGGAGAGAGAGAGAGAGAGAGAGAGAGAGAGAGAGAGAGAGAGAGAGAGAGAGAGAGAGAGAGAGACCTGGAACTTGGTGCAGGAGCCAAGGATGGAAAGATCACGGCCGCGCTCGCTGGTCCCATCAGGAGGGGGGGAAGGCGCTGGCTGGGCTAATGATGGAAATGGGAGGGGTTGAACCTTGGAGATTCCTGCACCCAAGGGAACAGGAGTACTCATTTTTCTCAGCAGTCCAGTGTCTGATCACGCTCCACATTGGGTGGATATGGTGCTGGAGAATGGGGTAGCGCAGAGACCGGGGTGGAAACTGGATGTGGAGCTTTTGGGGAACCAAGTGTTCGGTGAGAAAATTGAAAAGGTAATTAAGGAATATGTAGGTTTCAACTGTATGGGTGAGGTGTCGAAGGCAGTCGTCTGGGAGGCTCTAAAGGCGGTGGTGAGGTGTGAGGTGATTTTGTTTAAGGCCAGGGTGGACAAAGAGGAGAGGTTGGAGCGGCAGAGGGTAATAGATGAGATGTTGGAGGTAGATACAAGGGTATGCGATCTGGGAGAAGAGGATGACTTGATGTCTGACTCCTGACACGGCAACCCCTTTGCGACCCTGCTCGCAGAGAATGAGGAGAAGTGAGGTGTCCAGATGATGTAAAAGAGGAACCGCTTGAGAGAAGCGATGTCCTTTCTGATGGAACCTGCACGTATGTATGTTTGTTTGTATGTTAAATGTTTGATTGGTGATTGGCCACTTACTTTTCAGCTGAAAAGCTTGTGACCACCTCACATGCACGTTAGTTTGTCCGCCGAAATGTCGGAGAACTTCACTCAATTGAAATGTCCTCTGCTGAACCGACAATGTTCACGACTTGTCTTCTGTTTACAGATGTTGGAGCATCTTGGCTCCTCTTTTCTTAGGTGCCCCTCTATTCTGAGAATAGAGGCTGCAATTCCACTACGTCTACATTCTTGCCCGTTCATTTCAGGTTGCTCAGGCAGTGGAGAAACGGCATTGAGGACCCGCCCTGTCTGAGGACCCCCCTTTGGTCAGCTAAGCTCGGGTACAGCACAGCACGCCCTACCCGGGGATCCCATACAAATCTTACCCGTAGCGGCCCACACGCAACCCATTCGGATATCTCATTTCTAAACTTTGCTTTCATTTTTGTTTAAGGTAGCCCTTCGGCAGCCATCCCATATGCTATTTACATCCAGGAACATTCGGATGGTAAATCGCAAAACCTGCGAGACGGCTCGCAGTGGCAAAGTTGTTAGGTGTATGTCTGGACCTAAATTCGCTTTTGAAAAAAAAAATGAGAGGAGTCACAGGGTGTGACTTGGCCATTCATTTAAGGGACAATTGGAATGAGAGGACAGATACACTAACACTACAGGTATTAAACGAATTATTGACAGATACTGTGCTTGATCCCATAGCTTTCGAACGTTCAAAGGAAAGATCAGAGCAAGATCAGCAATACAAAAGGACAGAAGGAAGAGAAGGAAGAAGACCACGATGAAGAACTACATGCTTTTAGTTACTGTTTTTGTATTTTTGCGCGCGGACGCAAACCATCTTTCCCCTATGACCCCCGCCGTTAATGTTTCCCACACACTGACTTCTCATAGCCCAGTAATGAACAGCAAGGACCAGACCTGGTGCACAAAATTCATGAACTGGTACTCATTTTCGTATGTCATTGAATCACTTTTGGTGATTGCAGTTCTCTGCGTCATAGTGCAGACCTCAGGATAAGGAAATGGAGAAGGAGAGCCTCCCGCTCTTGCGCCTCAACCATTTACAGAGTACAATCCCCTATTTTCGGATTCCACCAATCCCCCCAACCCCTTGATGTATAATAAAAGATTTAATTTAATACGATCTGTAAATAAAGATTATTGCGGATGTATTATAATGTTCTGCGCTCGACTGCCGAGTCAGAAAACAAAATGTAAAGATACTGTTGTATGAATGAGTACGGGTTTAGAATGTTATAGGATGTTTAAACGTGAGATGAGAATAGTTTATTGCGATAGTTAGAGGTTCCCGATTCGAATTGGTAATGCATGTCCCCTTTGACATAGTGCCAATCAGAAAATGTTAGTTAAAATTTTTTTGCCATAGTTGAGGAAAGAATAGAAGCCATGGAACTCGCTGAGTTCAGGGAACACAAAGACACCGAACTTGGGTGATCCTTCATGATTTCTCATGAGGATCACAAGGAGGGAGTGTAGCCACCTGGGGTGGCCACTGCCCAACACAAAATGGAAGATTGCAAGGAATGCAGGGAAAATGGACATGTTGGAAAGCAAGCAGCTTGCAAGGCGAATGTATATTGGGACGACTGCAGAAACCAGTTTTGACTGTTGCAGAAACCAGACAGCACTGTGAAAAGAAACCAGTTAACATACTAATGAGGCAATACCGGGCGAGTCCCAGATACAATGGACACAAGTTAAGCACAAATCGATACATTCTATGGAAGGCCAGACGCTGTGGCGCCAGAGAAGCCCAAAACAATAGGTCCCAAGAACCGCCCCAGCGACCGAGGAACTGCCCATGATTGGGGGGTTCAAACATAATCGATTGGGAAGAGACCCAATCGATTCCAAGCAGGTAAGGGAGTCCGCCCAAAGGGGCGCGGATCCCCTGAGACCTATAAAAGAAAGGTCCCACACATGGTTCAGTCTTCTGTCTCCTGGCTCCTGTCTCCTACTCCAGCCGTCGAGCAGCAGCCACCAACAAGTAAGTGCCTAACGACGACCGCTACCAGAAATAGGCACTCCTGACCCCCTTTTCAATTGATAACAATCCTGAAGTCTGCAGACCAGAGCAGAGCAAGAGGCCTTGTTCCCTGACCCAGCAGTTCCTTTGAGATAAGTATTAGTTGTTTAGCGGTAGGAGTAAGTTTAATCCTTTAGCGTGTGCATGGGTAGTTATTATAATTGTATTATAGTAAACTCTAGTTGTTTGGACTTACTAATTGGTGTACGGTTTTATTGCTTTGAACTTCACCTTGAAGCTTGTGGCGGTGTCTTAACGGCACCTGGCGACTCCAGAGCTTAGAACAAGAAACAGAGCCAAATTGAGTGTTAAGCACACTCACCCAGAACGAACAACACAGGTCAGCTCCGGAGGGAGGCAGCGGCAAGGGAAATTCTTCAGGTGAGGGATAGAGCAGGGAAGTTGGTGGTGGCTCCGGAGCTGATTAACAAGGTTTTTGAGGAGTTTCATGAGAGGTTCTACAGGTCAGAGCCATCCGAGGAGACCGTGAGATGCAGGAATTTCTAGATGGGTTGGAATACACGAGGCTAGGGGAGGGGGGCAGGGCTACATGAGAAGGAGCAATAATGGAGCAGGAGATAAAGGATGCGATTTGGAAGATGCAGTTGGGGAAGATGGCTGGGCCGGATGGGTTTCCGGTGGAATATTATAAAAAATTCAAAGATAAGTTGGCACCCCTGATGGTGGGGATGTTTGAAGAGGTGATAGGGAAGGGAGTGCTGCCACAAACCTTGGGGCAGGCATCGATTTCACTATTGCTAAAAAAAGATAAGGAAGCGGGCTTGTGCAGTATGTTGCGATTGAAGTATTAAATGTACGTGGATGTTTGCACATTTTTGCTTTCTTTCTGTTAATGTCTGTAACTGTTTACAAAGCCAAAAACTACCTCAATAAAATTGTTTATAAAAAAAAAGAAAGAAAAAGAAAATAAGGATCTGACGGAGTGTGGGTCGTATAGGCCCATATCACTTCTGAATGTGGACGCAAAAGTATTGGCGAAGGTACTGGCGGGTAGGCTGGAGGAGTGCCTCCCGAAGGTGAGGATCAGACAGGGTTCGTGAAAGGGAGGCAGCTGTTTTCGAACATTAGAAGGGTTTTGAACATCGTTATGGCACCGGCGGAAGGGAAGGAAACAGGTGGTTATGGCATTGGACGCCAAGAAGGCGTTTGACCGGGTAGAATGGAGGTACCTGATGGCAGTTCTGGAGGGGTTTGGGATTGGACCAAGATTTGCGAACTGGGTAAAGCTATTATATAAGGAGCCGAGGGCGAGTGTCCGCACAAACAATATCAGCTCGAGATACTTTTCTCTCCACCGTGGGTCGAGGGAGGGATGTCCTATGTCCCCCCTGCTGTTTGCATTTGCGATTGAGCCGTTGGCCATCGCATTAAGAAGTTCGGGAGCATGGAAAGGAATAGGGGGGGGGGGGTCATTTTTCAGGGTGATTGTGGGAAGGATTACCTCGTTCATATGGGGAGGGAAGGTGGCCAGAGTGAGAAAGGTGCTGCTACAGAGGGGAAGGCAGGCAGGGGGTTTGGGTCTCTCAAACCTGATGTACTACTACTGGGCGGTGAATGTGGAGAAGGTGCAGAGCTGGATCAGAGGGGTTGATTCCCACTTGGTCAGAATGGATAGTTTGTGCAGGGGGTCGGGGCTGAAAGCACTAGCAACAGCGCCTCTCCCGATAGCTCCGGGGAAATACTCAGTGAGTCCGGTAATAATAGCTTCATTGAAAATCTGGAGGCAGTTTCGCCAACACTTAGTAATACATCAGATTCAGAAGATAAAGTGTTTGTATGTTTTAATTTACATTATGTTAACTGAAAATTTAGTTGGGAAGAGGAAACGTCAGAACTACCAGGACCACAAACTATGGAGATTCTTGAAGGAAGACAAAATGTAAATAACACCATCCATCGCCTTACAGACCTATAGAAGGGGTATAAAATGTTGTTACAAGATGGTTCGGATCTGGTCATAGGATTTAAAAAGTACCTCCAAGAGCTTTTTGCTTTTAGCTGTCAGTGTCCTTCTAACATGTGACCTTTTTCTTTGATTTGGATTGGATTTATTGTCACGTGTACCGAGGTACAGTGAAAAGTATTGTTCTGCGTACAGTCCAGATCATTCAATACATGAAAAAACATAGGACATATGATAAATACATAATGTAAATACATAGACTCAGACATCGGGTGAAGCATACGGAGTGTAGTAGTACTACTGTTATGGGCCAGGGTTTAGAGAACCCCAAAGTGTATCATGGAGTTCACCTGACCCACAACTTTTAATAGATTGTGGTATGGGGAGCACACGGCCCACTCTACAGGTGTGGTACAGCAGAAATTGAAAAGTATTTTTTAAAGCAAAACAATGTTTATTCTATGAACTCAAGTTAACCTTTTTAAAACATACAGTGAACATCTTAGCAACCATTAATTCAAATACAACCCCCAAATACTACAACACTAAGTAATCCTTTAAGCTTTCCTTTTAACATCCATAAGACTTAAAAACATCTTTTTACAGAAAGACATCAGGCTTAACTTCACTACTGAGAACAGTTATCACATTGAAATCAGCAAATGGACACTCAGATGGTTGCAGAGATACACACACATCCTGCTGTGATTGCAGCTTGTCCAAAACTAAAATGAAACCAAACCTACCCTGCAGCAAAAAGCCTAAAGCAAAAGTAAAAAGCTGACACAGCCCAGCTCCACCCACTCTCTGACATCACTGCAGTAATAAACACCCATTTCTTAAAGGTACATCCACTACAGTTATTCTATAAAAACACCCTTTCTTAAAGATACTCTCACATGGCACTACTCAGTAGAGAAGATGTACGAAGAGATCAGTTCAATAGAGGATCATTCAGGGGCAGCACGGTGATGCAGTGGATTAGCCCTGCTGCCTCACAGTGCCAAGGTCCCAGATTCGATTCCGGCTCAGGATCACTGTCTGTGTGGAGTTTGCACATTCTCCCCATGTTTGCGTGGGTTTCGCCCCCACAACCCAAAAATTTGCAAGGTAGGTGGATGGATTGAGCACGTTAAATTGCCCCTTAATTGGAAAAAAATGAATTGGGTACACTAAATTTATTTTAAAAAAGGTCATTCAGGAGTCTGGTAGCATCGGGAGAGAAGCCGTTTTTGAATCTGGTAATGCGTGTTCTCAGACTTTTGTATCTCCTGCCCGATGGAAGAGGTTGGAAGAGAGAATAACTGGGTGGGAGGGGTCTTTGATTATGCTGCCCACGTTCCCAAGGCAGTGGGAGTGTAGACTGAGCCAATGGAAGGGAGGCTAAGGTTTAGTGTGATGTACTGGGCTGTGTGTACGACACGGTATAGTTTCTTACGGTCTTGGGCCGAGCAGTTGCCGTACTAGGCTGTAATGCAGCCAGATAGGATGTTTTCGATGGTGCATCTGTAAAAATTGCTACGGGTAAATGTGGGCATGCCAAATTTCCTTTGTTTTCTGAGGTATAGGTGCTGTTGTGCTTTCTTGGCTGTAGCATTGATGTGTGTGGACCAGGACAGATTGTTGGTGAATGTACACACCTAGGAATCTGAAGCTGCCAATCATCTCCACCACGGCACCATTATGCAGACAGAGTGTGCACAATTCTGTGGGCGGCACTGTCGCACAGTGGTTAGCACTGTTGCTTCACAACTCTAGAGTCCCAGGTTCGATTTCCTGGCTTGGGTCACTCTGTGTGGAGTCTGACGTTCTCCCCGTGTCCGCGTGGGTTTCCTCCAGGTGCTCCGGTTTCCTGCCATAAGTCCCGAAAAATGTGATGTTAGGTAATTTGGACATTCTGAATTCTCCGCATAACCGAACAGGCGCCAGAACGTGGAGACAAGGGGCTTTTCACAGTAACTTCGTTGCAGTGTTAATCTAAGCATACTTGTGACAACAAAGATTATTTCGCTTCCCAAAATCAATCACGAGCTCCTTAGTTTTGCTGACGTTGAGCGAGAGGTTGTTGTCGTTACAGCACGCTACTAGGTTCTTCATCTTCCTCCTGTACTCTGACTCATCATTGTTCGAGATCCAACCAACTATGGTCATGTCATCAGCAAACTTGTACATGGAGTTGGAGCCAGAATCTGCCCGTCGTGTGTGTATAGTGAGTATAATAGTACGCAGCCTTGTGGGGCCCCAATATTGAGGACTATCGTGGAGGAGATGCTGTTATTTATCCTTACTGATTCTGGTCTAAAGGTCAGGAAATCGAGGATGCAGTTGCAGAGGGAGGAGCCAAGTTCTAGGTTTTGGAGTTTTGATATGAACTTGGCTGGGATTGTGGTGTTGAAGGCGGAGCTGTAGTCAACGAATAGGAGTCTGACGTAGGAGTTCTTATTATCGCGATGCTCCAGGGATGAGTGTAGGGCCAGGGAGATGGTGTCTGCTATGGACCGGTTTGTGGCGGTGGATCAAGGCATTCTGGAAGTACGGAGTTGATGTGTCTGATGACCAACCTCTCAAAGAAATTCATAATGATAAGTGTCATGAGATGGTAGGCGTTGAGGCACATCGCCTTGTTCTTCTTTGGCACCGGTATGATGGTGGTCTTCTTGAAGCAGGTGGGAACCTCGGAACAGAGTAGGAAGAGGTCGGAGATGTCCATGAACAGTTAGTCCGCGCAGGATCTGAGTGCATAACCAGGCTCTCAAATTTGCGTTCAGCATTATTATTTCTCTCTTGTTTACTTCAATTATCATAGAACATTTTTGGCAGGAATTCAGCTGTTGGAGTGGGCGGAGCTACAGAGTCGAGTGGTGAGTATTCAAACTAGCTGCTTCGCTGCTTAAACAGCGACCACAGGGTCTTTGGGGATAAATTTGAAGAGTGCCATCACAGCAAAGCAGTGACCTGATTGGCTGGTAAGGAAAGTGCTCCAATTAGCAGTAGCTGGGAGAAATTTAACTCTTCGTGTGTTGGTAAGTATTGTAATTGGTAAGTAAAATCTTTATTCCTTTCACTTATTCATTATTTGATATTATATTTGTAATCAGTTAAGGTAAAGTGTAAAAATGGCTGGCCTGAGGGTCCAAATTGCCTTTAGTGCTAGGTGGGGTTGCTGGGTTGTGGGGATAGGGTGGAGGTATGGGCTTGGGTAGGGTGCTCTTTCCAGGGGTCGGTGCAGACTTGATGGGCCAAATGGCCTCCTTCTGCACTGTAAATTCTATGAAATCATATGAAATCTATGAAATCCCAGACCCGTGATATGCTCCTCGTGCTCAATGTGAGAGTTCAGGGACGCGGCCGATGCCCCTGACTCCTTCATGTGCAGGAAGTGTATTCAGCTGCAGCTCCTGTTAGACTGCATGACGGCTCTGGAGCTGCAGATAGACTCACTTTGGAGCATCCGCAATGCTGAGGAGGTCGTGGATAGCACCTTCAGTGAGTTGGTCACACCGCAGATTAGGATTGCTGAGGGAGACAGGGAATGGGTGACCAAAAGGCAGAGAAAGAGCAGGAAGGCAATGCAGGTGTCCCCTGCGGTCATCTCCCTCCAAAACAGGTATACCGTTTTGGATACAGTTAGGGGAGATGACTCACCAGGGGAAGGCAGCAGTAGCCAGGCTCATGGCACCGTGGCTGGCTCTGCTGCACAGAAGGGCGGGAAAAGACTGGCAGGGCTATAGTCATAGGGGATTCAATCAAAGGAGAGTAGACAGGCGTTTCTGTGGTCGAAAACGAGACTCCCGAATGTTATGTTGCCTCCCGGGTGCACGGGTAAGGGATGTCTCAGATCGGCTGCAGGACATACTGAAGGGTTAGGGCGAACAGTCAGTTGTCGTAGTGCATATAGGCACCAACAATATGGGTAAAAAATGGGATGAGGTCCTACAATCAGAATTTAGGGAGTTAGGAGATAAGTTACAAAGTAGGACCTCAAAGGTAGTAATCTCAAGATTGCTACCAGTGCCACGAGACAGTCAGAGTAGAAATTCAAGAATAGTCAGAATGAATACGTGGCTTGAGAGATGGTGCAGGAGGGAGGGGTTCAGATTTTTGACACATTGGAACCAGTTCTGGTGGCGGTGGGACCATTACAAACTGGATGGTCTACACCTGGGCAGGACTGGAACCAATGTCTCAGGGGGTGTTTTTGCTAACACTGTTGGGGAGGTTTAAACTAATGTGGCAGGGGGATGGGAGCCAGATTAGGAAGTTAGAGGTCATTGTGACTAAGGGGAAGAGGAGACAGGGAAGAGATGATGAATGCAAAGGGACAGGTGGTCGGAGGTGCATTTGTTTTAATGCGAGAAGTGTAGCAGGTAAGGCAGATGAATTTAGGGCTTGGATTAGTACCTGGGAATATGATGTTATTGGTATTACTGAGACTTAGTTAAGGGAAGGGGAAGATCAGCAACTAAATATCCCAGGGTATAGATGCTTCAGGAGGGATAGAGAGGGAGGTAAAAGGGGTGAAGAAGTTGCATTACTGGTCAGTGATGATATCACAGCTGTGATTAAGGAGGGCACGATGGAGGATTCGAGCACTGAGGCAATATGGGTAGAGCTAAGAAATAGGAAGGGTGCAATAACATTGTTGGGACTTTACTACAGGCCTCCCAAAAGCGAGCGTGAAGTAGAGGTACAAATATGTAGACAGATTATAGAAAAATGTAGGAGCAATCGGGTGGTTGTGATGGGAGATTTTAACTTCCCCAACATTGAATGGGACTCATGTAGTGTTGGAGGTGTAGATGGAGCAGAATTTGTAAAGAGCATCCAGGTGAGTTTTTTTAGAGCAGTATGTAAATAGTCCAACTCGGGAAGGGGCCATACTGGACCTGGTATTGGGGAGTGATCCCGGCCAGCTGGTTTCAGTCGGTGATTACTTTTGGAATAGCAATCACAATTCTGTAAGTTTTAGAATACTCATGGACAAACACGAGAGTTGTCCTAAAGGAAGAGTGCTAAATTGGGGAAAGGCAGAGTATAACAAAATTCGGCAGGAGCTGGGGAATGTGAATTGAAAGCAGCTGTTTAAGGGAAAATCCACACTTGAAATGTGGGAGTCTTTTAAGGAAAGGTAGATTAGAGTGCAGGACAGACTCGTCCCTGTGAAAATGGGGGATAGAAATGGCAAGATTAGGGAACCATGGATGACAGGTGGAATTGAGAGACTAGCTAAGATGAAAAAGGAAGCATACATAAGATCTAGGCGACTTAAAACTGATGAAGCTTTGGAGGAATATCGGGAAAGTAGGACAAATCTCAAACGCGCAATAATGAGGGCTAAAAGGGGTCATGAAATATCTTTGGCTAACAGGGTTAAGGAAAATCCCAAAGCCTTTTATTCGTATATAAGAAGCAAGAGGGTAACTAGAGAAAGGATTGGCCCACTCAAAGACAAAAGAGGGAATTTATGCCTGCAGTCAGACGAAATGGGTGAGATTCTTAATGAGTACTTTGCATCGGTATTCACCAAGGAGGCGGACATGACGGATGCTGAGGTTGGGGATGGATGTTTAAATACTCTAGGTCAAGTCGGCATAAGGAAGGGGGAAGTTTTGGGTATTCTAAAAGGCATTAAGGTGGACAAGTCCCCAAGTCCGGATGGGATCTATTGCAGGTTACTGAGGGAAGCGAGGGACAAAATAGTTGGGGCCTTAACAGATCTCTTTGCAGCATCCTTGAGCACGGGTGAGGTCCCGGAGGACTGAAGAATTGCTAATGTTGTCCCTTTGTTTAAGAAGGGTAGTAGGGATAATCCAGGGAATTATAGACCTGTGAGCTTGACATCGTGGTAGGCAAACTGTTGGAGAAGATACTGAGGGATAGGATCTATTCACATTTGTCAGAAAATAGACTTATCAGTGATAGGTAGCATGGTTTTGTGCAGGGAAGGTCACGTCTTACAAACCTAATAGAATTCTTTGAGGAAGTGACAAAGTTAATTGATGAGGGAAGGGCTGTAGATGTCATATACATGAACTTCAGTAAGGTGTTTGATAAAGTTTCCCATGGCAGGTTGATGGAAAAAGTGAAGTTGCATGGGGTTCAGGGTGTACTAGCTAGATGAACATAGAACATAGAATTTACAGTGCAGAAGGAGGCCATTTGGACCATCGAGTCTGCGTCGGCCCTCAGAGCACGCAACTTAAGTCCACACTGCCACCCTATCCTCGTAACCAGTAACCCCTCCTAATCTTTTTGGAAACCAAGAGCAATTGAGCATGGCCAATCCACCTAACCTGCACATCTTTGGACTGTGGGAGGAAAACCGGCGCACCTGGAGGAAACTCGCGCAGACATGGCGAGAACGTGAAGACTCCGTACAGTCAGTGTCCCAAGCCAGGAATCGAACGTGGGAACCTGGGACCCTGGAGCTGTGAAACCACAATGCTAACCACTGTGCTATCGTGCCACCATTCATTTCTAATATCATAATGAAACGTTGTGCTTTGATGTTTCAATAAGATATTTGCAGAAGTTTGGAGTGTTTAATAGAAAATATTTATCAACAAAAAAAATGTTAAGGATACAGAACTTTGATACCATGTTAATTTTTAACTTAATGTTTAACATTAGCAGCCACTGTTTGACATTTCATTTAATAACTACTTCAACTTTTCCAAAATCTTTGCAATAAATGTATCTTTTCACTTTAACATGACGATCAATCAAATGTATATTTGGTACTGGAACGCAAAAACGAAATGGTTCTGTTATCCTTCTGTAAATCGGAGAGGGAGGAGAGGGGAGATGGGGGGGAGGGAGAGTGAAAGGAGGGTGTGTTCATATTTTACCATGGCTGTTGCGTTTAGGAGTGGCTATTTTACTTTTCAGGCATATTGCAAAGCTATTTATAATTTTAAACGAAATAATATCAACCTAATACAGAGGATTACGCAGTGAGTAACACTTAAAAACCTATACAAAGTGTGTGTAACATAACTGGTTTACAATCATGAGAATTTAAAATGTGGGCTGGGTAAAATATTCTTACATTCAGTTAAGTTTAGTACAGTCAGTGATTAAAGTCAAAAGGATTGGATAATTCCAAAACTAATCATCCACGAACAGAAGTTAAACCTCACACAAAAGTACATGTAGATCCTTTAGTTCTGTGTTTATAACTAAGCCAAACTGCTTTCTTCTACACTGCCTTTGTGTCACCTAGAGCCTGGGCTTGCACACCTGCACCAGGAAGTATGTCTGCATTAGGCTCCATATTGCTCTCCTCCGACTCCTCCAACTGTCTGAGTTTCATCTTCACTGTTAAGAGTTCAGCTGCAGGTGTTCCTTCAACATTTCACAAAATTGTCCCATTGCTTCCTTGCTGAAGCACAATCACTTGGCACACATCTCCTCTGTCATAATTTCATTTGATGTCCTTTGCCTGCCCACTTTAAGGGGTGGTTAATTGATTCATTTCCGCACCAGTCAGACATATAACCCGACGCCAGATTTTAAATCTGCACTGGATTCTGCAGTACCTGTCAGAGAGATAGTTCACAATAGCTTACAGGAGGTTTGCATACGTCAACTAAGCGTTAAACTTTGCTAAAGCATTTGAAGTAATCACTGGGGCTTGGAAAGATCAACATTCCATCAGGAAGACTCTTAAACAACATAGCTTAAAATACATTGCAAAATACAAATGTACTTTGGCTCTGCATTAGCTGGGAGGACAAGCACACTAACATTAGTGTCCTTGAAAAAGAGTGAAGAGCACCAGTATCGAGGCCACAATAATCCAAAACCAACTCCGCTGGGCTGGTCATGTGCATACGATGTCAGATTCCCGGCTGCCAAAGTAAATGTTCTTCGCCCAGCTCAAGGAAGGATCCCAAACAAGAGGACAAGGCAATTGTTTCAAAGACACCCTGAAGGTTTACCTCAAGAAATGCAAAATAGACGTAAACGCCAGGGAGGCCCTTGCTCAGAAGACACCTACTTGGAGGAACCTCCCGATTGAAGAGACATAACACTCAGTAGCAAGAGGAGGTCCTGAAAAGGGTCCAGGGAAAGAAATTCCTTGGATCTATAGTCCAAAGACTGATCCCATCTCCCGGAAACAACTACCAAGCATGCAGTCGGAGATGCAGCTCTAGGATTGGGTTAATCAACCACGCAAGGATCCACAGAACCCATGACCAGTAACACGGGCCTCTTAGGTATACAATCATCCTTGCGAGCGAGTGATCGTCGAAGATTGCATGCACTCCAAACCTATTCCTTTTTAAAATTTAGAGTAGGCAATTCTTTTTTTTCCCAATTAAGAGGCAATTTAGCATGACCAATTTAACTACCCTGCACATTTTTGGGTTGTGGGGTGAGACCCATGCAAACACAGGGCGAACGTGCAAACTCCACACGGACAGTGACCCAGGGCCAGGATCGAACCTGGGTCCTCAGCGCCATGAGGCAGCAGTGCTAACTACTGCGCCACCGTGCCGCCCTTACTCCAAACCAATTCTAACCATTAGTTCCTTTCATAGAATTCACATCCTCATGACAGACCAAAGTTTAAAAAAAATATTTTTCACTTTGTGACTCCAAACTCACTTTATACATTAAAGTATTTTAAAATGGAATTAACAGCCTCATAACAAACCAAAATTTAAAAATAAAATTCTATCTATCTTTCACTTTATGTGCATTTTAAACATATTTATAAACACTAAACACTCATACAGGTTGAAAATCCCTTATCTGAAATGCTTGGGGCGAAGTGTGTATCGGATTTCGGAATTTTCGGATTTCGGAATATACTGTGCGTTGGAAACTGCGCATCACCCGGGAGCCTTGTGGGATTTCCCACTCATGACATCACGTCGGCACTCAAAAAAAAGTGCAGATTTTGGAATTTCGGGCATTAACCCATCATAAACTGGTGTCCGATGTCTCCTGCCTCTGCTTGATGATTCTGGCCCCATAAATAAGAGCAAATAAAAAGCATTAAAAAAGTACCTAACATCGAGGCAAACTGACCGGGTTAGCACTGTCTCTTTGATTTTTATTCAGCCAGTTCAGTGCAGGGGCGGAAAGAAACGGGTTTTTAAAAAAACATAATTTAAGCATCACTCACATGTCCACGTGATGGGACTTCTGCATCGTCCCAACGCATATGTGCGGCAGAGAATCTGCATAACCCCAAATAAGGATGGTAAGAAGTCTTACAACACCAGGTTAAAGTCTAACAGGTTAGTTTCAAATCACTAGCTTTCGGAGCACCGCTCCTTCCTCAGGTGAATGAAGAGGCATGTTCCAGAAATATATATATATATAGACAAAGTCAAAGATGCCAGACAATGCTTAGAATGCGAGCATTTGCAGGTAATTAAGTCTTTACAGATTCAGAGATGGGGTAACCCCAGATTAAAGAGGTGGGGATTGTCTCAAGCCAGGACAGTTGGAACATACCTCGTCATTCACCCGAGGAATGAGCAGTGCGCCGAAAGCTAGTGATATGAAACAAACCTGTTGGACTTTAACCTGGTGTTGTAAGACTTCTTTCTGTGCTCACCCAAGTCTAACGCCGGCATTTCCACATCATCCCAAATAAGGGGTGGAAGTTACCAGCCAACTAGTGATTGTTTTCTTCCTCATGTTGCCTCTGGTCCTTTTGTCCATTACCTTACATTTGTATCCTCTGGTTTCCTCCTGCTGCTGAAATCAGTTCCCCTTTATTTAGTCAATCAAAGCCTTGGTGATTATAAACACCTCATTAAATTTCTTCTGAATTTTTTCAACTCTAAAGAAAATCCCATCTTGACCAGCCTCTCCCTTATCCATGGCAATTAAACAGATCTCTTCCTAATTTATCTCTAGATTAGTGTGGCCACAACCACAGTAGGATACACTGGTTGTGGTTCCTTCTTGTAGAGGGCCCAAGTTCCTGAATAAATTTGCTGAAAGATCAAGCAAAGGAGTACTCAATTGCTGAGGATACAAGATGCAAAATAGGCTGTGCGACAATGTTGTTTATCAGTGGAAAATCATGTAGAATATGAATGTATTGCGACAAAATTTTTTAATCCGAGTCATCCACGATATGCAAGGGGAGGAATTAGATTTGAGCAATATTAAGGAAAAGGGATTAGAGCCTGGATAACTTGAATATAGAGCCAGTGCAAGCACAAGTTCCATAGGTCAAATTATTCTGTTATTTGTGTCAAAATGCATTTTTCTGTCCGTGGGTGCTAGCTGCAGTGAGAGACTCTGGAATTTAGAGAAGTGTGGGAGTTTAGGGAAGTGGGGAGGGAGGTATTGCCGAGTCTTGTTACCCTTAGTGTGCCCACAGGTCAACGGGGGCAGTAGCAGACCAAGGCTGGAGATAAGTTGCATTAGTCGTACAACGTTGAGTGAACACGACACATGTAATATCACAGGTAAGTGATATCACTTCTACAGATGCACCATAGAAAGCATCCTATCTGGCTGCATCACAGCCTGGTATGGCAATTGTTCGGCCCAATACCGCAAGAAACTTCAGAGAGTCGTGAACACACCCAGTCCATCACACTAACCTGCCTCCCATCCATTGACTCTATCTACACCTCCAGCTTTCTCCAGGCAGCATAATCAAAGACCCCTCCCACCCGGCTTACTAAAGTCTGAGAACACACACAAACAGATTTTAAAATAGCTTCTTCCCTGCTGTTACCAGACCCTCTTATGGACTGAACTGATTAATACTACACTACTGTATGCGTCACCCGATGCCGGTGTCTATGTATTTACATTGTTGGCAGTGTTGCCCTATTATGTATTTTATTTTTATTTTATTTTCTTTTCATGTACTAAATGATCTTTTGGGGTGCTCGCAGAAAAATACTTTTCACTGTACCTCAGTACACGTGACAATAAATAAATCCAAATCCCAAGGGCGAGATTCTCCGCACTCCCGACGGTGCAGAGAATAGCGTGGCTCGTAAAATTTTACGGCCACGCTGTTCCGACGCCCTCCCGCTAATCCCCCCCCCCCCCCCCCCCCCACGCCCAACTCCCGACACGAATCGCTGCCGCCGTTTTTTTACGGCCGGCAGCGATTCACAGCTGATAGATGGGCCGAGTTCCCAGCCCTTTACGGCTGTTTTTACGAACGGCAAACACACCTGGTCTGGCCGTTCGTAAAAACGGCCGTAAACACTCGCATTTTATAACCATGGCACCGATTGGCACGGCAGTACCACGGGCCCGATGCCGGCGCACTATTTGTCCTTCCGCCGCCCCGCAGTATCCATTCGCGGGGCGGCTGAGGGGCATCCCGGCACGCGCATGCGCGGGTTTTGCGCAAATACGCGATGACGTCATCCGCGCATGCGCGGGTTGGAGTCTTCCAATCCGCGCATGCGCGGCTGACGTCATATGACGCGTCAGCCGGCGCTAACTCGGGCAAGCGGGCTTAACGAAATTCGTTAAGCCCGTGATGCCGGAGCTTACGGCGTCGGGCTGCTAGCCCCGACCGGGGACCAGAATCATTCCCGGTCGGGAAGGGGGGGGCTGGCGTCAAACCCGCCCGGATTTGACGCCAGCCTTACGATTTCTCCCCATATGGGAGAATCTCGCCCCAAGTGTTTGGCAAGTGTGTATTCCTCTCTTCTACCTTTTCAGACTTGCATTGAAATTGAAGACTAGGTTGAAAAGGTTAGCATGAAAAGCAAAAATCTTTAATAAAATTAAAAACAAATTGAAAATCTAATTAAATAAACTAGGGATGGAGGGCCAGGTGATGTGTTATAGTTGCAGCATGTGGGAGATGGTGGACCCCATTGTGGTTCATAGCGACCACGACAGCAAAAGTAGGTTGCTCAAGGAACTTTGACTCAGAGTTAGAGCTGGGGTTTGGGCTTCAGACGCTACGACACATCAGGGAGGGGAGAGTTACCTGGATGCTGTGTTTCAGGAAGCAGTCACACCCCTTAGATTAACTACATTGAATTCAGCCCGTGGTCAGGGACAGGAGGGTGCAACTATAAGTGAGGCAGTGAGAGGGATCCAAGAGGTAGCACTGCAGGAGCTTCAACCCTTACCCTTGTCCAATAGCTCTGAGATTGCTGCTTCGTGTGGACAAGAGTGGGGACTATAGGGCGGATGAGCAAAGCGACCATACCACCATGGTACAGGGAGCCATTCAAGTGGGGGGTGAAGGGAGAAATGTAGTCGTAGTCGAGGATTGTATAGTAGGAGAATAGACACTGTTTTCTGTAGCCAAGATTGAGATTCCCGATGGCTGTGTTGCCTGCCCAGTGCCAGGGTTTAGGACATGGGCAGCATGGTGGCACAGTGGTTAGCACTGCTACATCACAGTGTCAGGAACCTGGATTCAATTCCAGCCTTGGGTGACTGTATGGAGCTTGCACTTTCTCCCCGTGTCTACGTGGGTTTCCTCCGGATGGTCCGATTCCCTCCCATAGTCCAAAGACGTGTAAATTAGGTGGATATTGTTGGAACATGAGGCATGGTCAGCTTTTTATAGATGTAAGAAAAAACAGATGATCAGTCCATGGAGGAGTATATTATGGACTTTGGTAAGTGGTGTCAGAGACTGGAAAAGTTTAAGCTTCGAATCCTGGTGTCTGTATTGGCTTTCAAGTCACTGGACTGAGGACACATTTCCCATGTCGATAGAATTTTGGTTTTGATGGGGGTTCACATTTCATGGCAACTCCTCACTCCAAGACCAAATGGATACTTCCCTAAATAAACCTACTGGGAAAGCAGTCATTCCCAGGTTTTTCGCCATCAAACACAGTCAACTCTGCTGTAAAGCAAAGGACGGAAGATTCAACGATTGCAGAAGTTCGAGATCGCCAAAATGTTATACAAAGATGGATGGGGTTATTGAAAGATGGTTGAACTTTTAGCCAATTTGAGAATTGAAACAAAAAGCAGATCTAGGATCGCAACCAAAGGCGCTTGAAGCAGAGAAATGCACAAGGAACAACTAATCGGTGTGATACTAAATATCATTACGCAATGAACTGCCCTCAGCGAAAGAATCATGTTTTTAAAGAAACACCTGATGCTGAGAATGATGGCAACTGCCATGAAGATATTGTTTGGTCACGGAGAGTTCAAGTCCCATGATAGCAGATAACGTGCATCACATACTCATTTTCTGGGATTGGGATTGAGATTGGGATGCTGCGTGACCTGCAGAAGAGACTGCTGGAGAAAGTGGAGGACCTGGAGAACTGTTCTTGGAGTCAGGACATCCGGATTGTGCTGGAGGGAATCGTAGGATCGGAAGCGGATGCTTATGTTGGGAAGTTGCTGGAGAAGCTGCTTGGGGAAGGTGCGTTTGACCGGCTGCTGGAGGTGGATCGGGCCCACAGGGCACTGTAGCGCAAGCCATAGTGGGGTGAGCCGCCAAGGGCGATGGTGGTATGATTGCATCGGTTCCTGGACAAGGAATGCATCATGAGGTGAGCCAGGCAGACGATACTATGCACTTGGGAAGACGTTGAGATTCGGGTATACCAGGACCTGGGAGCAGAGCTCGCGAAGAGGAGGGCGAGCTTTAATAGGGTCAAGTCGGCCCTGTACAAGAAGTGTGTTAAGTCTGGTTTACTGTGCCTGCCTTGCTGAGTGACCTATAGGAGCCGGGGCTGTACTTTGGCTCGGCGGAGGAGCAGCGGACTTCATGCAGGAGAATGGACTGGCAGCGGAAGGAGGACCTTGAACTTTGATGAGCAGAACTGAACTGTGTTGTGAAAAACGTTGGGTTCTTATCGTTTGCTTTCTTACGTTTTTCCCGTTTTTTGGTTCTGTTTGGGGGTAGGTCGGTTTACAGTGCTTTGTTAAGGGATGAGTGGTGGTTCTCTGTGTTCAGACCTTGGGAGGGATTGTTTGTTTGTTTTTACGTCTTGCCTTTGTTTTGACTACTTGCACTAAGCATGCGGAAAGGGGAATCGGGGGGGGGGGGGGAGGTTGGATGATGGGCGCCATGAGCGGAGGCTGCCTGGGCACTAGTTCACGGAAGCAAAGTGGGGGGGGGGGTGAGCTAAAAATCGATGGGGGCGGGGGAAATAGATGGATTATACTGCTGATGGGAGGGGACAGTTGACGGGGAGGGATTCTGGCCCTGAGTTACTGCCATGTGGAGTTTGTGCATTCCCCACCTTGTCTACGTGGGGCTCACCCCCACAACCCAAAAGATGTGCAGGGTTGGTGGACTGGCCATGCCAAATTGCCGTTTAATTGGAAAAAATAATCGAGTATTCTTAAAAAAAAAATTTTTTAAATCCTCTAAAATCCCCATGATGCCCCCGATACTACCCAACGGTTCTCAAATATACAACACGTCGTTCACATACAATGAGACCCTAAGCTCGACAGCCCCCCCGCTCCAGTCCTCTCCAGTCCCTCAATGCCCTAAGCGTCATTGCCAGCTGCTCTATTGCCAAGGCGAAAACCATCGGGGGAGCGGGCACCCAGGTCTCGTCCCCCGACGCAGACCACAATATTCTGAACTAACTCGGTTCATCCGCATACTTGCGACTGACGCTCTGTACAGCAACCGGACCTAGTCCACAAATCTCTGTCTGAACCCGAACCTCCCCAACACCTCCAGCAAATCCTCCCACTCCAACTGGTCAAACGCATTCTCTGCGTCCTTAGCCACTTTCACCTCCACATACTGCCGCTCCAGAGGCATGATTACAGCCTCCTCACGTTCGCTGTCAACTGCCTTCCCTTCACAAAACCCATTTGACCCTCGCTTATCATCCTAATAGTCCTCTATTCACGAGGCCAACACCTTCACCAACTGTTTGATGTCTTTATTCAGTAACAATATAGGGCGGAATGATCTGCACTGCTCCGGGTTCTTATCCTATTTTTGTTTTTTAAATATCAGGCAGATGGAAATCTGCAACAATGTAAGGGAGCAGATCACCCCCCTCTCCCTTGCTTCATTTTACGCCCAGACCAGCAGTGGCCCAAGGTTCGCCCCAAACATTTTATAAAACTCCACTGGGAACCCGTCCAGCCGTGGGGCTTTCACTGCCTGCATCGCCCCCATACTGTCCATCACCTCCCTCAACCCAATTGGGGCCCCCCAGTCACTGAACCAGCTACTCATCCCATCATCCCTCACTCTGCCAATCTCCCTTGTCGGCTCTTGCTTCCTCAACTGATGGACCAACATCCTGCTCGCCTTCTCCCCATACTCATAACTGCCACTCTGACCTTCGCAACTGCCCCATCGCCTTCCCTGTAGACACTACCCCAAACTCCATTGTGAGCCTCTATCTCTCCTTCAACAGATCTGCCTCCGTATACCTTGTTTCTACCCTCAAAATCTGATCATCCAGCCTTGCCAACTTCACTTGCTCTGCTTTCTCCCTGTGTGCCCACATGGAGGTAAACTCCCCCCTAACCACCGCCTTGAGTGCCTCCCAAAGCGTGGCAGTTGTGACCTCCCGTGTATCGTTTAGTTCCACATACCCCCGAATGGCAGCCCTCTCCCGCTCAGTTAGCACTATTCCTTCACAGCGCGAGAAACCCGGGTTCGATTCCCGGCTTGGGTCACTTGTCTGTGCGGAGTCTGCACGTTCTCCCAGTGTCTGTATGGGTTTCCTCCGGGTGCTCCGGCTTCCTCCCACAAGTCCTGAAAGACATGCTTGTTAGGTGAATTGGACATTCTGAATTCTCCCTCTGTGTACCCGAACAGGCGCCGCAACGTGGCGACTAGGGGCTTTTCACAGTAACTTTATTGCAGTGTTAATGTAAGCCTAATTGTGACACTAATAAAGATTATTACCTCATCCGTCAACAACTCCACCCGGTGCAAGAAGCATTTTTAACAGATAAAATCGGTCTGTATTGCTGTCATAGACTGCTCTTAGATGTTTAGAATCGCTATAGTGCAGAAGGAGGCCATTCGACCCATCAGATTTGCACCAGCCCTCTGAAAGAACATCCTACTTGGGGCCCAATCCCCCACCCTATCCCCGTAACCTCATCTAGGGGCAATTTAGCATGGCCAATCCACCTAACCTTCACATTTTTGGACTGTGGGAGGAAACCAGAGCCACCAGAGGAAACCCACGCAGACACAGGGAGAATGGGCAAACTTCACAGTATCACATCCGGGTCCCTGGCGCTGTAATGCAGCAATGCTACCACTGTGGCACTGTGCCGACCATAAGTTGAAACATGTAATGGTAGAAAACGGAGCAAAGAATGTATCAATGGAACACAGTCTGTGCAACATGGATGACACCATAAAGCTGCGCTCAAGTCCAAAAAGCCACATTGCTTCACGAATTACACGACACTACTCACTCAGTACATGGCTAACAAAACTATCTGGCTGACATCCAGCATTTTAAAAATATGGATCAGGAAAGTTGACAAAACGTATCAGAGATCAAAAAAAGGAAGATTGTTATTGTTAGAGGTAACTGCTCGCACACCCAGACACTGCTGGCCTGAGGGCAGTGAAACTGTTCCAGCCTCCCAACACCATGGCAAACTCCAACCACTGGATCAGAATTTCTGATGAATGCCAGCTTGCTCACCCCGCCTGTTTCCCTACCCAATGTCCCAAAGGCCAGAGAGAGAGACTCTGGAATTTCACACTGCAACACAAAACTGCAATGACTGTATCATGCACATAGAAAAACAGCACACTAAGCAGAGATTACGTAATTTACCCGTGGTTGATACTCAGCCCTTTTCAGTGCAAAGACCCAGCCTTTTTGAAAGATCAGGTCATTGCAAGATATGAACAAATTCAAAAGCTTTTTTTCCATACTTTTATTGCTTTCTTGTGTTTTGACATAGCATTTGAATGGTGTTTTTAATATAGACCACGTTTGCAGGCATATCGGGTTACATAGAGATGCATTCATGTGCCCTCAGCTATTACAAAGCTCCACTTAACATGAATCCCCTGTAATACGGCTCGTCTTGATTTTATTGTGCTTCAATCAGAACCTACCATTTTGCTACTCAAGCCGGGATATTCACCTACATCAGAAGGTAGAAAAGACTAGGTAATAATGAAATAGCTTTGCCACCCTGTACCTGTCATGATGCATCACAGACCCAAGATTCATCAGATAATCTAATTATCTGCTGCACTGAAATTACACGAACACAACTCAAAGTAATTTCACTGTCTCCAATGGAAAAAGTGTCAAATCATTTTCACTGAAGCCTCACAACAAGGTAATAGATCCAGCATTTGAAAGAAAGGTGAAATATATTGTCATTCATATATTGCTTTCCATTTCCTCACCTCACAATGTGCTAAAGCACTTTATAACCACTGTACATTTGAAGCGTAGTCACCACCATCAAGGTCGCTCAAATAGCAATGAGGTACATGACCAGATTCTCCAATTTGTTTATTTTATTGATGTTGGCTCAGGATAAATACTGACCAGGACAAGAGGGAGAATTCCCCTGTACTTTTGAGCGTGGGCCCCAGTTTAATATCTCACCCGAAAGTCACTGCAGCACTCCTGAATTGTATTGAAATGTCAGCCTAGATTGTGTACTTAAGTGGTAGAAATTGATCCCACAATCTATTGAGTGGCGAGTGTCTTGTTATGCTCTTTGCGTAGCATAAGCGGCTTCCTTGATGTGCACGCTGACAAAGGAAGGTTCAGACGTGGAGATAACTTCAACACGTTTATTAAACTATTTACAATTCCCTTACTTAGGTTCGACACTACTGTTAATCCTTCTATAGCTTCTCAGACTGACTAACCAGTCTGCTACAATCCACATGGTGGGTGTGATATTGAATCAACCCTGTGTCTCTACTCACTGACTGTCTCCACTGGAAAGAAGAAGATCATGTGTGTTATGTCCTTTATATATGGGTTGGTGTAATGCCCTCCTGTGGTGATGTCACCACAGGGTGTATCGTGAATGCCCATTGATCGTGTCCTATCTAATTGTGTCTGTGTGTCATGTCTCTGGTGCTCTCTCTAGTGTCTAGCTAGTCTACATGTATTTACATTAACCCCTTGTGTATTTACAGTGATGCATATCACCACATCCCCCCTTTTATATGTTACATATTTTCCGTACACAAAGAAAATTGAACAAAAACAGGTAGATAGGTGATGGTATGTACAAGTCATGAGAACAGTGATTAAACAATAAGTCCAAATCATATGTGTGAGTCCAAAACCCATCAATCATCATGGTCAAATGTCTCTCTTGGTGGGTTGGTGGCATGTCCTTGTGAATGCCATCGGTGTCCCTGTGCATCAGGAATCAAGAGGTGGTCAAATCACTTCGCTGCCTGATTTGGAATCTTTTTTTTCCCGATGTTTGTGATAGTGATGTTGGATGGCATCTGTCCTGAAAGCCAGGTTGCCTCTTGGTGGTGCAGCACACGCGAGTTGGGAAAATGCATCGTCCTGCCATGGTATGTACTGAGCTGAGCAGTAACAGTGTCCCCCATGGGCAGAGTTGTACCAATCGTAGTTCCATTGGTGTAGTCTTTGTCGTTGGTACACGTCATGTCGTTATCTTTGAGATGGTGTTGATAGGTTGTGGTGTGTTTGCTGGTTCTGTTGTTGTGTTTGCTGCGCTCAAGGACCACACGCTGTGGGTTATGCAAGTCCTTCACATAGTTACTCGTGTCAGTGTGCGTCGTGGCATCTGCTGTCATCCTGAGCGTGAGGTCACTGAGTTTTCTGCACTCCCTGTCTGGAGTAAAGTACGGCTTACGTGAATCAGAGTTGGCGTTTGGTTGCTCCCCATCTGGAATCTGGTCTGTTTCACCTGAGTCAGTATTGGTTTGTCAATGCTCCCCATCTGGAGTCTGGTCTGTGTCACCTGAGTCAGCTGTGGTTTGTCGATGTTCCCCGTCCGGAGTCTTAGCAGGTTCACTGGAGTCAGCTGAGATTCCTTGAAGCTCCACATTTGGAGTCAAAACATTCAGGAATGCATTTACTTGTGGAGAGGCTCGCACGAATGAGGTTGGAAGTAACGTAGTGTCACCGGAATCACCAGTGGTCTCACTTTGATCGTCGAGTGCCTCTGTACACACTAGCTAAGGTCTGTCACATTGCATATCTTGTATGGGAAGTGGGATGCTGTTGTCACCTGTCTCACATACAGTGGGTAGAGCCTCAGTAGCTCCTTGTCGTTCACTTGAGCTAGGTATACTGTCAGAGTATTCTTCTGGTGGCTCAAACAATGTGGGTGGACTGTCATAGTCGCTTTGTTCTTCACTGGAGCATGATAGACTGTCATAGTCGTCATGCTGTTCACTGGAGCGTGGTAGACTGTCATAGTCCTCTGCTAATTGCTCAGAGGAGGTTGCTAGACCCTCATGGTCTTGTACCTGCAAGGACTGCGTTTTGGAGTCTTGCATTGCTTCTATCGTGGAGGCAGTCCACCAGCTCGCTGTGGAGGCTTGTGACACTCGAGTCACTTCTTGTTCGTGCAAGGACTGCGCTCTGGAGTCTTGCGTTTCTTCTATTGTAGAGTCTGTCCACGAGCTCGCTGCGGAGGCTTGTGACACTGGAGTCACGTTCTATGTGGAGACGTGCAGTTGTCTCACTGTGGAGTCTTTCATTGCTTCCTGTGTAGAGGCTGGGACCCTTTGTGGTGCGTAGACCACTCTCGGTGTGGAGTCGGGAACCCTTAGCGGTGCGTGGACCACTCTCTGTGTGGCAGCAGGCCGCTCTCTGTCTCTTGGTGTCAGGCCTCAGCATGATCCTGCACGCACGAGTCGGGACATCATATATGCTGGGCTGAAAATCCTCAAATCCGAAGAACGAATCTGCGTCTGTGTCGGATTCAGTACGGGCGGTCGCCATTTCGAATGAAAAGAAAAAACCTTCGTCTGAGTCGTGGTCTTCCCAGGGCAGCACGGTAGCATAGTGGTTAGCATAAATGCTTCACAGCTCCAGGGTCCCAGGTTCGAATCCCGGCTTGGGTCACTGTCTGTGTGGAGTCTGCACGTTCTCCCCGTGTGTGTGTGGGTTTCCTCCGGGTGCTCCGGTTTCCTCCCACAGTCCAAAGATGTGCAGGTTAGGTGAATTGGCCAGGCTAAATTGCCCTCAGGGTCCAAATTGCCCTTAGTGTTAGGTGGGGTTACTGGGTTATGGGGATAGGGTGGAGGTATGGGCTTGGGTAGGGTGCTCATTCCAAGAGCCGGTGCAGACTCGATGGGCCGAATGGCCTCCTTCTGCACTGTAAATTCTATGAAAGGACCATATCATCACTGTTTGTGTAGGAGCTGGCATAGGGCTCGCGATGTCCAGAGAAGAAATAAAGGTCGGTGTCGTAGTATTCAAGGACTGAATCATCTCTTTGGACATAGCTAAATGCTTGTTGCAGGGTTCTGCGGAGGTTACTTTCAGTTCCTGGTTGAATTTCAGACATTGCGCTGTCATTCCAGGTGAAAGAAGCTTGTTTTACGGCTTAAAGTGAATTTTTTCATGGTTTGGGACATTTCCCCTTTACGTGGGCGTGGTCTGGGGCCTCTAACGTCATGACGCATGTGACGTCAGTCGAAGGAAGCGTTTGCGCATGCGCATATCACTGTTCCTGTACTGGGGGCCGTTTTCGCTATTGCGCATGCGCGGCTTCTTGCTCTGTGCGCTTCTCGCGCAACTGCACATGTGCAGTACCTTTACTAAGATGGCCGCCGATCAAAATTGTCATTCTCTGCTCCGGAATCTCGGCCTCATGGTAAATACTGCCGCTTCTCTTACTGTTTTCTGCTGGTTTGCTTGAGTTTTCCTCGCAGTATTTACCGAATTTGTCTACGACTGCCTGGAAGTCGCTCCCGTTTTGCCCTTTGGAGAACTAGAACGTTTTAAAGATTTCTTCTGCTCTGGCACCGGCGATGGTGAGCAGAAGCTCGGTCTTTTCAGCATCGGCCATGTCTTGTAGGTCGGCTGCTACCAGGAAGATCTCAAACCTTTGCCGGAATGCCCGCCTGTTTTCGCGGAGATCGCCGTGGCACTGGAGCCGCTGCGGAGCCGGGATCTCGAACATCTTGCCTGGGTATTGTTGCTGGTTGTCACTGTACGCTGAGTTATAGCTATATGGATTAAAACAGTTCACTCTGGTACCATGCCTTCTTATGCTCTTTGCGTAGCATAAGCGGCTTCCTTGATGTGCATGCTGACAAAGGAAGGTTCAGACATGGAGATAACTTCAACATGTTTATTAAACTATTTACAATTCCCTTACTTAGGTTTGACACTACTGTTAATCCTTCTATAGCTACTCAGACTGACTAACCAGTCTGCTACAATCCACGTGGTGGGTGTGTTATTGAATCAACCCCGTCTCTACTCACTGACTGTCTCCACTGGAAAGAGGAAGATCATGTGTGTTGTGTCCTTTATATATGGGTTGGTGTAATGCCCTCCTGTGGTGGTGTCACCACAGGGTGTATCGTGAATGCCCATTAGTTGTGTCCTATCTAACTGATCTATTGGTCGAGTGTCTGTGTGTCATGTCTCTGGTGCTCCCTCTAGTGTCTAGCTAGTCTACATGTATTTACATTATCCCCTTGTGTATTTACAGTGATGCATATCACCACAGTGGGATTCAACTGATAGTTGAAAATAAATTATTTGACATTCTTAAATGTGCGATAAAGCAAGTTTGCAACAGAATTATCATCAGTGTCACATTACCAATATAGTGAAGATAACAAATCACACTCGAGAACTGAAAGAATTGGAGGGCATCTTGCAGGTGGTGAGATTCCCAGTTGCCGGTTACCCTCATCCTCCTGTGGAATTATTGCTCCAGTGCATTTAATAGATGGTACACACAGCAGCCAGTGGTGTAGGAAATGAAGGTTTACGGTGGTGGAAAATGAGGTACCAATCAAGCTTTGTCCATGATGGTGTCGAGCCTGTTGAGTGTTGTTGGAGCTGGGCAAGTGGAGAGGATTCAATCACACTCCTGACTTGTGCCTTGTAGACAGTGGAAAAACGTTGGGGATCCAGCAGGTTGAGTTACTCACAATAGTATACCCAGCCTGGTCAGTGGTAGGGAAACTATTGGAAAAGATTCTGAAGGAGAGAATCTATCTCCATTTGGAGAAGCAAAATTTGATCAGGGATAGTCAGCACGATTTTGCCAGAGGGAGGTCATGTCTAACAAATCGGATTTAATTTTTTGAGGTGACCAAGTAGATGAGGATAGTGCAGTTGATGTAGTTTATATGGATTTCAGCAAAGCCTTTGACAAGGTCCCACATGGGAAACTTACAAAGAAGGCAAATGCAAGTGGGATACGGTAATTTGATGAGGTGGCTTCAAAATTGGCTTAGTTGTAGGAGACAGAGGATGAAGACAGAAGGCTGCTTTAGTGCCTGGAAGCCAGTGTCCAGTGGCGTACCACAGCAATCTGTGCTGGGTCCTTTATTATTCATTATTTATATAAACAACATAGATGACGACATGGGGGATATGATCAGTATGTTTGAGGATGACACAAAGATTGGCCACGTGGTTAACAATGAGGTGGAGTGTCTTGGGTTACAGGAAGATATAGACAGGATAGTCAAGCGGGCATTTAAGTGGCAGATGGAATTAAACCCTGAAAAGTGTGAAGTGACAAACTTTAGGAGGAATGATTTGACAAGGAAGTATTCAATGAGCGGCACGGCACTAAGAAGTTCTGAGGAACAAAGGGAACTTGACATGTTTATCCATGCGGGTCAGAGCCGTCTGCATGATGACGTCAGCCGCGCATGCGCGGGTTGGAGCTGTCCAACCTGTGTATGCGCGGCTGACGTCATACAGGCGGCAGCCGCGTGTCAGTCGTCAAGGCCGCGCCGCCGAGACCCCCGGGGCCCCGCTCCTAGCCCCGCCGGGGGGAGAATCGGGAGGGGGCGCAAAGGCTGCCGTGTGTGACGGCCTCTTTCACGGCAGCCTTCCCGGTTCTCCACAGTTGTGGAGAATCGCGCCCTTTGAATTTGGGCTATTTGCCGCCGAATAGGGGCACAAGGCAGGGATGTCTATCATCTCCGCTCCCATTTCTTCTGGCAATAGAACCACTCGCCGTAGTGCTTAAATCTTCCAGTAAGTGGAGGGGAATAAATCGGGGAGGGATGGAGCATAAAGATGGTATCCACTATACGCGAGATAATGAACCTGCTTGGGAGGTTTGGCCCCTTCTCTGGGATAAGTTGAATTTGGATAAGAGCCAATACTACCCAGTTAACCATCTGGGGAGGGGAGCCTATCTGGGAATGTTACCTTTTCGCCTTGCCAGATCTAGTTTGTGTTACCTGTGAATCTGTGTGGCCCATGATTGGGCCTTGTTTCATAAATTAAATTGTACTAGTCTGGTTAATGGGGTCAAATCTGAATTACAGAAGTGGGATAACCTCCCATGTCCTTAGTGTGCAAAGTCCAGACTATTAAGATGAATGTGCTTGAGATTTTTATTTCCTTTCATCGTCTCCCCACTCTTCTCCCCAAGACCATCTTTGTCAAAATTAATAAATTTGTGTCCTCTTTTATTTGGGCGTGTAAGACCTCAAGGATTCATAAGGTATTCCTCCAGACTGATAGGCCATCAGGAGGTTTGGCTTTACACAATTTATGATTTAATTATGGGGCAGCCAATATTGAGACGGTACTGGGGTAGTTTAGTGATCCAGGTTCCATATGGGGGCAAATGGAGGCGAGTTCTAGCCTTGGTGCATTAGTAATCACATCGCTGCCATTCTTGCCGGCAAGATTTTCCTTGAATCCAGCAGAGGTGTCCACCCTGGGAATTTAGAAGCAGTTCAGACAGCAGTCTAAACTTAGTTCACTGTCTTTGCTGGCCTCTATCTGCAATAGTCACCTCGTTTTGCCAGCAGACTTGGACTCCATGTTTAGGTCATGGGAGGAAAAAGGTTTGGATAGCTTTGGGACTTGTTCGTGGAGGGAAGGTTTGCCAGCTTTAAGGAGATGTTCGAGAAATTCCAACTCCTTGCTTCCAATTGGTTTTGATACTTTCAGATTCGTAATTTTTTGCAGGAGGTTTTTTCCTTTCCTCTGGGCACCACCTTCCTCCTTGTTGAAGAGGATTTTGTCTTTGGCCGGGCCTGGTTCGGCGGGGGGGGGGGGGGGGGGGGGGGGGGGTCAGCTCCATTGAATGAGATAAAGGTGAAATGAGGGGGAAAACATGGTCCAATTCTGAATGATGAGGTAAAGAACAAGGCTCAATTCCACATCCTCTTTTGCTCGGCTTAGTCTGATGCAATTCAGGACGGTGCACAGGGCTCATCTGCCCAAGGCGGGGGATGAGCGGATTTTTCTCTGGAGTGGAAGACAGAAGTGAGCGCTGTTCTCTGGGCCGGCTAACACTCACATATGATCTGGTCTTGTCCCAAGTTAGTAAGCTTTTTCTTCAACACCATGTCAGAGATACGTAATGTCAATCTGGAGCCATGTCCAATCCTGCCCATTTTCAGGGACCCGGGTTCGATTCTGACCTTGGGTGACTGTTTGTGTAGAGTTTACACGTTCTCCCAGTGTCTGCATGGCTTTCCTTCAGGTCCCGTGGTTTCTCTCCCATAGTCCAGAGAAGTGCAAGGTAGATGGATTGACCATAAACAATCAATGGGGGTTATGGGAATAGGGTGCGGTAGTAGGCCTAGGTAGAATTCTCTTTTGGAGGGTCAGTGTAGACTTGATGGGCTGAATGGCCTCCTTCTGCACTGTAGGGATTCTATGGATTCTTCAATGGATACTGTAGCCATCTAAGATGGCCACCTGCAAAGGACCATGGAAATTATGGCCAATCCAGGACTCAGACAGATGCAGAGACTATGTGTATCTGAAACACAGGTAATCAGACCTGATCGAAACCCATGCTCGTTTGCATTTTAATGGCCCATTTTCCCAGGACAATAGAACTCCAATCAAGCAACCGGTACAGCCACTCCCCTTACTCGGAAAGCACAACTGCCAAGGTCAATGACCGCTAAGTACCCGCCCAGCCACCAAGGCACCCGCCCCTTTATTGGCTGAAATTGAAGACAGTGATCAGAGCCCGGTCGAACTATTGGGTCCAAGGTTAAGGACTGCCCCAGAGAGCGCAAAATCCCAGAGGGATAAAATAGGACACAGCCATGTGTTCCATCTCTTTTGGATTCGGCCTGTGCCAACCCAATTGCAGCAGGAACAGCTAGCTCAGTTCAAGACCAATGATTGCTACCTGACGGATGAGCCCAGCAGAGACAGAGCCACTTTCTTCGAACCAGCCAAGTGAAATCCAGATAAAGGCCATTGTCCATTTGCAGTGCCGGTCGCCCTGAAGTTAAGTATAGGTTATTGTAGCTGATAGGTGCAGTTTAACTCGTAGTAGATATCGTGTTTGCATGTCGACATAACCCTTGTCTATGTAAATAAACAATTTTTTTAACTAACTAACTGGTTGTGTGGTCATTTGATTGATATAAGGGAAGGCTTGTGGTTCACTAAGATAAATAGAAATACCCACAGTATTGGCGATGCTGTTGGGTGGGACTGAAAAACACCAACATTATTGGCAACAATACCCAGTCTGAGCAGTTGGCTTTTGGATGTCTTAGCTCTGTCAAGTGTATCACAATTATTAACGTTGCCACTGTCCAGCCCTTGATCTACCATATTCTGTTCCTTGGGACATTCAAACATATGAGCACTTGAGGTACAAGGTAGCTTGTTTATTTCTGGGTACAAGGTAACTTGTTTACTTCTATAAGCTGCTCGGTCAGAGAATTTGTAACTAATTACAATTAATTGTGAGGAATGTGGGCAGCACGGTAGCATTGTGGATAGCACAATCACTTCACAGCTCCAGGGTCCCAGGTTCGATTCCGGCTTGGGTCACTGTCTGTGCGTAGTCTGCACATCCTCCCCGTGTGTGCGTGGGTTTCCTCTGGGTGCTCCGGTTTCCTCCCACAGTCCAAAGATGTGCAAGTTAGGTGGATTGGACATGATAAATTGCCCTTAGTGTCCAAAATTGCCCTTAGTGTAGGGTGGGGTTACTGGGTTATGGGGATAGGGTGGAGGTGTTAACCTTGGGTAGGGTGCTCTTTCCAGGAGCCGGTGCAGACCCGATGGGCCGAATGGCCTCCTTCTGCACTGTAAATTCTATGTAAAAAAGGAATGATCCTCAACTGTTTGAATAATAATAATAATCTGTCTCACAAGTAGGCTTACATTAACTCTGCAATTAAGTTACTGTGAAAAGCCCCTAGTCACCACCTGTTTGGGTACTCAGAGGGAGAATTCAGAATGTCCAAATTACCAAATGTCATGCATGTCTTGCTGTCACCAATCTTTGACATTACCAGCGCATTTTTTCCATCTCTTTTATAATATGCTAAATCTCCTGAATTAAATATATCTCAGATGGTCTTCTCCAATGTCTCGAGCTCTGATTTTTTTGAGATCTCCATATTGATGTAATGTAAAACATTCAAATGACATGAAAACTTGAATGAATTTTTGTATCTCCTGGAGCAGAAGGACTATCTATCACAGCACAGGAAACAGCTTAGTTGATAAGGGACTATATTCTCCAACCATCTGGAGTAAACTCTTTACAAACGTTGCCTTGATCGGGTGGTTGTCAACTTGCAATATGGGTGATCAGTTTATTTTTAAATATGTTTACTGAAAAATTTAAAATATCCACAAAATAATCAATTAAGCCAAGTTAGAAATACAAAGAACACAACCCCCCCCCCCCCCCCCCCCCCCCCCCCCCCCCAAAACACTAAACTTAACTGACAGTGGCTAGCTCTTTGGGTGACATATATTCCAGAAGGTCTAGTCAATGGAGGGATCCAGCAGTTGTGTGACTAAACTATTGACTTCTTTGAAAAACAATTTAAAAATGTATTTTATTACAAACATGTATCAAAACAGGTTACAGCGAATAAACACCCCAGGAAATATACTTCCCGACAATCAACTGTACAATCTGTACAGATTTTTCCCCTTTGTCACCTCCTCCCCGCGACAAACAGCCCCTCAGACACGGTTGCAAACATCCCTCACCTTTCTTCAAACCCCTGAAGAACCCCTTAACTAATACTTCATCTTCTCTAATTGCAGAAAGTCGTACAGGTCACCCAACCAAGCCGCTATCCCCGGTGGCAATGCCGACCGACACTCCAGCAAAATTCGCCGCCATGCAATCAGAGGCGAAGGACAGGACATCGGCCTTCCTCCTCTCCATGAGCTCCAGCTTCTCTGAAACCCCAAATATCGCCACTAAAGGGTCCGGGTCCACCTCCTCCTCCACTATCCTGGCCACGAACGTGAACAATCCAGTCCAGAATCTTCACAATTTTTCACAACCCCAAAACATACGCACGTGATTCACTGGCCCCTACTCACACCTCTCACACTCATCTGCTACCCCCTGAAAGAACCCACTCATTCTCGCCCGAGTGATATGCATCCTGTGCACCACCTTAAACTGTATCAGGTTCATCCTTGCAGAAGAGGAAGTCCTGTTTACCCTAAGCAGTGCCTCACTCCATACTCCCCAATTGATCTCCCCTCCCAACTCTGCTTCTCATTTCTCCTTGATCTTACCAGATCCCCTCCCCTACCAGATCCAGCAGACTCTCCAGCAGGGTGTATCCTGGCATTCTAGGGAACCCCCCAGACCTTTCGCGCAAAGTCCCTAACCTGCAGATACCTGAACTCACTCCTCCTCGGCAGTTTAACCCTCTCCCTTAGCTCCTCCAGACTGGCAAACCCTTCCTCCAAATACAGATCCCTCACCTTGCCCAGCCCCACTTCCCTCCACCTCCTGCATACACTATCCACCCCCCCACCCAAACCCATGATTCTCGCACAACGGCATTAGCACTGACATCCCTTCCATCCTAAAATGTCTCCTCAACTGATTCCATATCTTCACCGTGGACTGCACCACCAGGAATACCTATGTGGAGCCATTGGCAATGCTGCCGTCACCATAGCCCTCAAACTAGACCCCTTACAAGATTCCTCCTCCATCCTTACCCACTCTACCCCTTCTCATTCCCACCACTGCTGCACCTTGTCCACATTCGCCGCCCAATAATAAATGAAGCCAGTTCAGCAACGCCAAACCCCCCTGCTGCCTCTGCCTCGGTAGCAGGGTTCTCCCCACCCTCAGCACCTTCCCCAGCCATACAAAGTCAGAAATGATTGTATCCACTTTCCGAAAAAAGGCCTTTGGTATAAAGATTGGGAGAGCTTGATAGATAAACAAGAAACTCGGCAGAAAATTCATTTTCACCACTTGGCCTCTCCCCACCAACGTTAAGTGTATGTAATGCATCCCACCTCTTAAGATCGTCCCTAGCCACCTCCACCAGCTTCGTTAAGTTCCACTTATGGAGCCCCGTCCATTACTTCGCTACCTGAATCCCTAAATATCTAAACCTACCCCTCGCTACCGTAAATGGCATTCCCCCTAAATTAGCCCGCTGTGCCAGCTCTTTCCCCGGGAATACCTCGCTTTTCTCTACATTCAGCTTGCATCCCGGGAACCCTCCAAACCTCCCCAACAAGCCCATAATCCTTCCCATACTCTCCAACAGAACCGAAACATACAGCAAGAGGTCATCGGCATAGAGCGACACCCGATGCTCCCTCTGTCCCCATAGAATCTCCGCCACTCTGCCGACCTCCTGAAAGCCATCGGCAATGGCTCTATGGCCAGCGCAAACAGCTGCGGTGACAGCGGGCACCCCTGCCTCGTACCCCTGTGCAAATCAAAGCTTTGTGAGCTCATATCATTCATGCTCACCCTCGCCCTTGGTGCCACATACTGCAACCGTACCCATGCCACAAATCTCAGCCAAACCCAAACCTTCCTAAAACCTCAAACAGGTACCACCACTCCATCCGATCAATGTCTTCTCCGCGTCCACAGACACCACCTCCAGTACCAGAGCCCCCAACGGATTCATCACCACATTCAACAGCCGTCTTAGATTACCCGCGAGCTACCTGCCCTTCACAAAGCCTGTTTGATCTTCTGCCATCACCTCGGGGGGACACTCCTCCATCCTTTCCGCCAACAACTTAACCAATACTTTCACATCTGTGTTCAATAGTGATATGGGCCTATACGACCCACATTCCACCGGGTCCTTCCCCTTTTTCAGGATAGTGCAATTACTGCCTGTGTCATCGTCTGTGGCAACTTTCCCTTCTCCAGTGCTTCATTAAATGCTCTCAACAGATGTGGTGCCACGTCCGTCGCAAATTCCTTATAAAATTCCTCCGGATACCCATTCGGCTCAGGGGCATTCCCTGACCATACCCCTGATACTATCCAGCACCTCCCTCAGTCCCAGGGGCTCCTCCAACGCCTGCCTCTTTACTTCCTCCACCTGGGGAAATTCCTGCTTGTCCAGAAACCGCCACATGTCCCCTCCTTTCCTTCCAGGTCTGCCTCAAAGTCCCTGGCAGTTCTCCGTAAATGCCTCATTCATTTTCCCTGGCTCTGACGCCACATCCCCAGCCCTAGTCCGTATCTTCAATATTTCCATGGATACTGCCGGCCTCCACAGCTGGTGTGCCAGCATGCGGCTCGCCTTCTCCCCATACTCTTATTGCACCCCCTTTGCCCTACGCAGTTGCCCTACCGCCCTCCCTATTGTCAGCCTGAAAAAAACTGCCCCTGCAACCTTTTCCTCCTCATCAATTTCTCCACGGTGGGCACCCTCGAATATTCCCTGTCCACCTCCACCACCTTGCTCATGAGACGGTCATGTTCCTCCCTCCTCACCCTCTCCGCACAAGCCTTAAACGAAAGACTAGTTTAAATATTGGCTCAATATTCAGGATTATGGCCAAGGTGCAAATTTCACAGGCAAGCAGAATGGGGTGTAAAGTAAAAAAGTTTATGGAGCAAGTACTGAGTGAAACCGGAAGTGACACTCACATCAGAAAACAATCACGCACCAGAGAGAAAACTTCTGTTAGTCTAAGAGAGATCTCACAGTAGTCCCAATAGACATAAAAGTCTAAGTAGAGGACAGAACTTGAACGGATTACAGACAATAAAATGAAGGCCACAGAATGGTCTTGGAAAAGAATGAGAAGTCCTCAAGATAACAGTTTTGGTGGCTGTTAATGAATTATTGAGGGACAAAATATAAGGAGTTAGATAATTGGGGATTATTTGGAGCTTAGTCTGAGTTTGCAATTAAGGGGCTACAAACTTAGTCAGAAAGGTAGATTTGTACAAAAACATTCATGCACATGGGACTTGCAAGGCTAAATTGAGGCTAATAGCTTGGGGGTGGGGGTTTAAAGAGTAACCGAGTGACACAGATCAGAAAAGTGATCTTGAAAATATTTTAAGCTCTTTTGGCCACAAATTTATAGGAGTGTCGGCCAATCAACATAAAAAAAGCACATTTTTGTATGGTCATACTTTTAAAAGGCAAGTGTTTGTTAAACTACCCAAAGAGGTATCACATGTAGGAAGAAAACTATGGAAACTGAACAAATGTATTTATGGCCTGAATTACACTTTCAGGTTGATGTATTTTTTCAGTGAAATTGGTGCTGTTGAAAATAGGTTGTTTTGAACTAAAAGTAGATTTTGTAGTGCATTCTGATGGTTTATGGGGTAATACTGCAGAATTTAAGATTAGAGGAAAATTTAAAATTGGGAGCTAGGCTTGTGAGGTATTAAAATATACTTATTCTGATATGAAGCAAAGTAGCTTTGAATAGCTTTAAAATCAACAATCTTATTTAGAGAGTGTTACTCCCATGTCATTTAATTGTTTAAGACCATCACAGAAAGAGGACATTACATGACAAGATGAAGCAGAGCCTGGGGGCAGCAAGATGGCACAGTGGTTAGCATTGCTGCCTCATCGTGCCAAGGACCCAGATTCAAAGCCGGCCTGGGTCACTGTCCATGTGGAGTTTGCACATTCTCCCAGTGTCCGCGTGGGTCTCACTCCTACAACCCAAATAAAGATGTGCAGGGTACTTGAATTGGAATAAAAACAAGAATTGGGTACTCTAAATTTATAGTTAAAAAGATGAAGCAGGACGGTTCCCGATTTCGGACTCTCCCGCGATCTAACCGGCTTGTTCGGATTCGCGCCTGGCATGACATGCCATGGCATGGCCGTTAGATCGCGCCCAAGAATCTGAAACACATCTGATTACATCAGGTATAAAAGAGGAGAACTGGCTACAGTTGGTTGGGAAAATAGACTAAAAGGTATAGTACACTTAAAGAAACAATTCAAACAAAAATACATTCCATTGAAAAACAAAAGCTCAGGAAGAATGACCCATCCGTGGCTACTCGAGAATGGTATCAGATTAAAAGAAAAGGTTGAAAGAGCAATATCAAGTCTGAGGATTTGGAGTGGTTTAGAAACCAGGAAAGGGCCACTAAAAAGGTTGATAAAAATGGAAAAAGAGATTAGGCAAAATAAATGTTTGGTCTTTTAGAAGCAGAGAAAGGACAAATATTATGGGGAATTAGAAAATGGCAGAGATATTGAACAAATATTTTGTGTCTGTCGAAGACACAAGTAGAAGACACAAGTTACATACTGGAAATATATGATAACCTCGAGATTAATAAGAGTGATATAGTTAACATCAGCAGAAACGGTTTTAGAGAAGAAACAAAAGGGACTAAAAGGAACTGAAATCCAACAAATCTCCAGGACCTGATGGCCTACATCATAGGTGCTAAAAGAGCTAGTTGCAGACATAGTGGATGCACAAGCTACAATTGTTCAAAATTCCTCAGATATGAGAATGGTCTCATCAGATTGGAAGTTAGAAAGAAAGGAGGTAGGGAGAAAACAGGGAACTACAAGTCTGATAGCCTAACATCAGTCATTGGAATAATAGTGAAATCTACGAAGGGAGTCTTAACAAAGTACTTAGTAAATCATACTACGATCAGGCAAAGTCGCTATGGTTTTCCAAAAGGGAAGTTCTGTTTGTCAGGTTTTGAGAATGTAATATTGGGTGGATAAAGGGAAACCAGTGAATGTAGCACGTACTTAGATTTCCAAAAGAAAAGATTAATCGGCAAAATAAGGGCCATAAATTAGATTGGTTAACAGATAGGAGGCAGAGTGAGCACAAACACGGTATTTTTAAATTGGCAGGCTGAGTCGAATGGAGTGCTGCAAGGATCAGTTCTGGGGCCTCAGCTATTCATTATCTATATTAGTTGGAAAGGAAAGCTGTGGAGAGGACACAGAGGACAACAAATTGGCAGGTGGAATTATTGTGTGGAGAAGTGTGAAGTTATTCACTTAGGTCATAACAATAGAAAAGCAGAATATTTTTTATAAGTTGTGAAACTTAAGCGTTGGTGTTCAAAAGGATTTGGGTTGCTTGTATAAGAAACACAAAGTTAACATGCAAGTAGAGCAAATAATTTGAAATACAAATGGCATGTTGGCTTTTATTGCAAGAGGATTAGATTACAGGAAGAAATCTTGCCACAATGGTACAGAACGTTGGTGAGACCACATCTGGAATACTGTGTGCGGTTATTAGTTTCCACATTTAAGAAAGTATATGCTTGCATTGCAGGTTCATTAAATTAGACCCTGGGATGAGGAAGGGGTCCTAAGGTTGAGGGGCTGAATAGATTGAGCCTCACGGTAGCATGGTGGTTAGCATCTATGCTTCACAGCTCCAGGGTCCCAGGTTCGATTCCCGGCTGGGTCACTGTCTGTGTGGAGTCTGCACGTCCTCCCCGTGTGTGCGTGGGTTTCCTCCGGGTGCTCCGGTTTCCTCCCACAGTCCAAAGATGTGCGGGTTAGGTGGATTGGCCATGCTAAATTGCCTGTAGTGTAAGGTTAATGGGGGGGATTGTCGGGTTACGTGGGTTTAAGTGGGGTGATCATTGCTCGGCACAACATCGAGGGCCGAAGGGCCTGTTCTGTGCTGTACTGTTCTATGTTCTATGTTCTATGTACATTCTCAGTAGAATAAGAGGCAATCTCATTGAAACCTATAAGATTCTGAGATAAGGAAAAATTATTTCACTCAAAGGGTTGTGAATCTTTGGAATTCTCTACTCTGAAAGTTTGCGGATGCTCCACCATTGAATACATTAAAAGCTGGGATAGACAGATGTTTGATCTCAGGAAATCCAGGTACATGGCAACAGGAAAGTGCAGCTGAAGCCCAAGATTGGTCTTGATCATATTGAATGCAAGTTTCAAGGGCAGTATTACTCCTGCTATTTATTTTGTTCAGCACTTAACTAAAATTGATAACATCTATCAAGTTAGTAGTTGTTTGAGGCAAATCAGAAAAGCATCAGGGATATATTTTCATGCTACAGCTACATTCAATGCAGGACATTCAATTTAAAAGATTCATTTGCACTGCATTTAAAAATCATCCTCTCAGCCCTCCCACAGCCTTCTTCTTATAGGATTGACAAGGACAGTATTTATTGACCAATCCCAATTCCCCTTAAAAAGGTGACAGCTGGCTTTCTTCTTGAACTACTGCACTCTATATGGACAAGGGAATCTCAACAAGGTTATCAGCAGGGAGTTCCAGGATTTTGACCTGGCAATGCGTTTTCCAAGTCAGGATGGTGTAATTTGATTTCCCGCAAAAGTGATAGCATTTCCTGCTATCTTTGTTCTTGTAGTTGTGGCAGTCATATGTTTTGGCAGTGTTGTTGAATAATGACAAGGGTTATCCGATGTATCACTCAACATATTTATTATTAGTCACAAGAAGTCAGACTTAAAAGGAACTTTGTTACAAGCCAAGAAGTGTGGATGCTCCATGGTCAGGTCACTGTGCAGATTGCTTACATGTATAAAAGAAAATAAATTCCTTTTTCACTTCATCCCGAATCTAATTAATATATGCTGATTAAGAGACATAAATAAAATCAAGACTAGTTTAAAAAATGCCACAAACAGTGCCAAAGATGGAAAGAAAAACCATGAACTAACAAAGTGAAAGTAAAACAGTTAAATATATCTAATCTCGCCTTTCAGATAAAGAAGCCTGCACACAATCAAAGCTTACACTCCTTGAAACAGATGCAAAGGCTTTAAGCAATGATATATCCAACCAATACCTTTAAAAACATCATCAGATTGCTAGACTATAGCATTTTACCAGCTCATTGATTACTTCTAGCACTGATCCAGGTTAAGTTTTCCTCTTGCTAATAAGCATGTGAAACAAAGACAAATTCCTCTGCTTCACTATCCTTCATGTCTGACTGGACTAATGACATAACCAGAGACAGCATTCAGGAGGGAGATGCAAGCATTCTCCTTTTTCAAAAAATGTTTTCTCTCCCCTGCCCTCACAAAGCAAAATAAAAACAATTTGCAGTGTATTTCTGCTCAATTGATTCAAAGTATGTTTCCATCTGAATTACCATACTGTCTTATATTTTAACACACCCATAGGTGGCACTAAAAGAATAACACCAAAATCTATAGTCATTATCATTAGTATGATTCAAGCACTACGCACTGTGATTCAATATAAGGATTGCTAAGAGTGTTGCAGATTTTAAAAGTTTAATATCATTCCTCTTCTTCTTCAACAGCACCCTGCACAGAAGACTCAACAAGTTTCTTATTTGATATCACAATTCCACACAAGTGTCAAACACCTTGAATTAATAGTGCAAATGATCAAGTGAGTTGAAGTCACATACTGACTGAAGCCGGGAAAAAGAAGGAATTTGTGAAAAAGCAAATCAATAAGAGACAGCGGGCTGGATTCTTCTTTCGTGCCCACCGCAACATCGCCAAGGACAGGACACAGACTATGTAAAGGTCCATTGACCTCAGGTGGGAATTTCCGGTCGGCGGGTGGGCGGGGGCGGCCGAAGAATCCCGCCCAGCATCTTCGAAGGGTTTAATTTTCGTAGCTTCACCACTGTACGTTGATAAAACCATGGCAGTACCACTGTATCACAAATCACCTATGAACAGTGTTCGTAGCCAAACAATCCACAAAAGATTCAAGCTAAAAGTTGACAAAATCTTCAACTCAGTTCAAGAATAAAATGCATATTTACTGTAGAAAACCAGCTGCTGAGTTTCCCAACTCCTATCTAACATCAATTGCTGCAAATAATCTCAACTTATTTTAAGCAATTTTATTTTGAAAAATTGGGAATCTTTCTTACTTTAGAGATAAAACCCATAAAATCTCCAGAGACATAGTACAGTTCTGTACAGTCCATGCAATGATGGAATTCTATCAAAATGATCATCCACATCAATACAGAGGGGTACTGGTACATGCAAAAAGAGAAAAATTAAAACTACAAAGAAGAAACTTGCATTTATGTAACTTCTTTCAGTTCTTTTTTTAAATATAAATTTAGAGAATCCAATTATTTTTTTCCCCAATTAAGGAGCAATTTAGCATGGCCAATTCTCTTAGCCTGCACATCTTTGGGTTGTGGGAGTGAAACCCACACAAACATGGGGAGAATTTGCAAACGCCACACGGACAGTGACCCGGGGCCAGGATCGAACCTGACTCCTCAGCGCCGTGAGGCAGCAGGGCTAACCACTGCGCCACCGTGCCACCTGTCTTCTTTCAGTTCTACAGAACATCCCGAGTATTGCAGAACTAAAGAATTACTTTTGAAGTATAGTTATTGCTGTTTTGCAGCTGAAGTCAGCAGCACAGAGTCAAGGTCCCACCAACCGCAACATTCAAAAAAATAACCAGATAATCAGATTTAGTCTTTGTTGAGGGATTATCACTGCTCAGGATACCACCTCTTTAAATGGTGCCATGGTATATTTTATAATCACCAAAATAGACAGATGGGACCAGGTGGATGGATATCCAAAAGGAATATACCAAACAATGTAGCACTCCATGGATGTTTTAGCCTAGAACATATGTTGAAACCCCAGATTGGAATTTTAACCAAAATCTTATATGTTACCATAAGCCAATATGCCATTGAGCACATTTGTAGCTTCTCACACTGGAAAACAAATATAGAAACTATTACCCAATTAACTACAAAGGATTTATTTTTCTGATTATTTTGGAAGAATCAAGACAAGTAGAAATTTATTAAATTCCAACTTGTTACTGTGAATAATTTTAACCACAAAACAAACCTCCTGCCTGGTCAGCAACTAATCCAAATCCTGTGCCATTTTATTTACCAATTAAGAAATCACTCTGCTTATTAAACATGAGCACTGGTTTGTATGTAGGTAGAGTTAATATTTATTAATGTCACAAGTAGGCTTACATTAATACCGCAATGAACTTACTGTGAAAATCCCCTAGCTGCCACACTACATCACTATTCGGGTACACAGAGAATTCAGAATGTCCAATTCACCTAACAAGCAGGTCTATCGGGATTTGTGGGAGGAAACCGGAGCACCCAGAGGAAACCCATGCAGACACGGGGAGAACGTGCAGACAGGAATCAGTGAAGCAAAAGTGCTAACCACTGTGCTTCCATGCCACCCACAGATGCTGAGAAACTATTCCCATTGGCAAAAGGATCAAGAACTGGAGGGCAATGATTGAAGGCAAATGGCCAAAGAACCAACAGTGACAAAGATATATTTTTTAAACACAGCGAGTGGTGAGGATCAAGAACACAATACCTGAAAGTGTGGAGGAGACAAATGAGTGTGGCTTTCAAAGGGAACGGAATAAGTGCCCGAAGAGCACAAAATTGCAGAGCTATGAGGAAGAGAGGAGAGAGAGAGAGAGAGAGAGAGACATTGGTTGAGTTGCTCTGGCAGACAGCCGCATGGCTACTTCCATGCCATAACTACTTTGTGACGCTATGTTTTCTATAATGGGGCAGAATGATTGAATTATCTTTTACTTCCAATTTCCTTATTTCTTTTTTTTCCCCACATTGTACAAAATTAAATTGGCTATTTGAGTTGATCATGTTATAACCTCTTTGATCCCGTTGCTACTGTTTACAATAAGATTTTGACCATTTCCATTTGTTGGTATGGTCGGCACCTAATAGTCAAGTTTTCTCCAATCTTTTACGACTCTTATTTTTGATCCTTTAAGCAGAAGCAAAACAGTCTTCAAATATTTCCGCAAGATCCCTGTCTGGAGAACCAGAGACTGCATTTCAAAGTGCGGCAATTTCAAATTCTGTAGGAAGTAAAAGCATTTCACGACCACTTTTTGGGGGGTGGGGGGGAGAGAGAAGAGAGAAACAAGCCACAGGGGGAACACAAAATCTTTCCCTTGAGGTCAAAACATCCCCCAGATTCATTTGTGTGGAGCCAAAGCAAAGGGCTAAATGTGCAGATGTTTCCTTGCAGACCAAAACAAACTGTTCTTGCATGGGTATTATGGCCAGAGTATTGAGTCTCAGGTGCACCACATTCGCGATTACCCGAAAAACCTCCCTCCAATACTCCTCCCGTTTTGGACAGGACCAAAACATACAAACATGATTTGCGGGGACTCCCCCACAGCGTTCACAAACATTCTCTACCCTCTCAAAGAGTCAGCTCTTCCTCGTTCTTATGAGGTGCCCCCTATGCACCACCTTCAACTGTATCAGCCCCAACCTCGCACACGAAGTTGACACATTCCCCTCCAAAGCACCTCACACCACAATCCCTCCTCCATATCCTCCCCGAATTCCTCTTCCCACTTCGCCTTAATCCCCTCCAGCGATACTTTATCTTCTCCCAGAATCACTCCATAAATCGCCGACACCAACCCCTTCTCCATTCCGTCAGTTGTCAACACGTCTTCCAACAGTGTGGGGGCCGGCGACACCGGGAAGCTCTGTACCTCCTTCCTAGCGAAATCTCGGACCTGCATATATCTAAACACCTCCCCCCTGCCCCAACCCATATTTCTCCCCCAGTTCCTCCAGCCTCGCAAACTAGCCTCCCAGAAACAAATCCTTTAAATCCCTAACTCCCCTCTTCTCCCATCTCCGAAAACTCTCATCCCACTTTCCTGGCTCGAATCCATGATCCCCCGAATCAGCATTTCCCTTGACGCCACCCACAACCTAAAGTGCTGTCGCAACTGCCACCAGATCTTCAACGTCGCCGCCACCACCAGACTCCCTAAATATTTCCCCGGGGCCATCGGGAGCGGTGCCGCTGTTGCTAGCACCCTCAATCCTGACACCCTACACAGACTCTCCTCCATTCTAATCCACTGGAGTCCTCCACTCTAACCCAGCTCCCCGCCTTCTCAGCATTCGCTGCCCAGTAACAATACAGTAAATTTGGGAGACCCAACCCCCTCGACTGCTGTCCTCTCTGCAGCAGCACATTCCTAATCCTAGCCACCTTCCACCCACCCCCCAAATAAACAAGGTTTTCTACCTTGAAAAACGTCTTTGGCAAAAAGATCGGCAGGCACTGAAAAATTAACAAAAACTGCAGCAACACATTCATCTTAATTGCCTGTACCCAACCTGCCAGCAACAGAGGAAGACCATCCCACCTTGCCAAGTCCGCTTTCACCCTACCCACCAAACTAGTATTATGCTACAGAGCCCCTCCCAATCCCGTGCCACCTGCATCCCCAGGTATCTAAAGTGCATCGCCACCTTACGGAAGGAATGGCAGCCACCGCCACCCCTGCCAGGACACCACAAAATATTTGTTTTTATCCAAATTCAGCCTATATCCCGAAAAAGACCCAAACACTCAAAGCAGCTCCAATATACCACCCATCGACGCACGCGGTTCAGACACGGGTCGTCTGTGTACAAAGATACCCTATGCTCCTCAACGCGGTGGCCAGGGTGCAGAGCAAAATACCCCAAATTCATACTATTCGTGCGGACACTCGCCCTTGGCTCCCTGTATAGTAATCTTACCCACTCCACAAATGGCAGCCCAATCCCAAACCGTTCCAAAACCACCATCAGATACCCCCACTCTACCCGGTCAAACACCTTCTCGGTGCCTAACACCACCACCACCTCTGTCTCCATCCCCTCTGCCAGTGCCATAACTACATTCTATACCCTCTGAATGTTCAAAAGAGCTGTCTCCCTTTCACAAACCCCCTGTAACCGTTGGAAGGATTCCTCCAACCTACCCACCTACACCTTCGCCAACACCTTTTCATCTGCATTCAAGAGTGATATGGGGCCTATACGACCCACACTCTGTCAGATCCTTATCCTTCTTGAGCAACAAGGAGATTGTGCCAGCCTCAAAGTCTGTGGCAACACCCCCTCCGCAGCTCATCCCCCATCGAGGTGAGCTGATCGCTGTGCTGAGACATGGCCTCCTCCACTCCCTTCATCATCCTCAAACATCCCCACCGCCGGCGGCGCCAACGTATCCCTAAATTTCTTATAGTACTCCATCGGAAACCCATCCGGCCCTGCTACCTTCCTCGACTGCATCCTCCCAATCGCTTCCTTTATCTGCTGCACCCCTATCGCCCCCTCCAATGTGGCCCTATCCTGCTCCCGCAGCCTCAGATATTCTAAGCCATCCAGGAATTCCTGCATCCCCTGATCAAAGCTCACCTGCAACTCCTTCCTCTTTTCCAACAGTGCTGGATCCACACATTCTGCATACCTCCTGTTTACCTCCAACATCTCGTCTATTAACCTTTGCCGTTCCACCCTCGTTTGCCTTAAACTATATCACCTCCCCCTCACCACTGCTTTCAAAGCTTCCCATATCACTGCCTGCGAAACCTCTCCCGTACAATTAAACCCCACGTAATCCTCAATTACTTTCTCCATCTTATCACAAAACCCTCGGTCCCCTAACAGCCCCATATCTAATCTCCACCCCTGCCTCTGCACTGCTCTCTTCTCCAATAACATGTCCCCCCAATGCGACGCATGATCAGACGCAACTGCCGAATACTCCGACCCCTTGACCTCGACCAACAGCACCTTACCGACCACAAAAAAATATCCGCGAATAGACATTATGAACCAAAGAGAAAAACGAATACTCCTCTCCCCCAGGTGCAAAAACCTCCAAGGGTCCAATCCCCCCATTTCCACCATTAGTCCAGACAACGGCTTTGCCCACCCTGACTGGGCAAGCAACCTTGGTCGCGACCTATCCAAACTTGGTTCCTGCACCAAGTTCCAGTCTCCACCCACTACAAATTCATGTGAATCCAAATCGGAAATGGCCCCACACCTTCTTTACAAACCCTACATCATCCCAGTTGGGAGAATACATGCTTACCAACCTCCTCTCCAATGCCCCGGCCACTATCACATACCTACCACCCTGATCTGCCACCATTTTCTCCATTGGGAACCTCCCTTTTACTAACCAGGACCGCAACTCCCCGTGCCCTGCAATCAAAACCAGAGTCAAACACCTGACTAATCCAACCCTTCCTAAGCCTCACCTGATCATTTACCCTCAAGTGAGTCTCCTGCAGCATCGCCACATCAGCCTTCAAATTTTTCAGGTGCGAAAGCACCCTCGACATCTTCACTCCCAACCCCGTCATGTTCCATGTAACTATTCTAACCGGGGGTGTCGCACCTCCCCTCCCTTCCTATCCACCATCATCACTCCAGGCCCTGCCCATGAGCTTGACCCGCCCCTATCCAATGTTGACATCGAACTCCATTCCCCCCTCCCAGAATCCCCCCTGCACTTTCTCTCGAGAAAGCCTCACCTAGTATTGATCCCCTCTCCCCACTTTTCACACATCCTAGGCCCATTGAAACTTACTCACCAGGCTCCAATGTTTGCAGCCCCTCCCCCTACAACACCTTCGTTCACTAGCCGACTTCAGTTTGCTGGTGCAGGGGCCCATGCCCAGGCCTTCCCTCCCCTACCCTCCTGCCCAGTCCCAGGAAAAACAATCAAACATACACATCTCAGAAAAAAACGTCACTACAATGAACAAAAATATTTTTAAAACTTAACCACGAAAACAGCATGAAGTAAAAACACAAGTCAAAACTACATATATACACTCTCCGAACTCCCCTTCCACAGACCACAACACCTCTTCAGTTTCATTCTTCACTTCTGTCCCAAGCCTTTTTCCTTCACAAACGTCTCCACTGCTTCCACCATCTCAAAATGAAAAAGTCTCGAGTTGTAGGTCACCCTCAGCTTCACTGGATACACCACTCCAATCCACACCCCACTGTTATACAATGCTGTCTTCACTCGGCCAAAAGCCGCTCGCCTCTTTGCCAATTCCACCGTCAAAACCTGATAAATGCGAACACAAGCACCAGCCCACTGCACCTCCCGCTTCATTTTGCTCACTTCAAGACCTTCTACTTCATATGGTACCTGTGAAAACAGATGATCACTGCCCTTGGCGGCTCTTACAACTTCGGCCTCAGTGACCTGTGAGCTTGGTCCAGTTCATAGCCCGGGGTCAGAGACGTCTGACCCCAGTGTTTGAAATCATAGTGGGTGGCTGACATATGCCAGTGAGTGACAGTTGTATGTTTTTGCCTTGTTCCTTACTGCTCCCTCACACTAGATCCAGCTACATTGCGCTCTTTACTATGGCTGCCTCATGCTCTGGGGGCCTGTGCTCTGGGCTCAGCACATCTGCTCCGGTTGCCTCGTGCTCTGGTCTCAGCACCGCCGCTCCGGCTGCCTCGTGCTCTGGGCTCAGCACCGCCGCTCCGGCTGCTTCATGCTCCGGACTCAGCCCCACCACTCCGGCAGCCTCGTGCTCTGGGCCCAGCACCGCCACTCCGGGCACCTCACGCTCTGGGCTCAGCACCGCCGTTCCAGCCACCTCGTGCTCTGGACTCAGCACCGCCATTCTGGCTGCCTCGTGCTCTGGGTCCAGCACCACCGCTCCCGCTGCCTCGTGCTCTGGGCTCAGTACCGCCGCTCCGGCTGCCTCGAGCTCTGGGCTCAGTACCGCCGCTCCGGGAGTCTCACGCTCTGGGTTCAGCACCGCCGCTCCGGGCACCTCACGCTCTGGGTTCAGCCCCGCCGCACCAGCCACCTCGTGCTCTGGACTCAGCACCGCCACTCCGGCTGCCTCGTGCTCTGGGCTCAGCCCCACCGCTCCAGCTGCCTCGTGCTCCGGGCTCAGCCCCGCCGCTCTGTGCTCTGGGCTCAGCCCCGCCGCTCCCGCTGCCTTGTGCTCTGGGCTCAGCACCGCCGCTCCGGCTGCCTCGTGCTCCGGGCTCAGCCCCGCCGCTCCCGCTGCCTTGTGCTCTGGGCTCAGTACCGCCGCTCTGGCTGCTGCATGCTCTGGGCTCAGCCCCGCAGCTCCGTGCTCAGCCCCGCCGCTCCCACTGCCTTGTGCTCTGGGCTCAGCCCCGCCGCTCCGGCCACCCCGTGCTCTGGACTTAGCCCCGCCGCTCCGGCAACCTCACGCTCTGGGCTCAGCACCACCGCTCCGGCTGCCTCGTGCTCTGGGCTCAGCACCGCCGCTCCGGGCACCTCACGCTCTGGGTTCAGCCCCGCCGCACCAGCCACCTCGTGCTCTGGACTCAGCACCGCCACTCCGGCTGCCTCGTGCTCTGGGCTCAGCCCCACCGCTCCAGCTGCCTCGTGCTCCGGGCTCAGCCCCGCCGCTCTGTGCTCTGGGCTCAGCCCCGCCGCTCCCGCTGCCTTGTGCTCTGGGCTCAGCACCGCCGCTCCGGCTGCCTCGTGCTCCGGGCTCAGCCCCGCCGCTCCCGCTGCCTTGTGCTCTGGGCTCAGTACCGCCGCTCTGGCTGCTGCATGCTCTGGGCTCAGCCCCGCAGCTCCGTGCTCAGCCCCGCCGCTCCCACTGCCTTGTGCTCTGGGCTCAGCCCCGCCGCTCCGGCCACCCCGTGCTCTGGACTTAGCCCCGCCGCTCCGGCAACCTCACGCTCTGGGCTCAGCACCACCGCTCCGGCTGCCTCGTGCTCTGGGCTCAGTACAGCCGCTCCGGCCGCCCCAAATTTGGACTCAGCCACGCCACTCCGGCATCCTCATGCTCTCTCTAGGTTTTAAAAAACCGGTTTGGTGCCCGTTCCTAGGGTCAAAAAGGTCCAAAAAGTCTATAGGTGGGAGCCGCCCTCCATGTGACCGCTCCACTCACAGACCCCACCAGATGTCCATCTCTCTTCAATCTTGTGTTGTTACTTTTCTCTCTGTCTCACTTCCTTATCTTCTCTTTTCTCAACTTTTCTTCTTGCTTCTCATTCTTGTTTTCTTTCCTTTTATCTCCACCTTAAACATTTAGCCACCATCTCTCAAAAGGATAACAGCAAAATGTACTTGATCCCCACTGTTTCTTTCCTCTGCTCCCTTCCCATCCATTTTCTTCAAAAAAGTGTCCATCTTGAAAATATATCAACAAATTTGAATGAGGAAAGAGTTCTGTTTCTCTCAGCTTCACAAAAATCATTGCTGAATTAATAATTTTGAATAAATCTGACTCCAATTAAAATGGGTAACTTTTTTTTAAAAACATCGCTATTGTCGTGCCACATTAAAAAAATGTTTTTTATTATGATGGCATGTTTGACTTCTCAATTTTATCATCGCTGATCATAGGGCAGACTGTATTTATATTTCCTTCAATTAGATTTCAGGTGAACAAAATTAAAAGGCAAGATAATGGTGTGGTTAGAAGCTAAAAGTAATATCTCCCAGTTGATTATACCCAAACTACACTGAATTTAAACAAACTGGATTTAGCTTCTGTAAGCAACATTTGTAGTCCCGTATAGAAAGCATCCCATGGCACTTTACAAGTGGCAGTGGGAAAAAAGGAAACAGGCGCAGAATGGAAATGGATACCCGACTGAAGAGGAAATAATTATCTGGGGTAACCAAAAGCTTGGTCAAAAAAATGGGTTTCAAGAACATTTTTCATAAGTAGTAAGTGGAATAGTAGTGGCATTAAGGAAAATAATTCTAGAGGATTGCACAAGATTACATGCTCTGTAATGTAATCTTTACATAATTTTCCAACTGGAAATGCCAGCTGCATTTAAGCTTTAAAACATCCATTGGAAACAAATGTTTACGTCATCTACAGGACTGGCACTTCTAATTCTAGAGTGGACTTCACAAGCATGATTAGTTACCAGCCCCCAAATCACAGATTCAGTGATTTCGTGATGCTTTACATGCAGGTCTATTCGTACACATATTACGCACTTAGGAACTTTTTTCTGGTTAGAGTCATAGAGCACAGTAAAGGCCCTTTGGCCCATTGAATCTGCACTGGTCAAAAAAAAACCTAACTATTCTAATCCCATTTCCCAGCACTTGGCCCATAGCGGGTGTATGCATCACCCGATGCAGGTATCTATGTATTCACATTGTGTACCTTGTGTTGTTCTATTATGTATTTTCTTTTTATGTACTAAATGATCTGTTTGCGCTGCTCACAGAAAAATACTTTTCACTGTACCTCGGTACACGTGACAATAAACAAATCCAATATAAATACAAATCCAATCCAGCCTTGTATGCCTTGGGATCACAAGTGCACATCTAAATACGTATTTTAAAAAAAATTTAGAGTACCCAATTCATTTTTTCCAATTGAGGGGCAATTTAGCGTGGCCAATCCATCTATCCTTCACATCTTTAGGTTGCGGGGGTGAAACCCACGGAAACAGGGGGAGAATGTAAAACTCCACATGGACAGTGACCCAGAGCTGGGATCGCACCTGGAACCTCGGCGCCATGAGGCAGCAATGCTAACCACTGCGCCACCGTGCAGCCCCTTCTAAATACTTCTTAATTGTTATGAGGGTCTCTGCCTCCAACACCCTTTCAGGCAGCGAGTTTGAAACTCCCATCACCCTCTGGGTAAAAACGTTTTTCCTCACATCCCCTCTAAACCTCCTGCCCCTTATCTCCTGTGGTCAGAGAGGAATTAAAAACTATTGCCAGAGCCCCTATTTCCTCCCTTGTCTCACTCAACATCCTGGGATGCATTTCATCAGGCTCTGGATATTTGTCTACTTTTAAGCCTCCAGAAGTACGTCCTTTCTGTCTATGTTAATATTTTAAATTTTATTACAGTCCTTATTCCTGATTTCTATACCCATACTGTTCCTCTCACGTGTGAACACTGACACAAAGTATTCATTTAGAACCCTATCTACATCCTCTGACTCAATACACAAATTACCATTGTGATCCTTAATGATCACAATCCTATTCTTTCGCTGGCTACCTTTTACCCTTAAATGTACTTGTAAAGCAACTTAGCATTTTCCTTTATTTTATTTGCCAGCATCCCTTCATGTCCCCTTTTTTGGTCTTCGAATTTCCTTTTTAAATTCCCTCTTGTACACGCTATACATCTCTGAGGCTTCTCTGCTTTGAGCCCTCAATATTTGCCATAAGTCTCCCTTTTTCTCCTTATCCAAAGCTGTTTATCCCTTGCTGGATCACTGAATTTGTTGATCACACTCTTTTTCTTCATAAAAACATGCTGGCCCTATACTCTCCCTATTTCCTTCTTGAATGTGTCCCACTGTTCTGCAACAGATTTACCCAAGTGTCTGCTCTCAGTCCACTCATATCTCATCGTATTAAAAACAGGCCTTCCCCTCCCCCACAGTTTAGAATTTTGATCTCTGGCCCATCTTGTCCATTTCCATAACATTCTTGAATCTAACGGAGTTATGATCACTGTCTTCAAAATGCTCCCCTACTGACACTTCAAGCTCTTTCCCAGCTTTGTTACAGAAAATTAAGTCCAGGACTGCCTCCACTCTTGTTGGTCCTTCTATGTACTGGCTTAAAAAGTTCTCCTGGGGAGGAAGACTTGGGGTTTGAAATAGGGTGGGGACTCTGAAGCGAAGCACTGCACAGGATCAACTCCACCTCCACGTGCGCAAGGCTAAGCCTAATGCAGCTAAAAGTGGAACACAGAGCCCACTAAACCAGAACCCAAATGAGCAGGTTCTTTCCGGAGGTGGAGGACGGATGCGAACGGTGCCAAGGAGGCTCGGCCAACCACGCTCACATGTTCTGGTCTTGCCCCAGACTTGCTAGGTACTGGACATCCTTCTTTGAGGCAATGCCCAAAGTGGTGGGGATGAGGGTGGAGCCATGCCTGAGAGTGGCAGTCTTCAGGGTATCAGAACAGCCATATCTCTTCATTGGGGAGGTGGGCGACACCTTTGCCCCTTGCCTTTGCCTCGCTAATCACCCGCCGGAGAATCCGGTTTGGCAGACGGTCAGTAGCACCATTTAAAGCTGCAGACTGGCTGTCTGATCTGTCAGAATTTCTCCAAATGGAGGAAATTAAATTCGCCATCCGAGGATCGGAAGGAGGTTTCCACAAGCCATTCACTCAGTTGTTCCAAGACTTGTTTTTAGCCAACAACTAGGGAAAGCCAAAGATCAGGAAGGGGTAGCCGCAACACAGTAAGGAAGGGGGGGGGGGGGGGGGGGGGGGGGGGGGGGGGGGGGGGGTAATCGGGGAACAAGGAACTCAGCCAAGTCCAACAAAGGGACCTGAACAAAAAAGAAGAAAAGCGAAGGGAAAACCAGTGGGGAGCATAACGCAGGGGACTATAATTACCACAGCAAACACTGCAAGGAAGGAATGAAAGAAAAGGGAAGGGGAAACGATGATGTATTTATGCAAATAATCAAAACCAATCATCGTGTAAATAGTAAATAGTTCTAGTTTTACTTCTTATATATTCTGCTGTTTAACTTCTTCCACTGTTTGTTCAGATTGAAATTTGCTTTGTTTTGTACACCAAGAACTCAATAAAAAACACTTTAAAAAAAAAAAAAGTTCTCCTGGAAGCATTTTAAGAATTCCACTCCCTCCCAACCCTTCACATTATAGCTACTCAGATAATATTGGGGCAGTTGAAATCCCCGACTTTCACTACCCTGTTACTTTTACATTTCTCTGAAATTTGCCTACATATGTGATCTCCTATTTCTCTCGGACTGTTAGGGGGCCTATAGAACACTCCCAGCAATGTGATTGCTCCTTTTTGGTTTTTAAGTTCTGTCCATATTACTTGAGTTGAGGAGCCTTCAATGATGTTGTCCCTCCTTACTGCTGTAATTGCTTCCTTGATCAAATTGTGATCCCCCCCCCCTCTTTTACCTCCTTCCCTACCTTGCCTGAAGATCCTGTATCCTGGAATATTGAGCTGTCCCTCTCTCAATCACGTCTCAGTGATAGCAATATCATACCTCCATGTTTTAATTTGTGCCTTCAATAGCTGGTAGTTTGTGGGCATGTCATAACTTGCAAACATTTTATTTTTTATCAACTTTGTAGGGTGATTGTAAGGTTTTTTTTCTTAAGGTGGTTATGATTCAAGGGTATGGTACGTGATAGGCAAGCCTATAACGTTGTGGAGTGTTAGCCAGCATAAGCTTGCAGCAATCATAAGAAAATAAGCTTGGGCAGCCACTCCAGAGGCGCAATGGGTAACGATCATTGTCCAAGACCTTTCAGCCAACTCACCGAAGGGTTGGAATTTCTATAGAAACCCCCCGGTTGTATGGCTCACATGTAATGGAAAGGGTGAATATCATATGAATCACAATTATATTGAAGCATCTCAGCGTGCAACATGATCTGTGCAGACAATTTCATTACACTTTTTCGAATGACAATTTTGAAATGTCTGTTATATCCTTTTGAAGCACCTCAAATGATCCATGTAGAAAACCTCTTTCAAGAAATTAAAGTATCATATAGTCCAACAGATTATTTCACACTTTAATGCTATGTTGTTTGATTTCAATATATTTAAATATCATCTGTACTTAATTTGGAAACAATAGAGACATGACACCACTAAGTGTAATTGTTACCGCTGCAGCTACATCTGTGCACTAACTCCATGGAACAAAAACGGATGACGTGAATGACTCACAGGATTAGGATATAATCCTAAAAATAAAACAGAATTACTGAAATTTATTTAACCAGGGAAGCAAGACTTTATCTTTCAGATGCTGATCTTTCCATTCTGCATTTCTAATATGTTCTGGTTTTATTTTAGATTTCCAATGTTCACATTTTTCTCTTATTCGTGGATGAGAAAAGGTTTTGAATTAAATGAGACAGACTAATGGACATGTTGCTATTCTCAATGCCAACACGGTTCAGAGTGTCCTGCAGCAACTATTGATGTTAAAACACTTTGTAGGATTGAGTCTTTGTTTATTAAACTTATAGTATTTTTTTTTCTTTAATATAATTCCCTAGTCACGGTGGGATGTAGTTGTGCTTAATCACAGATTTACCTTTTCTAGGATTTTTAAGAGTCGTATCGCTTGAAGATAGCAGGCTGCCATTGGAGAAGTCATCTCCAAGCATCTCTGTAGGTTTTACTGGTTGGCTTTCTTTCTTTGCATCCTTCTTTATTTCCTAGAATGAACAAAGAACGTAATTTATTTACATTTGAAAATATCTGTAACAATAATAATTTGAGTACTCCTCTTAACAAACACTCCTGAAGCAATTAACCTGTATGATACGCTTTTACTCACAGGGAATTGGCTGAAGAAATTAGTCAATTTGTTTCCTAGCTGCAGATTCCGCACCGAGTGAACACACATGGAACAGTAGGTCAGATGCAACAATAGTGGTTTATTCTCTATTGATAATAACTCTCTACTCGGTAAACGTCTCCCTCCTCGACTTGCACCCAGGTCGGGGTTATTATATTATGAGGGCTGCCCTCGTTAAAGGGGAAGCCCCGCCCCGTTACCAGGTGTAGTAATCCACGGGAGGCAGGAGTTCTGTCACCACACCAATATTTATTTACAATAACGATATTACAGGAGCAGCTACAAACAGTGCTGCTAACAGTCCAGTCAACTTAAGACTGCTCACAAAGCCTAAACAGGTGATTATATGGGCCCCCTCAATGAGCTATCATTGAGGGAGCTCATACTCCAATTGGCCAACCAATAAAGTCAATTGGAGTTCATTACACCTCTCCCCCCCAAGGTCCAAGGAATTCCTGCCAGCTGGCATTCCTCTGAGCTTCTTCCTGCTCCTCATGTCTGGGTCTGTCACCTCTGTGTCGCCCGCCGGGTCGTTCTCCGAAGTGGGCGGGGTGTACCTTATAGGTGCCCGTCTTTTCCTTGACGACCTCCTTGGAAGTTGTTCTTCCTCCTCCTTGGGGAGAAGTGTCGCGGCGGCCTCGTCGAACGTGTCCTTCTCCGACTCTGACGACTGGATGACGGGGTCTGGAGAAATTGCTCGGGGCTGGGGTGTGGGTATCCTTTCCGTCTGGGCTATCCCAGCTTGAGGCGGTCCTGCTTCGCCTACCTCCAGGTGTGGTTCCACTGCCCTTATTTGGTCTAGGTGTTGCTTCAGCACCTTACCTCCTATCGAAACCTCATAGGATATGGGCCCTGTTTGGGACTCTACCGTGCCTTTGACCCACGTTGGTCCATTCCCATAATTCTTGACCCAAACCGGTGCCCCCACCTGGAAATATCTCTGCTACCGACTATTATCATGCCCCCTGCATTGGGCCTCCTGTTGTTTCTCCACTTTCCCCGTTAAATTTTGGGAAAGGAGACTCAGCCTCGTTCGCAGCCGCCTTCCCATTAAGAGTTCAGCTGGCGGTATGCCCGTTGTGGAATGCGGTGTGGTCCTGTAATCAAACAGCCAGCGAGAGAGCTTCGTGTCCATTGACGCTGCCGGCTGCTTCTTGAGTCCCGCTTTAAGTGTCTGGACCGCTCTCTCTGCCAGGCCGTTGGTCGCTGGATGGTAAGGGGCCGTTTTGATGTGACGGACTCCATTTCCCTTCAGGAATTTTCCAAATTCCCCACTTGTGAATGCCGTTCCGTTGTCCGACACCAATACGTCCGGAAGTCCATGTGTTGCAAACGAGGCCCTGAGCTTTTCAACTGTCGATGCTGTGCTTGCCGCGTTTACCCGGTGGACGTCCAACCATTTGGAGTGGGCGTCCACTATCACCAAAAACATTGAGCCCATGAAAGGGCCGGCGTGGTCAATATGCAGGCGGGTACACGGTCTGCCTGGCCATTCCCACGGGTGCAATGGCGCCGCTGGTGGCACTCTTTGCCCCTGTTGGCACTCCTGGCACCGACGTACCAGGGATGCTATGTCTGTGTCCAAACCTGGCCATCAAACGTAGCTTTGAGCTAGCATCCTCATTTTAGACACCCTTGGGTGTCCGTGATGTAACTCAGTTAAGATTGCCTGACGGCCCTGAGCTGGGACTATTACCCGGGCTCCCCATAATAGGATACCGTCTTTTACGGTTATTTGGTCCCTTCTGCTCCAGTATGGGTGCATCTGGGGTTCCACTGGTCTTTCCAGTTCCCCTGTTAGCAGTAAATGCTTCACCTTGGCTAAAACTGGGTCTTTTTGCGTCCACAACCGAATATGTTGTGCGTCTACTGGTAGGGTGTCCAAACAATTTAGAGTCATTACGGTCTCCTCTACTTTTGGTATTTGCGGCGGAGTGTCCAGTAGGGAAAGTTTGCTCAAAGCATCTACATTTGCTACTCGCGTTCCCGGTTTATGCTTCAGAATATATCTATAAGTCGCCAGTAGCAACGCCCAGCGTTGGATTCTAGCTGATGCAATCTGGGGTATTGACTTGTCTTCTTTTAATAACCCTAATAACGGCTTATGGTCCGTCACTATGGTGAATTTCCGCCCGTACAGATACTGGTGAAATTTTTTTTACTGCGAATATCACCGCCAGTCCTTCCTTCTCGATTTGGGCGTACTTCCTCTCAGCCATCGCCACGGTTTTCGAAGCATAGGCTATTGGCCGTTCTTCCCCATTCCTTCCTCTATGGGCCAAGACGGCTCCTATTCCATAGGGGGATGCATCACAAGTGACCACCAACTCCTTCCTTGGGTCATAATGCTCTAGGACATTTCCGGATGACAGCTGTTCCTTAATGTCCCTAAATGCTTGGTTTTGGCGGGCGGACCATTTCCATTCTTGCCCCTTTTTTTAGTAGCTGGTGGAGGGGTTCTAGGATGGACGCCCTATTTTCAATAAATTTTCCATAATAGGTTACCAACCCTAGAAATGATCGTAACTCCTGGACCGTGGTGGGAGCTGGGGCTTCTTTTATTGCCCTTACTATGTCTTCTAATGGGTGTAAGCCTGACTCGTCTACTTTATATCCCAGGTACGTCACTTGTGGGGCCAGAAAAACACATTTTTCCCTTTTTAGCCGTACGCCTGCCTTTGCGAAACGCCTGAGCACTTCCTCCAGGTTCCTTAAGTGTTCCCGGTTTGTCCTACCCGTGATTAAGACATCGTCCAAATAAATCGCCACCTGCGGTAGTCCCTGCAGAATATTTTCCATCGTACGCTGGAATATAGCGCAGGCTGATGACACTCCAAAAGATAGCCTAGTATAATGAATAAGGCCCTTCAGGGTGTTGATTGTAGCGAACCTCTGGGAGTCCTTGTCCAGTTTTAACTGCAGGCAGGCGTGGCTCATGTCCAGTTTCGTGAACAAAAGCCCACCTGCCAATTTGGCATATAGGGCGTCTATTTTCGGGATTGGGTATTTGTCCAGCAGTGCATATTTGTTTACCGTCTGTTTGAAATCTCCACAGAGACGTATCGAGCCGTCTGGCTTCAAAATTGGTACCACCGGCGCTGCCCATTCTGAGAACTGTACTGGTCTGATAATGCCGTCGCGCCGTAACCGTTCTATTTCGTCATCTACTTTCTTCCTTAATGCAAAAGGTGCCGGCCTGGCCTTACAAAATTTCGGAAGGGCTTCTGGGTCCACGCGCAAAGTTGCTTTGGCACCTATGATTTCCTGGAAGACCTCAGGGTATTTTTGGAGTACTCCACTCAACTGCCCGCTTCCACTCTGGAAAATTTTCATCCAATCTAATTTTAGGTCTTTCAGCCAGTTTCGTCCAACTAACTCGGTCCAGAGCCCTCTACTATCATCAACGGTAATCTGAGCAATTGTCTTTCATATTCCACGGGTACATGAGTCGTGGCTATAACTTCCAGGGGTTCTCCCGTGTAGGTTTTAAGTTTCGTCGATGTTTTTGTTAGGGTTAGTGGCTGGAGTCCATCTTTAATTTTTCTAAATGCTGCCACTCCCATTACTGATACGGCCGCACCCGTGTCTATTTCCATTATTGTCGGCCGCCCGTTCACCCATGGGGTAATCTTAATGGGTTCTGCTTTCTTCGTTACAATATTATATAATTGTTCCCCTTCGGAGGAGGATGGGGCGTCTAGGTTGTGTACTTCCCTGCGTCCCCACCTGCTATTCCTCTTTTTGCCACCTCCTACTAGGGTTTCTGTCGCTGTTACCCCACTCTGTCTGGTGCCAGAAACTGTCCTTCTCTGTTGGGGGAGCCTCAGCCGGTACTTCCCTCTGTCTCCAGTTAGTCCTGGCAGACTTGGGGGCAGTTCTGGGGTTTTCCTTTTTCCCTCTATCCCTCAGGCTTTTCCTGAGAGCGGCTATCTGGTAGCAGGACCCGTTGTGGTAGTCCCTCTCACAGGTATCTACCTCCATTGGCGTGCCCTGTAGTTCCTGCACCCCACTTGCTGCCTTTTCTAGGGACAGTGCGAGCTGTAACGCCTGCCTGCAGTCTAGCTCCATTTCCGCCAACAGGCGTTTCTGTATTGTGAGGTCGTTTATACCACACACTAACCGGTCCCGAAGCATTTAATTTAGCGTCGGGCCGAACTCACATTTTTCCGGCACCCTTCTCAGGCGGGTCAAGAAATTTGTGACCGACTCCCTGTCTTCCTGCTTCGCTGTGTAGAATCTGTACCTACGCAAAATGAGGGGTGGTTTTGGGTCATAGTGCTCTTTCACCAATTCCGTTACTTCTTGGAAAGTTTTCGTGTCCGGCGCATCGGGATAAGTCAGACTACGTATAATGGCGAAAGCTGAGGGTCCGCACGCCGACAGCAGGATAAGCCATCTCCTTTCGTCCGTCAGTATATCATTTGCCTGGAAATAGTAACACATTCTCTCCACATACTGGGACCAGTCCTCAATAGGCGGGTCGAATGCCTCGAACCTCCCAAAAAACGGCATTTTTAAAATGGCAAGGCTTACCCTCCGAGTGCGGCAGCTGGTCTCCGCAAAATTCTTAGTTTACCGTAGTAATCCATGGGAGGCAGAAGTTCCGTCAATGAGCTATCATTGAGGGAGCTCATACTCCAATTGGCCAACCAATAAAGCCAATTGGAGTTCATTACACCAGGGAAGTTTGTATTCAGGGTAGGTCACAGGGCACAGAATGATCCACACCCTGTGACCTCTGTGGGGGTGGGAACACCAGCTTACAACAAGTTCACCCCAATTTGAAAAACAATGTATTTGCTACTTCCAAACACCTGGAGTACAGGCTGCTCATAAAAATTGAATAGAACAAGTCTGAAAATATTATTCAAATTTCTCAACTTCATAATAACAATTCCACTTTAAATTGACTCCCTTAAGCCTGTCCGCCACCTACAAGGCGCAAGTCAGGAGTATGTTGGAAAACTCTCCACTTTTCTATCTGAAACAACTCCAACAACACTCAAGAAGCTCAACATTCAGGACAGAGCAGCCTGCTTGATCACTACCTCATCACTACCTTAAATATTGACTTCTTCCACCATTGGTACACATTGGCAGTAGTGTGTGCCATCTACCAGATGTACTGCAGCAACCTACCAAGACTCTTTCAACAGTATTTTCCAGACCTGCCACCAGAACGGCCTAGAAGAACAGGAGCAGAAGATGCATGGGAACAGTACCAAATGGAATTCCCACACACCTGACTTAGAGCTATAATCGCAGTTTCCTTCATTGATACTGGGTCAAAATCCTGAAACTCCCTCATTAACAGCACTGAGAGTGTATCTACATCTCATTAACTGCAGAGGTTCAAGAAGGTGGCTCTGACCACCCTCTCATGAATAGTTTGAGATTTTATTATATACCTGGGAGATTCTAATTTTCTTTTAAATGATTTTCAACCTCCAATGACAAGTACAGTCCATCACCACAGGCTCGAGAGGTGATCATGAGCTGAGTGTGCAAATTCAAATTATCATGGCATTTGCTGTAAATGAACAGCGCCATTGCAAGTAAACATTGCTGCATATGGTTTCCTACTTGTGTCATATAAACTCCTCCCCAACCACACCCCCTCCCTCCACCCCCCACAAGATCTGCACCTTTATGCTGATTACTTTTGATCTGAAGTTAAGCTACCAACTTAAAAACAGTTTATAAAATACACATGTTGCTGGAATGGATGGGTATGATCATGGTATTGATAATCAAGATAATCCTATCAAGTAAACAATTTCCTGTATCTTCCCTTCATTGTAGAAATATATCAAAGCTTCAAAAAAATACAGGCGATGGTTCATAAATACCATAGTGCTATTTGTCAGGATTGATTTGCCAAGGTTTTGTGCACTGCAGTTACACGGAGCATTTATTTAACTTGAGAATTCTTCATGTACATTAGGAGCTCCACAGAAGAGCAGTAATCAGAAAGCACCTGTAGACTACCCAGAGCTTATTTCTCCACAAGTCAATAACACTGCAAGATGCACCAATCCTTCAGTTAGAATACCTACTTTTTAGTTACTATTTTCATGTGTTATTGCACCATTAGAAATAAATAGTTGTCAAGACTTACTAAATTATTCCATAATCTATGAATCGGTTTGTGTCAGTTGTTATGGGCCAGGGTTTAGAGAATCCCAAAGTGTATCATGGAGTTCACCTGACACACAATTTTTCATAGATTGTAGAATGGGGATCACATAGCCCACTCTACAAGTGTGGTACTTCAGACAGGGAAAAGTTATTTTTTTAAAACAAAACCATGTTTATTCTGTGAACAAAGTTAACCTTTCGAAAACAAACAGTGAACATCTTAGCAACCAGTAAATCAAATATATCCCCCAAAGAATAGGTAACCTGCTCATGTTACCAGGTAACCTGTATGCTGTCCTTTTACACCCAAAAGACTTAACAAACCTTCAAACGGGAGTACATTAGGGTTTACATTCAATACTGAGACCTTTTACAATTCTGGGTTCACCAAATGATCCATAGATAGTCTTTGGATGACAGAGATCAACATTACATCTCTTTGTTTAAACTTCAGATGCAGCTCACTGAAAAACAGACACACCCAAGCTTTTTCTCAAACTGAAACTAAAAAGCAGAAGTAGAGCTCAGCTCCACCCACACTCTGACATCATTCCAGTAACATGAGCAGCTCCATTTCTTAAAGGTACATTTCTTAAACACCCATTTCTTAAAGGTACTCTCACATGACACAGTGAATAAAATGATGGGACCATTTGTTGACTCAAACAAAACCAGAAACCAAAAACCAGCCTATTAAAATGTAGAATCAGCGACATCGTTTTGTTACTCAAAACTAATGCATTATCAATTCTATATTGGTTTTGCTTAATTGTAAGGAGATAGTAGGCATTAAAATAAGCCCTTATTAATAGGCACAGACGAGACTTCAGGCGGCGACCATGGAGTGAACGGTCGCAGATTTAGCAGCTCCCGCTTTTAGTAGTCTTTTAACAGCTTTTAAGCTGGATTTCCGTGGGAATTTTTCAACACAAGTGGATAAAAGTGAGAGGAGAAGGCAGCGACCCCTAGTTTATGGAGCTGCGCAAAAGAAACAATCATAAAAGAAGAAATCAAACGTTTGTTGGAAGTGAAACTCAGAGTTTGGTGGATTCAATGACAGAGAAGCAAAGTTCAACCACGCCAGCTCAATGGACGATGGATTAGTGGGTTAAATACTTGCATGAGACGTTTGCCCAGCATCATAAGGAGCATGCGGAGGACCTGACCCGGGCGGTAGCCTCAATTAAGGACGTTGTTGACCGGATGGAGGAGAAAGTGACGACCCAGGGACAAGTGATCCAAAAGTTGCAGGAGCTGGCGGCAGAACAAGAGGAGTAGTCCACTGCGATGGCAATGGAAATTAATAGCTTACAGGATCAGCAGAAACGGCTGTTGGAGAAGGTGGAGGACCTGGAGAATCGTTAGCGCAGGCAGAATATCCGGATCATCAATCTGCCCAAGGGAAAGGAGGGATCAGATGCCGTGCGTATGTGGGGAAGATGCTGGAGAAGATGCCTGGGGAAGATGCGTTCGACAGACTGTTAGAGGTGGACAGGGCTCACAGGGTGCTCATGCGTAAGCCCCAGGGTCGTGAGTCACTGAGGGCAATGGTGGTGAGGCTGCGTTGGTTCCTGGACAAGCAACGCATTATGAGGTGGGCCAGGCAGACGAAACGGTTCATGTGGGAAGAGGCTGAGGTCCAGGTGTATCAAGACTTGGGAGCAGAACCCGCAAAGAGGAGGGCGAGTTTTAATAAGGTTAAGGCTGCTCTGTATGCGAAGGGAATAAAATTTGGACTGCTCTACCCGGTCCGTCTTTGGGTGACCTACAAGGACCGGGAACTATATTTTGGCTCGCCGGAAGAAGTGGCGGTGTTCATGAAGGACAATAATCTGGTAGAGGCACAATGACTTTAAAAGCTAGACGGTAGTGGTCTGAGTTAAAAGTGATGTGTTGCTTTATATTTAACAAATCTCAGCCTTTCACTGTAACTTAAGTTGTGGTGATCGGGAAAAGAAGGATCTCTCGGATTGATTTGATTTTGATCCGTTGTTGTATGTACCGAGGTACAGTAAAAAAGTTTTAAAGTTGCCATGTTCTGGGAGGGGTGGGGAAAGAAAAGATGTTTGAATTTTTGCATGCAAAAACTTTTTTTTCTTAACCCGTTTGATTTTTCTTCCAATGTTTTTGGCTGTTTGAAGATGATGGGACTGATGAGATGTTGTAAAGGGAGATTTACATTTACATCCCGGACATTGGGAGATTGTTTGTTTGCTTTCTGTGTTCGTCGCTATTGCTTTGAGAACTTATGTTAAGGCCCGGGAGGGGCATGGGCTAAGGGCTGGCATAGGAAAGGTCATGGCTGATTGACAGGGGAGTGGGGCAAGAGGCCCCCGACCAGACTGGTTACGTGGAATGTTTGTGGACTGAATAGGCCGGTCAAAAGAACCCGTGTGTTCACACACTCGAGACAGCTAAAAACAGACGTGGCCATATTACAGGAGACACGTTTGAAGCTGGGAGACCAAGTTAGACTGAAGAAGGGATGGGTCGGACAGGTATTCCATTCGGGACTGAACTTTAAAACAAGGCAGCGGCCATCCTGATTAACAAAAGGGTGGCATTTGAGGTGGGGAAGATAGAGGCAGACCCGGGAGGCAGATTTATTATGGTTAGCAGGAAACTGCAGGGAATGGCAGTGGTGTTGGTATGCCCCAAACTGGGATGATGTCATGTTTGTCAGGAAGGTGCTGGGAAAGATCCCAGACCTTGACTTGCACCGGTTGGTTATGGGGGGTGACTTCAACATGGTCCTAGATCCGAGAACGGACCGGTCGAGTTCTAGGTCAAGGAAAGTATCAGCAATGGCGAAATAACTGCAGGGGTTCATGGAGCGCATGGGAGGGGTTGATCTGTGGAGATTCAAGAGGCCAAGGAGCAGGGAATATTCATTCTACTCTCATGTGCACAAGGTATATTCCAGGATAGCTTTCTTTGTACTGGATAAACACTGTGAGCGGGGGAGGAGGACACTGAGCACTCAGCAAGTGTGGTGTCAGACCACGCGCCAAATTAGATAGACCGCAGGTAAGCACAGGAAAGTCCCAGCGCCCGCTGTGGAGATTAAATGTAGGACTGTTAGTGGACGACGAAACCTGTGAGCAAGTGAGGGAGGCCATTCGGGGGTATGTAAAGAACAACGACATGGGAAGAGACCGTGGCTGGGGTGGTGCAGGAGGCATTGAAGGCAGTTATTAGAGGGGACTGTATTTTGATTCAGGCCCATAGGGAGAAGACCAAACAGGCGGAGCTGGACAGGTTTGTAGAAGAAATCTTACAGGTGGACAGGAGATATGCAGAGTCTACAAATGAGGAGCTCCTGAATTTGGGCTCCTTTCCACACGTAAGGGACAGCTGAGGAGGGTAAAAGGGACAGCATATGAATATGGGGAGAAAGCTAACAGGATGCTGGCACATCAGCTGAGGAAGGCAAGAGAAATAGCGAAAATAAAGGATATTAGGGGGAACGTAGTGATGGAACCGGGAGCGGTTGATGACGTGTTCCGTGAATTCTATAGTCGACGATAAGAGGGTATGAATCAATTCCTGGAGAGGCTAGAGTTCCTGAAGGTAGGTGAGAAGCTGGTGGAAATCCTGGGGAGCCCATTTAGGCTCGGGGAGGTGATAGACGGATTGGGGGCGATGCAATCAGGTAAGGCTCCGGGACCCAGTGGAATTTTATAAAAAGTTTTCTGTGCTACTGGAGCCACTTCTGGTTAAGGCTTTTAACGGGTCCAAGGAGCTGGGACTGCTTCCCCCAATGCTATCACAAGCATTAACCTCTCTCATCCTGAAGCGAGACAAGGACCCAGAGAGCTGTGGATCGTATCGGCCAATTTCCCTTTTGAACGTAGATGTTAAATTGCTGGCAAAGACCTTGGCCACACGTATAGAGGACTGTGTCCCGGAGGTAATCAGGGAGGATCAGACGGGATTTGTGAAGGGCAGGGACCTGATGTCCAATATTAGACGGCTTCTTAATGTTATAATGATACCAGCGGAGGGACGCAATGTTGAGGTGGCAATAGCCATGGACGCGGAGAAGGCTTTTGACCAGGTGGAATGGAATTATCATAGAATTTACAGTGCAGAAGGAGGCCATTCGGCCTGCACCGGCTCTTGGAAAGAGCACCCTACTACGGTCAACCTATCCCCATAACCCAGTAACCCCACCCAACACTAAGGGCAATTTTGGTCACTAATGACAATTTATCATGGCCAATCTACCTAACCTGCACATCTTTGGACTGTGGGAGGAAACCGGAGCACCCGGAGGAAACCACGCACACACGGGGAGGATGTGCAGACTCCGCACAGATAGTGACCCAAGCCGGAATCGAACCTGGGACCCTGGAGCTGTGAAGCAATGGTGCTATCCACAATGCTACCGTGCTGCCCACAAATACCTATGGGATATTTTAGGTAGGTTTGGGTTCGGGCAGGGATTTGTGGATTGGGTCCGGCTGTTATATCAGGCTCCGGTGGCAAATGTAAGAACCACCCGAGTCCGGTCAGAATACTTTTGTCTCTGTAGGTGGACAAGGCAGGGATGCCCACTCTCCCCATTACTGTTTGCCCTGGCCATAGAGCTCTTAGCAATGGCCCTTAGATCATCGAATGCCTGGTGGGGGATCATGAGGGGGGTGGTGGGGGGGTTGTGTGTGCAGCACAGGGTCTCTCTCTATGTGGACGACTTGCTGCTCTATGTCACAAACCCAGTGGGGGGATGGCCGAAATCATGGAGGTACAAGGAGAATTTTGGTGATTTTCAGGCTACAAGTTAAAATATAGGAAAGAGCAAGATGTTTGTGATCCAGGCACGGGGGCAGGAACGGAGACTGAAGGAGTTACCTTTTAAAGTGGCTGAGAGCAGTTTTAGATATCTGGGGATTCAAGTGGCTAAGGATTGGGGGCAGCTTCAGAAGTTAAATCTGGGCAAAGCGGTCGATCAAATGAAAAGAGATTTTCGCAGATGGGACATGCTGCCACTGACGCTGGCGGGGAGGGTCCAGACGGTGAAGATGGTGGTCCTTCCAAGACTGCTCTTCTTTTTTCAATGTCTTCCGATTTTTGACCCAAAGGCTTTTTTCAGGAAAATGAACACGGCAATAATCGGGTTTTGTGTGGGCGGGTAAAACCCCGAGATTAAGAAGGCGCTCCTGGAACGGGGTCGCAGAGAGGGGGGCTTGGCCCTCCCTAACTTTAACTATTACTGGACGGCCAACATATCAATGGTCAGGAAGTGATTAGTGGGGGAGGGGTTGGTTTGGGAGCGAGTGGAAGCGGCATCCTGCAAGGATACGAGTTTGGAGGCTTTACTAAAGTCACCGATTTGTGACAACCACCAGTGTGCCCCCGGGGGGGACTGGACGGGGGCTTTAAGAGATGGCAGCAGGCAGGGATTGAGAGATCTGGGGACCTATTCATCCAGGAGGGCTTTCTGACCTTGAAGGCACGAGAGGAGGAGTTTGAGTTGTCGTGTGTGAACAGGTTTCGGTACCTTCAGGTGCAGAACTTTGTACGGAGGCTGGTTCCAAGCTTTCCTCACCTCCCCGAGGGACTACACGACAAAGTGATGTCAAAAACAGGGGTTGGAGAGGGGAGGGTTTCGGAGATATACAAGGAGTTGATGGAGAGGGAAGGGGCCCCTATCAGAGAGGTGAAGAGAAAGTGGGAAGTGGAGCTGGGAGGAGAGCTGGAAATTGAACTGTGGGAAAAAGCCTTGAAGAGAGTTAATTCATCCTCGTCGTGTGCCAGACTGAGCTTGATCCAGTTCAAGGTGGTCCACAGGGCCCACATGATGGCGGCCCGGATGAGCAGGTTCTTTGAGGAGATGGAGGACAGATGTGGGCGGTGTGGGGGTAGCCTGGCGAACCGTGTACATATGTTTTGGGCATTGAGGGGATTCTGGCAGGGATTTGCGGACGTGATGTCAGAAGTCCTGGATGGGAGGGTAACCCAGAGTCCAGAACTGGTAATATTTGGGGTATCGGAAGATCCGGGGGCCAATGAGGGAGAGAGGCCGATATCATGGCCTTCCCCTCCCTGGTGGCCCGGTGACAGATTTTGCTGGGATGGAGGGACTCGGAGCCTCCAAAGTCAGGAGTGTGGGTCAGTGATATGGTAGGGTTTATCAGTCTTGAAAAAATCAAGTTTGCCGAAAGAGGATCAATTCAGGGTAAGTTGTTTTCTGTTTTTTGTTCTTTAAGGTGCTTTGAGTGTGTCGGCCCACGCGGTTGTTTAAGAAATGTTAATGTGTTAAACTGTGAAAATTACAAATGCCTCAATAAAATATTTTCTAAAAAAAAATTGTTGTTTCGGAGGCATATATGCATTTAGCATAGTGGGCTAAACAGTTGGCTTGTAATGTAGATCAAGGCCAGCAGCGCGGGTTCAATTCCCGTACCGGCCTCCCCAAACAGGTGCCGGAATGTGGCAACTAGGGACTTTTCACAGTAACTTCATTGAGGCCTACTTGTGACAGTAAGTGATTATTATCATTATTATTATTATTATGTCTAACTCTAAACAACGTCAGAAAATTTTTGGTTCCAGTTTTATTCTTCACCAACTGGCTTTCGGGAACAGAGTATCATTTTTCATTGAATTTACAGTGCAGAAGGAGGCCTACCTGAGCCTATCCCCGTAACCCAGGAACCCCACGTAACTTTTTGGACACTACAGAGAAATGTAGTTTGACCAATCCACCTAACCCGCACATTTTTGGACTGTGGGAGGAAACCGGAGCACACGGCGGAGACCCACGCAGACACTAGGGGAACATGCAGACTCAGCACAGACAGTGACCCAAGCCGGGAATCGAACCCGGGTCCCTGGTGCTGTGAAGCAACGGTACTAACCACTGTGTTACCGTGCCCGATTAATATTTTAAAATAAATTTAGAGCGCAAATTATTTTTTCCCCAATTAAGGGGCAATTTAGCGTGGCCAGTCCATCTATCCGACACATCTTTTTGGGTTGTGGGGTTGAGACCTACGCAGACACGGGGGGAATGTCCAAATGTTCATTGGCATGGGCACCTGAACAAGACCATTCTTGCTAAGTTCATGATTTCTCACTTGGGATATTTGGGGTCTACCTTTCAGTGGATATGCTGACCTGGGAAGGGCCGTAAGTAACATCATTCAACCTCTAATTGCTGTGCTTTGCAACAGCTCTGCCGAGTCTCAGTGCAACAAAGGTCATTTTAGACCTGGGACGGAAGGTGGAGGCACAGAAAAGAACGATCCTGACTAGAATTTACAGTGCAGAAGGAGGCCATTCGGCCCATCGAGTCTGCACCAGCTCTTGGAAAGAGCACCCTACCCAAACCCACACCACCCTACCCCCATAACCCAGTAACCCCACGCAACCAATGCAAAGGGCAATTTTGGACACTAAGGGCAATTTAGCATGGCCAATCCACCTAACCCACACATCTTTGGACTGTGGGAGGAAACCGGAGCACCCGGAGGAAACCCATGCACACATGGGGAGAGCGTGCAGACTCCGCAGACAGTGACCCAACCAGGAATCGAACCTGGGGCCCTGGAGCTGTGAAGCAATTCTGCTAACCACTATGCTACTATGCTGCCCATGATCCTGGACATGAAGAAAGCAGCTACGGACCAGAGCGGCAGGATTGTAGCTCTGGAAACCCAAGTGAGAAGATTGGTGGCGGCCCAGGGTAGCCTGAAAGGGAAAGTGGAGAACCAGGTAAACAGGTCCAGACGGCAAAACATCCGAATAGCAAGACTGCCAGAGGGGATAGAGGGAAGAGATCCAACGGGCTACATCACCCAAATGCTGTGCAAGCTAGTTGGAGAGGGAAGACTTTCCAAACCCCCTAGAAATGGGCAGGGCACACAGGTAGCTTTGGCCCAGGCCCAAAACCGGGGAGCAGCCAAGGGTGATAATTGCGAAGCTGCACCAGTTCCAAGACCAAGAAAAGATCTGAAGGAGGGCCCGCCAGATGAAATCATGCTCGTCTGAAGGTCATAGAATAAGTGTGTACCAAGATATTGGGGTGGACCTGGCAAAAAAGAGGGCCGAATTTAACAGGTCAAAATCGCCGCTCTATAAAAGTGGGGTACAATTTGGAATGCGATTCCTGGCCAGACTCTGGGTGACATTTAAGGACAAAGAACTTTACTTCAACATCCCGGCAAAGGCGGATGAGTTCTTTAAAACAAAAAACCTAGAGGGAGACAATCGCGGTAGTGATGAAAGCTGCAGGGGCAGAAGAGGAAAGAAACGGAGTGCAGAGGACAGACCGCAAACAGAAACAATAATAATACGAACTACGTGCATATGTTTTTTACGCGGGACTGTGCTGCCTCGTTTCGGGCTCGTGTCTCTCCTCGATGTGTGAGGGGAAGCAGGGCATAGGGATGGGTAAAACAGGGCCAGAGCTAGACAAGCACTGTTAGGGAGCCACCGCACTAGCGAGGAGGGCTAACACAGTAAAGAAAGCAAGGGGGCCGCAGCGCACCTTGCAGGGGAGAAGGAGTGCATGGCCAAAAATGGGGAGGGGGGGATAGAAGGGGTAGTGCAGGCCAGAAAAGGAACAAAGGGAAGGATAAGAGCAAGAAACAGAACAGGTGCAGGCCTCAGCAGGCATGAGCAGGGCGAGGAACCATGATGGCGCTGCAAATAGCCACTGGGCAAGGCCCTGGGCAAAGGGAGACCCCTGGAGTGCAGGGGCGCATCCACTTGGCATACTCATAGTTGGCAGCCATGTTGGGTGCCCGCTGGACAAAGAGAAACCCCGGAGCGCAGGGGCCCCGACTTCATGGTGAGAGCAGCGACCATGGCCATTTTGGCCAGCCACCTAACAAAGGGAAACCCCAGAGTGCAGGGGTTCGTCAACAGGTAAGTATGGTTGACCCTGCAGGACCGGGGGGTCAGAAACTACCCACCTGGATTGTGAGCTGCGACGCAAGGGGAATTAATGCCCAGTGAAAAGATCCAGATTCTTCGCCCACTTAAGAAGCCGAAAAGCCGACATAATTTGCCTGCAAGAGACGCACCTGAGGGAGAAGATTTGACTGCAGGTAAGGTTCGGCTGGGTAGGGCAGACGTACCATTCATGTTACAGGATGAGGGCTAGGGGAGTAGCCATACTGATTAACAAGAGGACAAGATTTCTAGAAACCAAGACAGTTACGGACCCAGGGGGTGGTACGTCATGGTCAGCAGTGTCTTGGAAGGGGCACCGGTGGTACTGGTAAATGTGTACGCTCCCAACTGGGACAACACAGAATTCATAAAGAAGACCATGGCAGAAATCCCCGACATTGACACACCGACTGATTATAGGGGCGACTTTAACTGCGTGCAGGACCCACTGACCGACCGATCAAACTCCAGAACAGGGATTAAGACTGGCATGGCTCGTGAACTGGGAGCATTTATGGAGCAGATGAGAGCGGTGGACCCATGGAGGTTCCTGTACCCGGGAGGAAAAGAATTTTCATACTTCTCACAAGTGCACACCCGTATCAACGACTTTGCAGTGGGGAAAGCGGTGCTTCTAGAGATCACGGGAGCGGAATACTCCTCAATCGTTATCTCCGACCATGCTCCACATTACATGGACATGAGGTTGGAGATAAATAAATATTTTTTTAAATAGGAATCAACTGACTACAAATTAAGTTTTATACAATTTGAAAGAGGAAAAAGTATAAGTCACTTTGCAAAGCACTCTTCCCCTTTTCATTGTTTTACATTTGGTTAACTTCTAATGAAAATTTTTCATTTTACAAGAGGTTTTCAGCCACATGGTAATACTACTTTGGGTTACAACACCACAAGACAAAATACCAGTGTAGCCCTAGAGTAGCTCAATTGATGTTAATCAATAAGATTTTCAAGTCAGCCCTGGCAAAAATTCTTCCCTCTTCCTTCCCCAACTAAATATTATAATTGGATGCAGCAAAGAAACAGGATAAACACGTGGCTCCCAGGCGTCATTGCGTGGCCATGAGAACTAGTGCAGATAGGAGTAAGGGGTTTTCACAGTAACTTCACTGAAGTGTTAATGTGAGCCGACTTGTGACTTTAATAAATATTATCTCCGGAATACTCTCAGCTTTACACCTCCTCCCCAAAAAGTAAATCCACAGGCTTTCTTGAAGGACACTTAAGAAAATCAGCAGGAATTTTCCTTGCCTGCTAGTAGCCTCGGAATCAGGTAGTCATGAGCTATTTCCATTCGAGACTATTTTTAAAAAAATCTTTTTATTGGCATTTTCAAAATGATAAAAAATTATATACATTGCCGTTCGTTTTCATTTATTTACAGTACAAAAAGGCTTCTTCTTAGGTTTCTCTATTTACAGTCTGTCACCGTCTGACTCAGCGTACAATTCTCCCTAACCCCTCCCCCCATCTCCCCTGATGCCCTCCCTTTTTTTTAAATAGATGTTTTCGTTGCTGCAACTGTTTTCTTCCCCTGTGCTTCCTTCTCTCCCCCCCCCCCCCCCCCCCCCCCCCCCATTTTTGTTCTTACCTGTTCCCCCTTCTGGCTCCCCTTTTGTTATTCTCCCCCCTTTACCACCTTCTCCACTGCTGTCCATCATTCTTTCTTGCTGGGTTTTGCTACCTCACTTGCTTAACGCCCCCCCCCCCCCCCCCCAACCCCCCGGGTCCTCCCTCGCTTTTTCCATTTTGTCTTGTCCTGGATACTGGCTACTTATTTCAGGTGAATGGCTCCCATGTTTTGTGGCAGCCCTCTTCCGACCCACAGATGGCAAATTTGATTTTCTCCATTTGGAGAAATTCCGATAGGTCGGACGGACAGCCAGTCTGCAAGCTTTAAGTGGTGCTGCTGACCGCCAGCCGAGCAGAATTCTACGGCGGGCGATCAGGGAGGCAACAGCAAGGGTGTCTGCCCTCCTCCCCATGAAGAGATCTGGCTGGTCTGATACCCCGAAAACCGCCACTTTTCAGGCATGGCTCCACCCACATTCCCACCACTATGGACATCGCCTCAATGTCTGGGGCAAGACCAGAACATGTGGACATGGTTGGCCGGGCCTCCTTGGCACCGTTCACATCTATTCTCCACCTCCAGGAAGAACCTGCTCATTCCAGTTCTGGTCAAGTGGGCTTTATGTACAACTTTTTGCTGCGTAAGGTTGAGCCTCGCGCATGTGGAGGTAAAGTTGACATTGTGCACTGCTTCGTTCCAGAATCCCCACCCTATTTCAAACCCCAAGTCTTCCTCCCATTTCCTCCTCGTCATATCCAGCTCGGTGTCAGCCCTCTCCAGCGGTCGTTTGTACACGTCACTACAGTTCCATTCCAGAGACTTGATACAAAAGCAAAGCTGCCGCTACTGAGAAATACTGAGGTACTACTGCCCGTCAGTCTTTCAGATGAGACATAAACAAAGGCCTTTTTGGCACTACTCAGAAAATGTGCATGAAAGAGAGAGACCATAGACATCTGGGCGAAATTCTCCGACCCCCCGCAGGGTCGGAGAATTGCCCGGGGCCGGCGAAAACCCCACCCCCGCCGTGGCAGAAATTCTCCGCAGAAATTGGCGGGGGCGGGAAACACCACCCGCTGATCGGCGAGCCCCCTGCGGCGATTCTCTGGCCCGCGATGGGCCGAAGTCCTGCCGCTGGGAGGCCTCTCCCGCCGCCGTGGTTTGAACCACCTCTGGTGGCGGCGGGATCAGCGGCGCGAGCGGGACCCCGGGGTCCTGGGGGGGGCGCGGGGCGATCGGACCCCGGGGGGTGCCCCCACGGTTGCCAGGCCTGCGATCGGGGCCCACCGATCGGTGGGCGGGCCAGTGCCGTGGGGGCACTCTTTTTCTTCCACCGCCGCCACGGCCTCCACCATGGCGGAGGCGGAAGAGAATCCCCCAGCGCGCATGCGCCAGTGGTGATGTCAGCGGCAGCTGACGCACCGGCGCATGCGCGAACCGGCGAAGGCCTTTCGGCCAGCCCCGGCGCCGGGCGTCAAAGGCCGCTGGAGCCAGTTTGGGCGCCAGTCGGTGTGGTGCCAACCGCTCTGGCATGGGCCTAGCCCCTCAGTGTTGGCGCCACTCCGCTACACCGGGATCCCCCGCCCCGCCGGGTAGGGGAGAATCCCGCCCATGGTTCCCAGTAAATTTCACAAAAACACACAAAGGAGACTTTAATTTGACCTTTCTGCTTACCTTTCGTTTACAAGCTTTATTTCATTTGAAGTTACATTTTTAAATTTCTATTTTTCAAACCATCAATGTATTCTTCACGTGAAAACTGTTCCCCCCACACCCATTTTGCCTTATCCTACACTAATGAGGTTGTCTGTTCTGGCTGACTCAAACATCCCCTCAAAAAAAAACGAAAGGGAAACGAAGGAGCAATGTGGAACAAAAAGGTGAATGGAAGGACACTTTACAACAAGAGTTTAATTGACAAAGCACAATAGAGGAAGTGTTACAGGATGTGCAACACTACAGGAAATCCAAATTGTGCATTAGACATTTTGAAAAGTTACATACAAGTTTGAGATATGGTGGCTTTCTCACTGTGTCAGGAAGTTATTTTTCTCTTTTGTGCATCTATAGTTCTCCCTTTGTTTATGCCAATTTTTCTGATTCAGTCTCTCCCTGCAACCACCCCAACTTTCCAAGACAAGAGTAGGACATTCCCATAACAGCGCTTACCAGAAGAATTATACAGTTTCTCTTAGAAATGTTGGCTCCTCCCCAATTTTCATTAATGCGCTGTGGGTAAGTGATTCAAGATGGCCAGTAAAGGCAAATCTGTCCCCGTGTCTCAAAGAATTACATAATGAGAAGAAAAAGAAAAGCAAGTGGGCACACAAGAATTAGAGAAAATGTAAGTAGCACAATTAAGTGGACAGACAAAACCTACATACTTGTCTGAGTAATGCCAAAGAAAATCAAACAATTTTCAATAGGATTAGCTAATATCCTAACCAGTCTTACTCAGTCAAATCTGCATCTGCAGGAATTATTTAACCCTTGAGGCTAAGATAACTGTACATTTGATGGAACCATCAATTCACGAGACACGTGCTTTAAGATAAAAACAGTGGTTTTAATCTACTTACTACAGAGCCAGCCTATTACCCGTTGAACTCTCGATGAACTGCAGGCTGGCTCTGGACACGGTTATTTATACAGCAGTCAAGGGGGAGGAGTCATGGGCGGAGCCAATGGTGGAGCCCTGTACAAACTCCTGAGCATTCCCAGAGCTACTCCCCCTAGTGGTCGAACAATGCTACTGCGCTTACAATGGTATTGGTAAATACAGTGTGAATTACTATGTTACATTCACCACCTGGGGGGTGGTGGTCTACAAAGTAAGTCTGTCCGGTGGTCGAACTGTCCGCTGTGATCTGCGGAGCACTGGGGTTGCAGCCTCTTGCGGTGGCTGGATGGGTGTTGTGTGCTGGGGTACAATGGCGGACTCCAGGGAGGGTTGTGTCCGAGCTTCATACTCTTCTGGTTCGACCGGAGACTGGGGGCGCTGGGGGCTGGCCGGCGCGGGTGCACGGAACTGGTGGAGCGAGCTTGTGGGCTCGGGAGAGCGAAGGGGCGGCAGCATGGGGTGTAGGGTGAGGGGTCCTTCTGTGGGGGTAGAGTGGCGGGTGCCAGATCCCGGAGGGATACTGTGTCCTGGCGGCCGTCAGGGAACTCGCGAAAGCGTACTGGGGGTTGGAGTGGAGCAGGCGCACCTTCTCAACAAGGGGGTCGGTTTTGTGTGCCCTGACGTGTTTCCTCAGGAGTACCGGGCCCGGTGTCCTCAGCCATGCCGGAAGTGAGACCCCCGTGGTAGTGCCACTGGAAAAAATGAAGAACTTCTTGTGAAGGGTCTGATTGGTCGCTGTGCATAAGAGGGACCCAATAGCATGGGCGCTTCTGGGAGGACTTCCTGCCACTGGGAGACTTGGAGCTTTCTAGACCGGAGGGTCAGTAGGACGGTCTTCCAGACCGTCGCGTTCTCCCTCTCCACCTGCCCGTTCCCTCTGGGGTTGTAGCTGGTAGTCCTGATCGAGGCAATGCCCTTGTCGAGCAGGTACTGACGCAGCTCGTCGCTCATGAAGGACGAACCCCGGTCGCTGTGCACGTAACTGGGGAAACCAAACAGGGTGAAGATGCTATGCAGGGCCCTAATGACTGTGTGGGAGGTCATGTCGGGGCAGGGGATAGCAAATGTGAAATGGGAGAACTCATCTACGATGTTTAGAAAGTAAACGTTCTTGTTAGTTGAGGGGAGTGGCCCTTTGAAATCAATCGGCAGGCGTTCAAAGGGCCTAGAAGCTTTGACCAGATGGGCCCGGTCTGGTCTATAGAAGTGCGGTGTGCACTCCGCACAGATCGGGCAGTCCCTGGTGACCGCTTTTACCTCCTCGTTGGAGAAAGGCAGGTTTCGGACTCTGATGTAGTGGGCAAGCCGGGTGACCCCCGGGTGGCAGAGGTCGTTGTGGATGACTTTCAGTCTGTCAATCTGCGCGCTGACGTATGTCCCGCGGGATAGGGCATCCGGAGGCTCGTTGAGCTTCCCGGGTCGATACTTAATATCATAGCTATAGGTGGAGACTTCGATCCTCCACCAAAGAATTTTACCATTTTTTTATTTTGCCCCTTTGCGAGTTATCAAACATAAAGGCGACTGATCTTTGGTCGGTGTGGTGATATGATCTACATACTTGTCTGCCATTGGGCCAGAACGTCGGCTTACCATTGGCCCTGGTCGGTCATGTGCCTCTCGACCGATTGGCCGAGAGGCTGAGTTAACCACGCCTCTATTAACGAGGTATAAATGGTCAGACGCCTGACGATCGTCCCTTTCCATTGTAGACGATCGCAGAGCTGTGTTCTAGTCAATTAAAGCCAGACTTTGGTAAATCACTCGCCTCGTGTACAATTGATGGTACATCAGTCGGTGATGAGGGTGAACCTCCTACCTGCGAGGTAGTGCCTCCAGTAACGAATAGCCTCCACAATGGCTTGTGCTTCTTTCTCGACTGAGGAGTGTCGGAGTTCTGAAGCGGAGAGGGTACGGGAGAAAAATGCGACTGGTCTCCCTGCCTGATTTAGTGTGGCTGCTAGAGCTACCTCTGAGGCGTTGCTCTCAACCGGGAATGGAGTGGATTCATTCATGGCCGCTTTGGCGATGTCCTCCTTGATGCAGTTGAAGGCCTGGCTTGCCTCAGCTGACAGGGGAAATTGTGTGGCCTTAAAGAGTGGGCGGGCTTTGTCCGCATATTGAGGGACCCACTGGGCGTAATAGGAGAAGAACCCCAAGCACCGTTTGAGGGCCTTGGGGCAATGGGGGAGGGGGAGTTCTAAGAGGGGGCGGGTCTGGGCCAGGGACTCCGTTTTCCATGACATAGCCGAGGATGGCCAGTCTGTTTGTGCGGAAAACGCATTTCTCTTTGTTGGAGGTGATGTTTAATTTCTGTGCTGTCTGGAAAAAACGGTGGAGGTTGGCGTCGTGGTCCTGCTGGTCATAGCCGCAGATGGTGACATTTTCCAAGTGCGGAAACGTGGCCCGCAGCCCGTAATGGTCCACCATTCGGTCCATTGCTCGTTGGAACACCGAGACCCCATTAGTGACGCTGAAGGGGACCCGGAGGAAATGGAAGAGGCGGCCATCGGCCTCGAATGCCGTGTAGTGGCGGTCCTCCGGGCGGATTGGGAGCTGGTGGTATGCAGACTTCAGATCCACCGTGAAAAAGAGCCGATACTGGGCGATCTGATTTACCATGTCTGCAATCCTGGGGAGGGGATACGCGTCGAGGAGCGTAAAGCGATTTATGGTCTGACTATAGTCGACAATGGTGGAGCCCTGTACAAACTCCTGAGCATTCCCAGAGCTACTCCCCCTAGTGGTCGAACAATGCTACTGCGCTTACAATGGTATTGGTAAATACAGTGTGAATTACTACGTTACATTCACCACAACATTCAAGCCACTTCAAAACTTTCCCATTTTACAGATAAAATTGCAATAATGTTGAATGCTTCCCAACATTTATTGTTGCTGTGGGGAGAACATGCTTCCATAGAGCTAAAAATGAATTTAAAGAAATGTTTTTGCGATAATACATCGTGAATGATAACAGCAGAGTTTGTGATTGGTAACTGCACAAATAGGGCTTTGTCGACCACGGTAAGATGTGCAGAGGAGAACTGAGCAATAACCCGATTGGAGAAGACGATGATAAGTCAACATCTTTGCCATTCCTCTGCTCTAAAGTATATTAGCCAAACCATGGAGAACATACACCACTAGCAATAGAATTGATAAAATGCCTCTTCACAGTCCGGGTGCCCTACATCATGTTGTGTGGCATGACTGCCATACTGAATAGGCTAGATTCAGGACAGATCTAGCAACTCAAAATTGGGCATTCACGAGGCACAGTCAGCCATAAGCAGCAGCAGAAGTGTATTCAACTATAATCTGTGACCTCATGGCTGATAAAACACTCCCTCCATTAAGACAAGGGATCAAATCTAGTTCAATGAGCAGTACAGAAGAGCATCACCAGGCACACCTAAAAACAAGACATCAACCTGATAAGGTTACAACACAGGATTACTTGCATGCCAAACAGCAGATGCAGCATGTGTTTACATCAGTGTTCTTCAACTGGGGTTCCCAAAGCCCAATGGTTACATGAGCATCCCTAAAAGGTTCCGTGCAATTTCAGGGGTCTCATTCTCTTGCTCACCATCGCTGTATTTAGTTTTCCACATTTTCCCCCAGGAGGTTAAGAACCGCCAATAAATGGGACAATTCCCAGACAGTCGGAACACATTAATCCTTAACCTCTTCACAACTTGCAAACTTCTCAAACTCTGCATCAACTTTCCAAGTTTCAGCTCAGTCTCGGTGATATGGTTGCAATTTCCAGTGAATCCATTAAAGGGAGTTGCTGTCAGCTGGCACAAGATTCCATTAAAGGTAGAACTCAACAAATAAAAACTCAAATGTCCAGGGAGCAAAATGCATCCAGTTAAAAATAATTGAATATTTTTGCATTTCCATTCATTCGATAGTGTTTTAATCTGTTTCCACTATGGGAAGGAGGGAAAGGGGTCTGGACTGGAGGATGGGAAAAGGGGTTTGGGGTTCCTCAGAATTTCATAACACATTATGGAGTTTCTTAACCAAAAACAGGTTGAAAACCACAGTTCTAAGTATCTTTTTAAAAAATAAATTTAGAGTACCCAATTAATTTTTTCCAATTAAGGGGCAATTTTTTGCATTGCCAATCCACCTACTCTGGAAATCTTTGGGTTGTGGGGGCGAAACCCACGCGAACACGGGGAGAATGTGCAAATTCCACACGGACAGTGACCCAGAGCCGGGATCGAACCTGGGACCTCGGCGCAGTGAGGCTGCAGGGCTTACCCACTGCGCCACCGTGCTGCCCGCTAAGTATCTTTTTAAATTCATTCAGTGGATGTGTCACTGGCTGGGCAGCACATATTGCCCATCCCCAATTGCATTGGAACTGAGTGGTTCGCTAGGCCATTTTCAGAGGGCATTAAAGAGAGGCGATCACATTGCGGTGGGTCTGGACTCACATGTAGGCCAGACCAGGTAAGTGGGGCAACTTTCCTTCATTAGTTGAATCAGATACGTTTTACGACAATCAACAATGGTTTCATGATTATCATTAGACTTATAATTCCAGATTTGCTTCGGTGGGATTCAAACCTGGGACCCCACAGCATTACCCTGGGTCTACGGGTTACTAGTTCAGTGACACTATCACTGCCTCCCACAATCCCATAACCAATGAATCAGATCTAACCTCTGCAGTCCTGCCACATCCAGTCATGAATGGTGGTAGACAATTAAACAACTGGAGAAGAAGGGACCATAAATATCCCCACCCTCAATGACACGTGTTGCACCTTAGATCAACTAGCGTTATGTACAAAACAGTCAAAAACTCTCAAATTATCGTACAACAATCTCCTTTCTTGGACCTCACCAAGTGACCACAAAAGTATCTAAACTCCACTATAAAAGGTATCAATATCTCAATTGCACAAAATATCAGAACTCTGTTCAAATTTACGGCTTGGATCTAAATATCCATTAAGAGGCGAGGTGATCAGACACCCTCTTGGTGTATTCCAATGTCGTTAAGAGTCCTGGACCAGGACGCTGCTTTTTACAATAGTCATTTCTGCAGGTTATCACTCATTCCAGAAACTCCTTTGCCTCTCTTTCTCATACAAATCTTGCTCTTGCTTCCAGTTACAAAGAACAAAGAAAGGAACAAAGAAAAGTACAGCATAGGACCAGAACAAATCAATCACTGTCATTTTGGTCACGAATGCTCAAGGAATCGTGACTCTCTCAGGGATGGTACTTCTCTCAGGAGCACGGCATAGGGTCTGTGTTCAATCACTGTCTGTTCAAAGCATAGCACCAGCCATTGTCCAATCAGCCCCTGCGCCTGTTCTTCACAGACCCCCCAGCCTTGCTGTTCCGTGGATCTTAGCGTGATACAGAGTTAGCTCTTTTAATCATCAGGCTTTGCTGGCATCTTCACTTTGCTGATGTCTTTACGAATACCCATCAGACTGCACAGTGGAGCTCAACACATCAATGCAAAAAACAAGGCTGAAGCATCTGCAACTATTTTCAGCCAGAAATGCCAAGTAGATGACCCATCTCAGACCCTTCTTGAGGTGCCCTGCATCACAGATGATCGTCTTCAATAAATTGGATTCACTTTAATTGATATCAAGATGGCATTTGATCATGTGACACCAAGGTGCCCTAGCAAAATTGAAGCAAATGGAAACCTGTGGGAAAACTCCCCACTGGCTGTCGACATATCTAGCATAAAAGGAAGATGATTGTGGTTATTAAAGACATCTCAAAAGACAAGTGGGAAGCGGAGCTGGGAGAGCAGATAGAAGATGGGACATGGGCGGATGCCTTAGAGAGGGTCAATTCGTCGTCGTCGTGTGCAAGGTTGGGCCTCATCCAATTTAAGGTGCTGCACAGAGCCCATATGACGGGGACTAGGATGAGTCGGTTCTTCGGGGGTGAGGACAGGTGTGTTAGGTGTTCGGGAAGCCCTGCGAACCATGTACATATGTTCTGGATGTGCCCGGCACTGGAAGAGTTCTGGGAGGGGGTGGCGGGGACGGTATCGAGAGTGGTGGGAACCAGGGTCAAACCAGGGTGGGGGCTAGCGATTTTTGGGGTTGGGGTGGAGCCAGGAGTACAGGAGGCAGGGGAGGCCGGAATATTGGCCTTTGCGTCCTTGGTAGCTCGGAGAAGGATCTTGATTCAGTGGAGGGACACAAGGCCACCAAGTGTTAACACCTGGTTAAACGACATGGCAAGCTTCATCCAATTGGAAAGAATCAAATTCGCCCTGAGAGGGTCGGTACAGGGGTTCTTCCGGCGGTGGCAGCCCTTCCTTGACTTTCTGGATCAGAGATAGGAACTGGAGGCCGAAACAGCAGCAACCCGGGGAGAAAGGGGGGGGGGGGGGGGGGGGGGGGGAAGGGGGGGGGGGGGGAGGGAGGGGGGGGGGATAGCAACGAAGGGAGCACGTCAGCGGGGGGTCGCGGGCAATGACTGCCCGAGGCCATCGGCAGAAAGGGAAAAACGGTTTGGTTGCTAGACTGGTAGCGCGGGGGGGGGGGGGGGGGGGGGGGGGGGAGGTGCGCGCGGGGGAGGGCGTGGGGAGGATTTTCCAGGGAGGATTTGTTGTGTTATAATTTAAAATGTAGTAGGGGTAAATGTTTGTATCGAAAAATTTCAATAAAAATTATTTTTAAAAAAAAAATTAAAGACATCTTAGTTCCCAAACATTGCTGCAGGAGTAACTCAGGGTACCCACTGTGCAATTTAGCAAAGGTTTGTTAGATAGGCCATTTGGAAGAGCGTGTTGTCCTATGATGAAATGGCCAAGTAAATTGGTCTTATATTCTCTGGAGTTTAGATGAATAAGAGGCAAATTCTGAGGGGATTTGATAGGGCAAGTGCTGAGAGATTATTTCCACAAAACACAGGGCCACAGTCTCAGGATGCAAAGGCCAATCATTTAAGATTGAAAGAAAGAGAAATCATTTTACTTTAAAAGTGTTGTGATCCTTTGGAATTCTCTGCCCCAGAGGGTTGTAGATGCTCCATCGTTTAATACACTTAAGGCTGGAATAGATAGATTAGTCTCGCAGGGAATTAAGGGATATGGGGAAACCGGCAGGAAAATGGAGCCGAAGCCCAAGATCAGACATGAACATACTGAATGATGAGCACGCTCGACAGGCCAAATGGTCTACGCCTGCCCCAATTTCTTGCGTTCTTTTGCTAACCATCTCCCTTTGACATTCAATGGCATTATCATAGCTGAAACCTCACTATCAACATCCCAGGGAGTTACAGAAACTGAACAGAAACGAAACAGAACTGGACCCGCCATATAAATACTGCGGCTACAAAAGCACATCAGAGGCTAGGAATTCTGTAACGCACCTCCTGTCTTCCTAAAGTCTGTTCACCATTTAGAAGGCACCAGTCAGGAGCATGATGAAATACTCACCCCATGCCCAAATGAGTGCAGCTCCAACAACACAAGAAGCTTGGCATTATCCTGGACAGATCAGCTCAGATGCTAGGCACCCCACCACCTTATACAGTGGCAGCAATGTGTACCCGACATGAGATGCCTGGAGCAATTTGCTGCACCTTTGTCAACAGCACCTTCCAGACCCACCATTTCTACCACCTAGATGCAGACACGCGGAGAACATACAAATTCCACACAGACAATCGGCCAAGGCTAGAACTGAACCCGGGTCCTTGGCGCTGTGAGGCAGCAGTACTAACCACATGCCGCCCTTCACAGGTATTTCATTGTGATGTTCCGGTACCGACCAATTTTATTTTCCAATTAAGGGACAATCCACCTACCATGCACATAGAATCATAGAATTTACAATGCAGGAGGCCATCGGCCCATCAAGTCTGCACAGGCCTTGGAAATAGCACCCCACTTAAGCCCACACCCATAACCTAGTAACCCCACCTAACCTTTTTGGACACAAAAAGCAATTTAGCATGGCCAATCCACCTAACCAGCACATCTTTGGACCGTGGGACGAAACTGGAGCACCCGGAGGAAACCCACGCAGACACGGGGAGAATGTGCAAACACCGCAAAGACAGTGACCCAAACCGGGAATCAAACCTGGGACTCTGGAGCTGTGAAGCAACTGTGCTAACCACTGTGCCGCCCCACACCTTTGGGTTGTGGGGGTGAGACCCACGTAGACACTGGGAGAACATGCAAACTCCACACGGAGTGACCCGGGGCTGGGATCAAGCCAGGTCCTCAGCGCCATGGGACAGCAGTACTAACCACTGCACCACCCTCCTCTGCTACAAATGGGCCTCACGGTAGCATGGTGGTTAGCATCAATGCTTCACAGCTCCAGGGTCCCAGGTTCGATTCCCGGCTGGGTCACTGTCTGTGTGGAGTCTGCACGTCCTCCCAGTGTGTGTGTGGGTTTCCTCCGGGTGCTCCGGTTTCCTCCCACAGTCGAAAGATATGCGGGTTAGGTGGATTGGCCATGCTAAATTGCCCGTAGTGTAAGGTTAATGGGGGGATTGTTGGGTTACGGGTTACGTGGGTTTAAGTGGGGTGATCATTGCTCGGCACAACATTGAGGGCCGAAGGGCTTGTTCTGTGCTGTACTGTTCTATGTTCTATGTTCTAAATGGACGTCATTCTTTCATTATTTGATATTTATCAGTTTTTCTATTCTCAGAATCTTACAAAGAGGCCTCAATAAGTCATTTTGGCTTTGTCGTTCTTTAGTGATGGAAAAGATCCTGGGCGCAATTCTCCCAACGGGAGACTAAGTGTCGATGCCGGAGTGAAAACCGGAGTGTTTCACTCCGGCGTCGGAGGCCGCTCCTCGCCGCCTATTCTCCCATCCCCAGGGGGCTAGGAGCGGCAACGCGTCAATTTCGCGTGCCGGGCCTTGACGCCACGTCAAAGCGGCGCCGCATAAATAACGCGGCCGGCGGTGCTTAAATGGCATCACCCGCGCATACGCAGGTTGGCTGGCGCCAACCCGCACATACGCAGTTGCCGTCCTCCCCGCGGGCGCCCTGCAAGACATGGAGCATTGATCTTGCGGGGCGGCGGAGGAAAAAGAGTGCGTCCTTTAGAGACGCCGGCCTGCCGATCTGTGGGCACCGATCGCGGGCCAGACCCCTCCTGAGCACCCCCCTGGTGCTCAATCCTCCATCTCCACCCCCACAGGCCGCACACGCACTGTTCGCACGCTGTTCATGCCGGCAGCGACCAGGTGTGGTCGGATTGAGCAGGCCGCTCGGCCCATGCGGGCCGGAGAATCGCCACTCGACCGTTAGAAACGGCAAGTGGCGATTCTCCGAGCGGCCCGTCGTAAAACTCGGCAAGCCGTTTTGGGGGGGGGGGTGGGAGAATCGTGTGCGGGTGCCAGGGTGGCGTGGCGGGAATCGCCCGGCACTCCCACGATTCTCCCACCTGGTGTGGGGGTCGGAAAATCGCACCCCCTATATGGCATACAAGTTTTAGAATCATAGAAACCCTACAGTGCAGAAGGAGGCCATTCAGTCCACCAACTCTCTGGAAGAGCACCCTATCTCGACACACTCCCCCACCTTACCTTGTAACCCAGTAACCCCACTTAACCTTTTGGACACTAAGGGGCAATTTATCATGACCAATCCACCTAACCTGTACATCTTTGGACTATGGGAGAAAATCGGAGCACCCGGAGGAAACCAATTTGTTTTAAGCTTCTGCATGCGTCATTACTCCTAGGCAGCAATGAAAGAATTTACCCCCATGTATGAAATTCAGAAGTGCTTTTTGTTTACATTAAATCATTTTGCCATGGTACATGCTCAGAAGTAAGCCTAATGCATTATGCTCATTGTGTAATAACTTCCAATGAAGTCAATTATAACAGCTTTCAGATTAAAATATCTAACTTTTCTGGATTACATTATTTTTGGGTTCAAAGGCAGAATTGCACCAGACTCCAATATGCTGAACAAGCACCAAAAACCACAGTAAAAACTCTTAAATTTCCTATTTTCAGAACTCTCAGCCTCCCCACTTCTAAATTATCCAATCCAAAAAAACATATTTTTGTTTTTCATGAAATATAAGCAATGTTTTAATCTGCAAATTAATTCTTTGAAAAGGAGTCACACAGTCACAAAACATGACTGTTTCTTTCTCCACAAATGCTGCTAAGCATGCTCAGTCTTTTCAACATTTTCTGTTTTAATTATTAATCGGTAGCTGCTTGTTTATAGGTCACAGACAAGGGTGCTGGTTTTGTTCTTCCCTCAAAATTGTATATCCCATAATCTGATAGAAAAGTAGAAATTTGCCTGTTGTTGTGGTGATATGCCGGTGAATAATATTGCATACACTCAGTAATGTGACCTCCCACCAGCAATCAGTGATGTGACATCCGGCTCTTGCCAGAAGGTTGTAAGGCGTACACCAGGACAGCCGCACATAAGGGTAGTTCCAGGAGAGTGACTCAATCAGTAACTTAGTCTGTGTAGCATTCTGATTGTTACCTTACCATGTGTACATCAATAAATCATTCTACTTAAGTCACCAGGAGTTCTGTATGAATCATTACAAAGACAAGGTTACAGAACACAACAGTTATGACACCTCACATAATTGGCCTGAGCTATGATCATGGGTTTTGCATCAATAGTATCAAGTACAAAATACTTGTGATCATTTGAGTAAAATGTCAAAAGGTCACTGGAAAACAGTACCAAGAATACAGACTCACCTTCAAACTGTTAAAGATAAAGAATAATATTTTTTTTGTGCATATTCCATATTCCAACAGCAGACTTCTGGGTTCTATCTATAAATTAACCCCAGTGAGCTCCAAAACATTGCAGCTGAATCTACTAAGTATAAGGGGTTCTCACGTTATTTTGAGCAGTTAGCATCCACTGTAAGGACCACTGGTTAGCTTTTCAGATGATGTCTCAGCTAAGCTACACAAGTTTACTTGACTAAAGCACATGCTTCACTGGCAAATAAGATGCTTCCCAGCTTTTAAATTTAAGAATGTACACCAGTGTTCTTCAAAATCGGGGGCACGATCGGTGGGTCGCGGGCGGGTGTCAGGAGGGTTGTGGAGCCATTGTCCGCGGCGCTCCAGATCATGCAAATCTCCGCGCAGCAGCTGGCTTTTCATAACACCAGCTGCAAGCGGCCGCAAACATGTGAAAAAAAAATTTGCCGCATTGCGCATGTGCGCAATGTAATCAGGCACGCATGCGCAGTGCGGCCGCTATTTTTTTTTAAACGGCTGCAGCTTTTTGTTTTACAAATTCTGTAGTGGTTTTTATTCATTTATTTTATTCATTTAATTTTTATTTTTTCATTTATTTTATTCATTTTATTTTTTTTACAAGTTCGGGGGGGTTTTATTCATTTTTTTCATTAATTTATTCATTTTATTTTTTTGTACAAGTTCGGGGGGGAGGTTTATTTGATAAAATTTTACAGGAAAAAAAATTCATAACTTTGGACAGATGGAGACTCCATACTTTCTGACACCGGAAGGCTTCACCTTCATCCAACAGGTTCCATTGGAGGAGTGTGTACGAGGGCCAAAGGGACCCAAAACCATTTCCTCCATTTTTGTCAGCAGCGCACAAGGTAAGAGAAAATGGTGGGTCGCGCAGGTCGGCCGGCGTGGGTCGCAAAGGTTGGCCGGGTTGGGTCCCGAAGGTTGGCCAGTTGGTAAAAATGGGTCCTCGGAAAAAAAGTTTGAAGAACACTGATGTACACCATCTGCTGCAGCTTTTCAGAAGTAAACAAAATTGCATGGATGCTGGAGCTCAACTCTTCAAATAAAGCATTTAGTTTAATAATTTTTTTTTTAAAGTTAACAGTAAACTTTACAATTGTGCATGTGGTCACAGTGCAGGTGACTACAGTGGGAAAGTATTGCTGGAAATTTGCTTTCAAACTGATCTCACGATCAGATTTCATTTTTCATGTCTGCACGTCAGCAGTTCAAATGCAATGCAGCTACAGTTAACTAAGTAATTAACCTTTAGCATGCTCCTGGTAAATGTACCTAATATAAGCAAGATCTTCATGTGAGATTACTAGCAAGAATGGCCATTGCTTGGTTCCTCCTGCTTGGGTGTGGAAAAACCCGAACAATTCATTCGGGCATTTTGTTAAAGCGGTATCAACTTTGAATTATTTGCTGAAAAATTCTCCCTGCAGGAAGCTTTCAACAGGAAGCAACCCCTCCCCACAAAAAAAACTCCATCTCCAAAACGAATCATGAGAATCTGGAAGAGATCATGAAGCTATCAAATTGCCACAAGAAGTAAACTGCTTTGCTAAAGTCCTTAAGTGAAGGAAACCTGCTGTCCTTATCTAGTCTGGCCTGTGTGTGATTACAGGCTCATAGCTGAGTGTTCTCTCAAGTAGCTGAGTGTTCTCTGAAGGAGCCCAACAAGTCACTCAGTTGTATCAAATTGTTGCAATAGTTCCAGAAGGATCACCACCAACGTCTCATGGCAATTAAGGAAAAACAAATGCAGCGTTGCTAGTGACACCCACATACCAACAATGAACTTCTTAAAAAATGAGAAGCTGGACCACTGACAAATCTGTTCTCGTGTCCCATAAACCAGACCGACTGCTGTTCATACTACATGTATTAAAAACAGCCCAATAAGTACTTTGCCCTACTGAAGTGACTACCTTTCTCTGAAGTAATGAGAGCTACAACTTATATGACATGCGCAATGTGTTACGTCAATTCACATGTTCTGTCCTTTTTCTAGCTTTAGAAGTTCCAACCAATTTATCTTTAAATAGTTCTTTTCATAACAGTAAGCTCAGAGCTGACAAGTCACGGGTCTGCTATTATTTAAAATAAAGCCATAAACAATTAACCAGCTGACAAACACAGAATATTCACCACACGTTCCACATATGTTTTTGGTTGATGCAGTTAACAAAAAATGTTGCAAGAGGAAGTTTCTAATCTGGAGCCAAGTGGTCTTTGGACCAATGAATAATTTCCTTTAAATCATTCCGTCTTCGACTCATCACATTTCCATTATTGAATTAGTTTTTTCTGCCTAATGCAGGAGCACAGTTAACTCTGCAGAATAGGAGTAAGCCATTCAGGTCAAATCCATTTACCTTCCTGGATTTTGCATCCCTCAGTTCAAACCCTCCACCACCGATGTACAGTGGCAGCCTTGTGTACCATTTACAAGATTCACTGCAGTAACTCATCAAGGTTCCTTAGACAGCACCTTCCAAACCCACAACCACTACCATCCAGAAGGACAAGAGAAGCAGATACCTGGGAACCCCACCACCTGGAGGTTCCCCTCGAAGTCACTCACCACCCCGATTTGGAAATATATTGCCGTTCCTTCACTGTCGCTGGGACAAAATCCTGGAGCTCCCCAACAGCACAGTGGGTGTACCTACACCTGAAGGGCTGCAGTGACTCAAGAAGGCAACTCATCACCACCTTCTGAAGTGCAACTGAGGATGGGAAATAAATGATAGCCTAACCAGCGGCGCACACATCCCCTAAATGAATTTAGAAAAAAAGTAGCCTCAGTCTCAAAGGTTCTAATTGTTGCTGCATTCACAACATTTTGGGTGTGAGGTTACAGATTTCTACTATCTCTTGAATGAAAAACTGATTCTAATTTCTGTGCCAAGAGGTCCAACTCTAATTTTAAGATTATGCACAAAACAAAAGCCTACTTTTGTTATGACTGCCATACTACACTTGAATAATTCATAGAAACAGGAGTAGACCATTCAGCCCATTTGAGTTTGCTCCATGCCTTTTACACACGTTATCCTCATAACCCTTTATGTTATTGTTAATCAGAAACCATGCATCTCTACCTTAAACATACTACTGAGCTTCCATAACCCTCTGAGTAGAGAATTCCAAAGATTCACAATCATCTGTGCAAATAAATTTCTACCCATCTCTGTCCAAAGGCATCCCCCTTATTTTGAAACTGTACCCCCTGGTTCTAGGCTGTCCAATCTTCATCGACACCATCTATTACTTGAACTATTTTGTAGGTTTCTTCAAAACTTGAGAGAATATAGGCCCAGTTTGCCCAATCTCCCCGGATTCTGAGCAGTGCCAAGGATAATACTGACACAGACGAGAACCATCAACCCGAAGCCCAGGCCACTCTGGAGTTCAAGTCCAATGATGACACTGACTTCCCATCACAGCTGTCTCCAACACCCTCCACCATCCCATAGACACTCACCTCACTTTAGTGAAGAGGTTCATGGGGCACTATTTCATGCGCACCACACACATGCTCCGGCACAGCAGGTGGCGGGAGGAACTTGCGAGGAGGCGACATTCGGAGGGCAGGCCTACCCAAAGGACTAGCTGCCGCCCCGACGGGTATCAGGCTTCTGGAACGGACAGTCCCATCAATCGTGGAGATGCAGATGCAGAGCTGGGGACTGCATATAGGGTCGTTGGTGAGCATCCAGAATCTGCGGGCGCAGGTGGAGGAGTCCAACAGCATGCAGGAGCAAGAGGTGGTGCCGCCGAGGCCAACACCGCAAGGGTGGCAGCCGGGATGGCGGCCTTGAGGGCAAGGGTTTTGGCTATGGATCAGCATTCCCCAAGGCCTGGGGCAATCTGTGCAGGCTGTGGTCGAGGCCCAGGACAGGGCTGCCTGTGTGCCAGTGCGACCTGGACATTGTAGTGGCACTCCTGAGCATGACCCAGTCACAGCAAGCCATGGCTCAGAGCGTTGGTGGAATTGCCCAGGCACTGGCCAACATAGCACAGACCCAGAGGGAAATGGCACAGTCTCAGATGGAGGCGGTCCACTCTGGCCGAGAGAGCAGGCTTCAAGGACTGGCAGTGCCAGGTGGCGGTGGAGCCTCAGGGGACAGCGCCGCTCGCACCCACGTCCCTAGGAATAGCCCGGGGGCCATCAGGAACCCCGAGGGAGGAGGTGATGATGGGGCTCGTACCGATGACTCCGCAGCGGAGGTGCCGGAATACCACAGCACCTCGGACTCTCCTTCCCCGCCCCCCACTCCTGCCCCTGCCGCATCTGGTGGGCAGAACGGAGTGGCACCACACCATCTGGGACACCCGAGCAGCAGCTTGGCCCATCCAGGCCCGGTTGCCGCAGAAGACACCCGTCAAAGGGGACCCAGGTCATGAATCACAGCAAGTCGCCTCCATTCCTGATGTACTGTCTGGGGATCCACCTAGATGTAGCGATAGGGCCGGTTAGTCCAGAAAAGTAGACATCAGCTGAGTTGGCACGGATGCCGTTTAGTGATAGGGACTAGGGCACAAATCTGTATATATGTCTTAACATTAAACACCTGTGCACAAGGTTACAATCTGCCTTGGTGCTTGGTCAGGAGGGTGTGAGGGATGGGCTGGGCTGGGCTGGCTGCAGATGGGGCGCGGGTGGGGAGGAGGGGGACTGGGCGGACGTTGGGAGTGGGCTTAGCTCAGGGACTGCAGTTCGGTCATCGCTCACCAGCCCAGTAATCCACTTCCATGATGCATGATGTGCATTTCACGGTCACACACCAGCAGCACATTCATTGAGTGGAACCCCTTTCGGTTTGTGTCGTGGAGTGTCATCTGCAGGCACTCAGAGGGCGATCACCCCTGGACCCGGGGCATCTCAGCGATGGTGGCGAACCCCGCAGCCCTGGCATCCTGGTGGGCTCGACAAATTGGATGTATTGTGTTGACAGGGCATATAAGGCCTCTGTGAGGGCGCAGATGCACCTGTGCACCGAGCATAGAGATCCCGGGCAGGTCCCCACTCGATGCCTGGAAGGACCCAGTGACGTAGGAGTTCAAGGAGACCGTCACCTTGACGCCACCAGGAGCAGGTGTCCTCCCCCATTCCCATGCGGTGCCAGGTGCGCCATTATATGTTGCAGTGTCCCCCTGCTCAGCCGGAGTCTTCGATGGCATGCATGAATACAGGACGAATGTGGCTCATCATTCATCAGGCCCGCTAATGATATGTCAACGGCGTTTACTGTACATGTGGAGTGGAATGCATTGACGATGCTGTCGAGGCACTGGAGAATTGTGATTTGACGTGGTACTGGTGCCTGCCACGATTTCAGCGTCAAAACAGGCTTGGCCCAATCATGTTTCCCGATTCCGGCATTAGCTGATGGAGAATCCCTCTATATCTGCAGGCTGCAAAAGCACATTAACACCTAGGGACTTGCCCAGGCAAACCACTATGCATTAGCCCAGCATTGTCAATTTCACCCACTGTTTCCTAGAAGCAAAACAAAACCCCTTTTAAACAAACACATTCTAACTGTTAAATCGCCCACTATATTTATGATTCAATTTTCCTAATATTTTCCAATTGTCACAAGATTAAACAAAGAATTTAAGACGCATTTCTTTGCACAGTATTATGTAAATGTGGAACTCACTGCAACGTTGGAAGGTTGAAGCAGATCGGACTAATTCACTTCAGGGCATCTAGAAGGTGTATTCGAGGATTGATTACTTTCTATAGTCGGGAGATTTTGGTTGGGATGGAGGGGATAGAGTATGCAGGGATAGTTATCTCAGACCACGTGCCCCACTGGCTGGAGATTCGGTTTAGATCGGGACGAGAGCAGAGGCTGGAGGTTTGATTCGGGGTCATTGGCAGATGGAGGTATTTGTGATAAGGTGCAGGTGACGTTTAATGAATATGTGGAGTTGAATCAGAATGTGGAGGTGTTGGGAAGCACTGAAGGCAGTGGTCCGAGGGGGAAATTAATTTGTTTAAGGCTTGTGTGGAGAGAAAAAGGAAGGGGGAACATGACCATCTCGTGAGCGAGATAGTGGAGGTGGACAGGGAGTATGCAAGGGTGCCCACCGCAGAGCGATTGGCGAGGAGGAAAACAGTGCAGGGGCAGTTTGATAGGTTGACAACATGGAGGGCAGTAGGGTAACTGCGTAGGAAAGAGGGGTGCACCATGAGTATAGAGAGAAGGCAAGCCACATGTTGGCGCACCAGCTGTGGAGGCAGGCCGCATCCAGAGAAATATTGCAGATACGGACTGGGGCAGGTGATGTGGTGTCAGATCCAGGGAAGATAAACGAGGCGTTTAGGGACTATAAGAGGCAGACCGTAGGAGAGGAGGGGGATATGGGGCAGTTTCTGGATGAGCAGAAATTTCCCCAGGTGGAGGAAGTAAAAAGGCAGGCATTGGAGGAGCCTGTGGGTCTGAGGGAGGTGCTGGTTGGTATCAGGGATTTGAAGTCGGGTGAGACCCCAGGGTTAGATGGGTGCCCAGCGGAGGTTTATACAGAATTTGCAACGGACCTGGCACCACATCTGTTGGGGGCGTTTAATGAAGCACTGGAGAAGGGGGAGTTGCCGGAGACGATGCGCAGGCAGTCATCACATTAATCTCGAAAAAGGGAAGGACCCAGTGGAATGTGGGTCATATAGGCCCATATCACTATTGAACATGAATGTGAAAGTACGGGCAGCACGGTGGCCTAGTGGTTAGCATAACCGCCTCACGGCGCTGAGGTCCCAGGTTCGATCCCGGCCCTGGGTCACTGTCCGTGTGGAGTTTGCACATTCTCCCCGTGTCTGCGTGGGTTTCGCCCCCACAACCCAAAAATGTGCAGAGTAGGTGGATTGGCCACGCTAAATTGCCCCTTAATTGGAAAAAATAATTGGGTAATCTAAATTTAAAAAAAAAAAAAAAAAAATGAATGTGAAAGTACTGCCTAAGATGTTGGCGGGAGGATGGAGGATTGTGTGCTGGGGTGGTTGCAGAAGATCAAACAGGCTTCGTGAAGGGCAGGCAGCTCGCGAGTAATACAAGATGGCTGTTGATTGTGGTGTTCAATCCGTCGGGAGCTCTGGTACTGGAGGTGGTGGTTTTCAATGGACGCGGAGAAGGCATTTGATCGGGTGGAGTGGTGGTACTTGTTTGACGTCTTGGGAAAATTTGGGCCAAGATTTGTGGCATGGGTGCAGTTGCTATACGTGGCACTAAAGAGGAGTGTGAGGACGAATCATACAAGTTTGCGGAGCTTTGACTTACACAGGGGTACGAGGCAGGGATGCCCGCCGCCGCCGCCGTTACTGTTTGCCCTGGACGTAGACCGTTGGCGATGGCTCTCAGGGGATCGACGAAGTGGAAGGGATTTATGAGGAGACAGAGGGAGCATCGAGTGTCGCTCTATGCCGATGACCTGTTGCTGTATGTTTCGGATCCGCAGGAGAATATGGGAAGGATTATGGGCCTGTTGGAGAGGTTTGAAGGGTTCTTGGGGTCTTAGCTGAATGTAGGGAAAAGTGAGGTTTTTCTGGTGAATGAGCTGGGACCGCGGCAAATTTAGGGGGGGGATAGGTTTAGGTATTCGGGGATTCAGGTAGTGAGATAATGGACGGGGCTCCAAAACTGGAACTTAACGAACGAAGCTGGTGGAGGAAGCCAGGGAAGATCTCAGGAGGTGGGATACACTGCAGTTGACGTTGGCAGGGAGGGTCCAAGTGATGAAAATGAATATTCTGCCGAGGTTCTTGTTTATTTTTCAGGCTCTCCTAATCTTTATCGCAAAGGCCTTTATTCAGAAATTGGATACGATCATTTCCATCCATCCCGGGATCTGGGATTCATGTCGCATTACATTCGGCCCCCACCAACAAGCCTGGACTTGCAGAGGCCTACCGACTGAACTGGCTTGGGACAATTCACACCTCTTTAACCTGGAGTTACCTCTCTCTCTGCATCTTTGATGATTTGATTGCCTGCAGGTGCTCGCATTCCGGGGCATCTCTGACCGTGTCTATATAAACATTTCTGGAACAAGCCTTTCCATTCACCTGAAGAAGGAGCCGTGCTCCGAAAGCTCGTGTTTGAAACAAACCTGTTGGACTTTAACCTGGTGTTGTAAGACTTCTTACTGTGCTCACCCCAGTCCAACGCCGGCATCTCCACATCAATAAAAAGAGTGCTGGAGAGCATGCCAGAAAAATATGCATACTGAAAAATGAGAAGTCAACCCGGTGAAGCTACAACAAGACTACTTGTGTGCCAAACAGCATAAGCAACAAGTAATAGACAGTGATTCCACAATTAATGCATCAAATTTAAGCTCTGCAGTCCTGCCACATTCCAGTCGTGAATGGGTGGTGGACAATTAAACTCACTGGAGGAGGAGGCTCCAAAAAAATCCCTATCCTCAATGATGTGCAAAAGACAAGGCTGAGGCATTCGCAACAACCTTCTGCCAGAAGTACAGAGTGAATGATCCATCTTGGTCTCCCCCAGCATCTCAGATGTCAGTCTTCAGCCAATACGATATCAAGAGACGACTGAAGACACTGGATACTGCAAAGGCTATGCACCCTGACAATATCCCGGCAATAGTACTGTGTGTTCCAAAACGTGCCGCACCCCTAGCCAAGCTGTTCCAGTACAGCTACAACAATGGCATCTACCCGGCAATGTGTAGATTGCTAAACTGGTGTCAAGGGGAAATCAGGGAAAAAACTCTCTGCTGGTTGGAGTCATACCTGGCACAAATGAAAATGGTCATGGTGGTTGGAGGTTAATCATCTCAGCTCCTGGACGTCACTGCACGAGTTCTTCAAGGTAGTGTCCTAGGTCCAACCATCTTCAGTTGCTTCATAAATGATCTCCCTTCCATCATTGTGCGGATGACTGCACAATGTTCAGCACTATTCGGGACTTCTCAGTTAATGAAGCAGTCCATGTCCAAATGCAGCAAGACCTATACAATACCCAGGCTTGGGCTGACACGTGGCAAGCTACAATCACACCACACAAATGCTACACAATGTCCATCTCCTGCAGCAGAGGATCTAACTATCGACCTTTGACATTCAATGGCATTACCATCACGGAGTCCCCACAATCAACGTCCTGGGGGTTACCACTGATCAGAAACTGAACAGAACTAGCCATATTAATACTGTGGCTACCAGGACAGGGCAAAGGTTAGGAATCCTATGGCAAGTAACTGACATCCTGACCCCCCCCCCCCCCCTTCCAACCAAAATCCTGTTTACCACCCACAAGGCACGAGTCAGGAGTATAACGGAATACTCTCCACTTGCCCGGATGAGTGCAGCTCCAACAACCCTCAAGAAGCTCGACACCATCCAGGACAAATTGATTGCTCCCCTTTCCATAAACATTCAAACCCCCCATCACCGACGAATAGTGGCAGCCTTGTTTACCATCTAGAAGATGCACTGCAGTAACTCACCAATGTTCCTTCGACAGCACCTTCCAAACCCAAGACCACTACCATCTAGAAGGACAAGAGCAGCAGATACCTGGGAACCCCACCACCTGGAGTTTCCCCTCCAAGTCACTCATCATCCGGACTTGGAAATATATAGCCATTCCTTCACCTTCACGGAGGTAAAATCCTAGAACTCCCGCCCTAACAGCACAGTGGTTGTGCCTGCACCTCAGGGACTTCTATGGTTCAAGAAAGCAACTCACCACCACCTTCTGAAGAGCAACTAGGGATGGGCAATAAATATTGGCCGAACCAGCGACACCCACATCCCTTCAATTAATTTTTTAAAATCTGGAGCTCATCCAGCATAGACTACACGTAGAGTATCCATGAAACAAAGGCAAGTATCACAATGACATGGTGCCATTTTTTCTGTAGCCATATTAGCCAACATTTTGGTTTGCTGCTCTGCTCAAAGGTAAACAGAGCAGAAAATGAAACCGAAGCAAAAGGAGAATGATTTAGCGTTGTATTTACTCATTTATGCGATGTGGCACAGCCAGTATTTATTAGTTCACAACAAAACCAGCATTCTACCATTCCCACAACTTTGTTTTAAAAGAAAAAGAAACCAAAGATAAAAGACTGAACATCCTCCATACATTAACCTGGCAATTATAGGCATGGGGTACCTTAACCAGGTTAATTCACCAATGAAATCAACAGAGAAGTGCAATGTCATGGACAAACACTTTCAGTAGACTCTCAACCATCAGAGAGGGAACTTGGGAGTTGTTTTTCCCCTAACAGAGACACCCGCCTTGAAGTAAATCTCTACAAATTAATGTGGCAGGGTTTTTCACACTGCGGGAGCAACCTCGCAGGTGGGTCACAGGATGGTGACTGAGTGATCGGTCGTAGCATTACCGATTTCACCAGAAGCATCCAATGGCCGTGCCTGGCTTTTAAACTGAGAATGCCGGCCACGGTCGGCATTTAAATATTTCTTTATCCTCTTCCTTTTTCACATTTTCTCCCCAATTTACACCCGCCAACAATAAACAATAATCAGTAACAAATATGCCAATCCCCATATCAATAACAACGATCCCATCCTCCCACCAAACCCAAAACATTCACCCACATGTTCACATAAACAACTGACAAAAAGGAATCAGGAATCCCCCATAGCCCCCATTAACACCCATCGCCCCCCTCCCCCCAGCCCTCCCACCCACCCCCCCAACTAATGTTCGATGTTATCCAGTTCTTGAAAGTGCATAATGAATAATGCCCATGAATTGTAGAATCCCTCTGTCCTTCCCCTCAGTTCAAACTTAACCTTCTCAAGAGTCAAGAATTCCAGTAGGTCCCCCCGCCACGCCAGGGCACAGGGTGGAGAGGTTGCTCTCCAACCCATCAGGATCCGCTTTCGGGCAATCAACGAGGGGAAGGCTACAACATCTGCCTCCGCACCTGTTTCCAACCCTGGCTGGTCCGACACCACAAATATGGCCTCCCGGGGGCCCGGGTCCAGTTTCACGTGCACCACTTTAGAAATTATCCTAAAAACCTCCTTCCAGTAGTCCTCTAGCTTGGGACAGGACCAAAACACACATCTTCTACTCCTTCAAAGAATCAGCTCATCCTCACCCTCGTGAAGTGTGCTCTGTATACCACCTTCAGCTGTATCAGCCCCAACCTCGCGCACGAGGTGGAGGCATTCACTCTCCGGAGCACCTCACACCAGAACCCCTCCTCCATATCCTCTCCCAACTTACTTTGATCCCTTCCAGCGGTGCCCTCTCCTCCTCCAAAATAGCTCTGTAAACCGCTGACACAACCCCCTTCTCCAGTCCCCCTGTCGTCAGCACCTCCTCCAGCAATGTGGAGGCCGGCTCCTCCAGGAAGTTCTGTATCTCCTTTCTAGCAAAACCTCGAACCTGCATATATCTAAACATTTCCCCCTGCTCCAGCCCATACTTCACTTCCAGCTCCTTCAATCCTGCAAACCGACCCCTAAGAAACAAATCCTTTAGTGTCTTAACCCCTATTCCTCCCATTTCCGAAAATTTCCATCCCACCTCCCTGGCTAAAATCTGTGGTTCCCACGAATCAGTATTTCCCTTGACCCTGCCCCCAACCCGAAGTGTTGGCGGAACTGCCACCAAATTTTCAATGAAGCTATTATTACCGGACTCCCCGAGTACTTTCCCGGGGCTATCGGGAGCGGCACTGTTACTAGTGCTTTCAATCCTGACCCCCCTGCACAAACTCTCCTCCACTCTGACCCACTGGGAATGAACCCCTCTAACCCAGCTCCGCACCTTCTCCACATTCGCCGCCTAGTAGTAATACATCAGGTTCGGAAGACCCAAACCCCCTGCCTGCCTTCCCCTCTGTAGTATCACCTTTTTAACTCTGGCCACCTTCCCTCCCCATATGAACCCCTTTGGCAGGAAAATCGGCAGGCATTGAAAAATAAACAGAAATCGTGGCAACATGTTCATTTTAACCGCCTGTACCTGACCCACCAGTGACAGAGGGAGGCCATCCCACCTTGCCAGATCCACTTTCACTCTCCCCAGCAAACTAGAAATGTTGTACCTGCGGAGCCCCCCCCCCCCCCCCCCCACCCACCCCCGGGCAACCTGCACCCCCGAGTCCCTAAAGCGAGTCCCTGCCCTACGGAACGGCAGCCCCCCCAGCCCCGGCTGAGATACCACAAAATATTCACTCTTGTCTAAATTCAGTTTGTACCCAGAGAAAGACCCAAACACGCGAAGCAGCTCCAATATTCCCCTTATCGACACACTCGGTTCTGACACGTAGAACAGCAAGTCATCGGCATATAAGGACACTCTATGCTCTATCCCCCCCCACCCCCACCCCCGCACTATTCCTTTCCATACCCCCGAACTTCTTAATGCGATGGCCAACGGCTCAATCGCGAGTGCAAACAGCAGTGGGGACATAGGGCATCTTCCTAGTCACATGGTGGAGAGAAATGTATCTCGAGCTGATGTTGTTTGTGCAGTCACTCGCCCTCGGCTCCTTATATAGTAGCTTTACCCAATTCACAAATCTTGGTCCAATCCCAAACCGCTCCAGAACTGCCATCAAGTACCCCCATTCTACCCGGTCGAACGCCTTCTCAGCATCCAATGCCACAACCACCTTGGTTTCCTTCCCCTCTGCTGGTGCCATAATGACATTCAATACCTTTCTAATGCTCTCATAAACCCCGTCTGATCTTCACCTATCACCTTTGGGAGGCACTCCTCCAGCCTACCCGCCAGTGCCTTCGCCAATATTTTTGCATCCACATTCAGAAGTGATATGGGCCTATACGACCCACGCTCCGTCGGATCCTTATTTTTTTTTAGCAACAGAGAGATCGATGCCTGCCCCAAGGTTTGTGGCAACACCCGCTTCTCTATCGTCTCCTCAAACGTCCCCATCATCAGGGGTGCCAGCTTATCCTTGAATTTTTTATAATATTCCACCGGAAACTCATCCGGCCCTGCCACCTTCCCAGGCTGCATCCTCCCAATCGCATCCTTTATCTCCTGCTCCACTATCGCTCCTTCTAATGTAGCCCTGTCCCCCTCCCCTAACCTCGAATGCTCCAACCCATCTAAAAATTCCTGCATCCCAGGTGGCTCTGACTTGTACAACCTCTCATAGAATTCCTCAAAAACCTTGTTAATCAGATCCGGCGCCACCACCAACTTCCTTGCCCTATCCCTCACCTGTACAATTTCCCTTGCCGCTGCTTCCCTCCGGAGCTGACCTGCTAACAGCCTTATCTCCATGTTCATAAACTGCACCCCTTGCTCGCCTCAGTTGGCGCACCGCCTTCCTGGTAGATAGTCGGTCAAAGCTCGCCTGCAGCTCCTCCTCCCCCATCAGCTCCGCCAACATCGTACCGAAGTACTCTGTTGGCCTTGGACCCTCGATCCCTTCACGCAAGCCCACAATTCTTAGATTGTGCCGCCTCGAGCGATTCTCCAAATCCTCGTGCTTTGCTCGGAGTCCTCTGTTGGACTCCACCACCCTCTGCATTTCGTCCCCCATCGAGATGAGCTGGTCGCTGTGCTACAACGCGGCCTCCTCCACTTCCTTCATCTTCTCGCTCAGCTCTCTCACCTCGGACGATGTTTTTGCCACAGCTACTCTCACCGGGGCGATTGCCTCCTTCACCAATGACTTCAATGTGACCGCCATCTCCTTCCTCAAAGCCTCCATGTGCCTCGCAAACTGCTTTTCCAGCTCCACAACCATCACCTCGGTCATCTTCTCCACTGCAAGTAGTGCGGCCCCACCATGCGGTCCGGCCCCCGCCATCTTGTCAGCACTTTTGCCCTACTTCTCATTCAACAGAGAGCCCACGTTTCCTACCTTCCCCGACGCTGCTTTTCGCATCCTTTACCGGCTTATTATTTTTCCTTTTTCTCACTCTTCCTTCCTTCTTCAATTTCAAATTTCTTTAAAACTTCTTTCTCTTCTTCTTTTCTGTATCCCTCCAGAATTTCCCTGGGACCGGGCTGTCTTCTTACCACATTCTAGGCGGGAGCCATCCGATGTGGGACATCTCACCTACATCGCGCCCTGGCTTCAGGCCTGCCACCTCGACCTCTGTTTGGCTCTGCCCCCGCTGCTACCTTCCAGTTTTCAGAGGAGCGTAAAAACAGGAAAAAAAAATCTCTCTTTTCTGCCTGTGGTCTTTGAGGCCTTCAGCTCTCAGGATGCTCCTTGGGGAAACAGGTCACGATCCCTGCTCCTCCTCCACGTGCAGCTGCCCCCGCTGAACCCACCAGGACCAGTCTCTCCCCTCCCACCTTTTCAACCCCCCAGCTCCGTGAAACAGAGCTTTGATGCTGTCACAGGGCGAGGGAGGCAGGGCCGACCCTGGAGAGGTTTAATTATTTTTTTACCCCCAAAAACTTTGCGGAGAACCTCCGAAAAAGACCGCGATATCGTGGACCGGCAGGAGCTTCTTCCAAACGCGGCCGCTCTGCTCGCAGACGCCACCGGAAGTCCACGACCGCCAATTAAATGGAATGATGCGGTCTTCTGGTCAGAAGTGGTGGCAGAGAGCTGGTCACAGGCCTTTTGCCGCAAAATCATGGAGGAGAGGTTCCAACATTTTCTAGCTGTGTGCAAGCTAGGCAACAGGACTGTGAAGAACTGAAGTTGGATCATTTTTAATAAAGAGAGGGCCAGAGACACAAACAGGCCAGAATCTCGACTGAATTTGCTGGAGAGAGCTGCTCATCGAGTCCATGGCGGGACAAAGCAGTGCTAAGGTGAGCTGTACACAGAGCTCCAGCGCCTCTGGTGAACACTGTACTTAAAAAAAAAACTCATCTGGAACAAAGCAGTATAAAAATGATTTGAGATATGGCTTTGTTAATTGCACCAATGCAAATCAAGATGCAAAGCCCATGCGGATTAAATGGAGGGAAGTACTGGCAAAACATCAAAGGCATTTTAATTTGAAGACGCATGGCAAGTTAGAGAGCATTTTTCTCAAAGGATGCAGCAAGAACTTAGGCTTTAGTACTTACCAGAAATGTAACACTGAATTACAAAGCATAATTAGCCTTTTTTTAAAAAAAAGTATTTTTATTCAACTAATTCTCAACATTTTCATAATACAACACCCAAACAGCCCAAGCAAACAAGACTACCTCCTCCCCTCATCCCTCAACAATCAAAAGGTAACCAATTCCTGAAAAACGAATAATAAACAAACCCCAGCAATTGTAGAACCCCTCCTTCATCCGTCTCAGTTCGAACTTTAACTTCTCTAGGGTCAAAAACTTCAGTAAATCCCCCCACGGTGAGGCGCAGGGTGGAGAGGCTGACCTCCACCCCAACAAAACCAGCTTCGAGCGATCAACGAGGCAAAGGCTAAGACATCCGTCCCCGCACTCGCCTGCAGCTCGAGCTGGTCCGAAACCCTGAATATGGCTCTAGAGAACCGGGTTTCACAACCACATGCAGGGCCCCTGAAACTGCCCTGAATACCGACCTTCAAAACTTTCTAGTTTCAGACAGGACCAAAATATGTGAACATGATTTGCGTAGCCCCTTCCACATCGCTCACAGGTATCTGCTACCCCTACAAACAGCCTGCTCATTCTTGATTTAGTGAGGCGAGCCCTATGCACTACCTTCAGCTGCATCAGCCCCAGCCTCGCACAAGAAGTCACAGCATTCCGTAGCACCACACACCTCAGTCCCTCTTGAAGCACCATCCCCAACTCCTCTTCCCATTTCATCTCAATCCCCTCATGGATACCTCGTCCTCCTCCAGGATCCTCCCACAAACCCCTTCTCCAGTCCCCATGCTGACAACATTTCCTCCAACAAAGAAGGAGCCGGCACTACCGAGAAGGTCAGGAACACTTTCCTTGCGAAGTTCCATACCTGCATATACCTAAACCCTTCTCTGTGTCAATCCATATTTTCTCCCAACTCTTCTAGACTCGCAAATCGTCCCTCAAGAAACATATCCTACATTACACGAATACGCTTCCCTTCCCAACCTCCAAACCTCACATACATCCTTCCTGTCTGAACAAGTGATTCATCCTAGTCTGCATTCCCACTGCCCAGCCCTCAATTTAAAAATGTAATGTAAACGGTCTTCAAATCCGCAGAGTGGCCACCAAAACCTGACTCCCCGAGTACTTTCCTGGGGCCATCGAGAGGGGTGCCGTTGCCACCCCCGCAACCCCGAACCCCTACAAGAGCCCGCCTCCATCCTTACCCACAGAGCCTTCTCCTCCTTACATCATCCTCTCACCTTCTCAGCATTTGCTGCCCAATAATAGTAAAGCAAGTTCGGGAGGTCTGGTGCCCCCTTTCGCCTTCCCCTCGGAATATCACCTTGCTAAGCCTGTAGCCGGCCTGCCAATGACAAATGTGCACCTGTAAAAGTTGGGAGTCAATGTGGACATGCCGAATTTCTTTAAGGTTTCCTGAGGAAGTATTGGCACTGTTGTGCTTTCTTGATGGTAGCATTGACCTGGGTGGACCAGGACAGATTTTTAGTGATGTGCACTCATTGGAATTTGAAGCTGTCAACCATCTCCACCTCGGTCCCGTAGATGCAGACAGGGGTGTGTACACTGAAGTCAATGACCAGTTCTTTTAGTTTTGCTGGCATTGATGGAGAGATTGTTGTCGTTCGAGATCCAACCCACTACGAGCGGGTCATCAGCAAACTTGTAGATGGAGTTGGAGCCAGATTTTGCCCATCAGTCTGGCGTGTATAGCGAGTATAATCGGGGGCTAAGTACGCAGCCTTGCGGGGCCCAGGTATTGAGGACTATCGTGGAGGAGGTGTTGTTGTTTATTCTTACCTGATTGTGGTCTATGGGTCTGAAAGGCGAGGATCCAGTTGCAGAGTCAGGACCCAAGTCCGAGGTTTTAGAGCTTTGATATGACCTTGGCTGGGATTACGGTAGTCAATAATCTGATGTAGGAGTCCTTGTCGAGGTGCTCCAGGGATGAGTGTAGAGCCAGGGAGATGGCGCCTGCTGTGGATCGGTTGTGGCGGTATGCGAAATGCAGTGGATCTAGGCATTCTGGGAGTATGGAGTTGATGTGCCTCATGACCAACCTCTCAAAACACTTTGTTACGATCGATGTCAAGGCACCGGACGATGGTCATTGAGGCACGTTTTCTGGTTCTTCTTCGGCCCCGGTATGATCGTGGTCTTGTGAAGCAGATGGGGACCTCGGAATGGAGTAGGGAGAGTTCAAGGTGTCTGCGAATACATCTGCCAGCTGGTCTGCGCAAGATCTGAGCACGTGACCAGGGACCCCGTCTGGACCCGTCGCCTTCCGAGGGCTCACTTTCAGGAAGGCCGATCTGACTTTGGAAGCTGTGACAGTGAGTATGGGTGTGTCCGAGACTGCTGTGGCAGTCGGCAGCGATGTGATGGTTTCTTGCTCGAACCGAGCATAGAATGCATGAGTTTATCGGGGAGAGGTGCGCTGCTGCCGGAGAGTCTGCTTGGCTTCGCTTTGTAGCCCGTTACGCCTTGCCACAACCAACGAGAGTCTGTAATGCTAGTCTGTCACTCCAGCTTGGACTGATATTGTCTCTTGGCATCCCGGATGACTTTGAGGAGGTCGTACCTGGATTTCTTGTATCGGTCAGAGTCGCTTGAGTGGAATGCCTCAGACCTGGCCTTCAATAGGGAGTCAATCTCCCAATTAAGCCACGGTTTCCAGTTGGGGAACGTACGCATTACTTTCTTTGGCAAGCAGTCATTCACACATTTGCAGATGAAGTCTGCGATGGAGGTGTCATACTCATTTAGGTTGGCTGCTGAATTCTTAATTATGGACTACGAACCGTAAGTTTTGCCTCCTTGACCTGCTCTCCACACCTTAGCTTTAAGTCCTTCATTCGCCTCCGTCACTCTCCGCAACTCCTCGCCCGTCGATGTAATCTGGTCGCTGTGCTGCGACATAGCCTCCTCCTATCTCCTTGCTCACTTCGGCCGCACTTTCCGATACAGCTGCCTTTATCGGAACCATTGCCTCCTCCACCCATGTTCTCATCACAGCCTTCAATTCTCTTTGCATAACCTCCATGTCTGGTGAACAGCCTTTCAAATTCACCAGCCATCACTTCAATCAAAGAATCCGCCATGAGGGGAATGGAACCACGTTGTGCTCCTTCCATGCCATCTTTTTTTCTGCCTGAAGCGTCGACTCACTCGGCAACGGGTTATCGGTCACCCCCTCCTTACTGCCATTCTTCTTCTGGGCCTTGGATATCGCACCCCTATGTACAGTCTTCTGAAACAGATTAATACAAAAAATGCCCCTGGGAACGGGCTATAAACGTCGAAAAACGAAAACTTTGGATAGGAGCTTCCCCATACGACCTCCGCTCACATGACTTCACCAGAAGTCCATAATTAGCCTCTTACATGGTAGCTTACCGTTTAGCTAAAGAGAAAATGTGCCACACTGTAGCAGAGAGATTAATTATCCCTGCAGCATTAGACATGGCTCATACAGTCCTAGATGAGAAGTCAGTTGAAAAACTGAAATTCGCAACTTTAACAATTCCTGTCAACACCACTTCAAGATTGGATGAAATTCCTTTCGATGCCAAGCCTCAACGGTAAATGAAACAATTATGACCACTTGGTGATAACACAGTGACTCGACGAGTTTGTGATATTGCTGAGGATTTAGAAGCCCAGCTTATTTCTTGTTTAAAGTCATCAGAGGAGTTCTCAATACATGAAAGTACAAACATCTCAGATTGTGCAACATTGCTAGTTTACGTCAGGTATGTTTGGCACAAAGAATTTGTTGAGAATTTGCCGTGCTGCCCGACATTACCAACCAGCACAACTGGTACAGAGATTTTTGAAGCATTGAATAGTTACCTGGTTGGAAAGTGCCACCTGCACTGGGATAATTGCAGAGGAATCACAAGTGATGGGACAGCCAACATGACTGGGAAAAACAGCAAAGTTATAAGGATTAAGGAGGCAGCTGGTCAGGACATGGTTTGGAATAATGGTTTTATTTACCATTGAGGCTTAGCATCGAAAGGAATTCCATCCGATCTTGAAGTGGTGTTGACATGAATTGTTAAAGTTGCGAATTTCATTAAACACAGCGCGCTCAGCTTTTTTGAGGCTCTGAGTTCCAATATAGGGGCCAAGAACACACATTTATTGCTCCACCCAGTTACATTGGTTGTCATGGGGTTGGATGCTTGTCAGAGTTTAGAAAAGGAGGTCTGAAATCCACGCTTTCCTCCTGAGAAATTGTCCCGATTGGCTGATTTGTTTGGTGACGTAACTTGGATGCTAACTATGTCTTACCTTGCAGACAACTTTTCAATTCTAAACAAACTGAACCTCAAGTTGCAAGGGAAGGATGGTGATTGCTTTCTGCACTCTGAAGAAATAGATGCTTTCCAAAAGTCATTAAAAGTTTGGTAAGTGAGAGTACAAAGCCAAAACGAATACATGTGCCCATGTTGCTAAGGCACAAAGAAAATAGTGTTAGCATGGAAATGGTCAATAGACTGACAAGCACTTTGTCGCATCTGGCTATACTGATCAAAATTTTTGTTGCTACTTTCCAGAGATGTTTCAGATTTTCAAAGAGAGGTGGTTTTTTGAGACCCCAGAGTCCATTATTAACTTTCAGCTGACTCCAAATGAAGAGACTGAACTTCTGCGCCTCACCTGTGACAGCACATTAGAAACACGCCACAAGTCAATGAGGCTGTGAGCGTTCTTGAGTAGCGTCTCCGGGGAGTATCCGGTGCAGAATAAAACAAGTATTTTGTTGCTTTTGCTCTTCACAACGACCTACGTGTGCGAGGTTGGATTTTCCATCCTCATAAAGATGAAGACAGCACAAAGGAGCCGGCTGAACTCTGCACCTGATATGTTCATTGCCCTCTTCTCGTGTGAAACATTTTTAAAAATAAAAGTGCCCAATTCTTCTTCTCCCCCCCAATTGAGGGGCAATTCAGTGTGGCCAATCCACCTACCCTATACATCTTTGGATTGTGGGGGCGAGACCCATGCAGACACGGGAAGAATGTGCAAACTCCACATGGATAGTGACTCGGGGCTGGGATCAAACCTAGGTCCTTCGCGCCATGAGGCAGTAGTGCCTCCATGCCAACCTATGAGGAGGTTTTTGGATGTATTGGAGTTCCCGGTAGTTGAGGAAGGGAAAGTGCAAGGGTTGGGTGCCCCGATCGAGCTGGGGGAAGTAATGGGGTGTGTGGGGTCAACGCAGTCCAGGAAAGACTTGGGTCTGGACAGGTTCCCGGCAGAGCTTTATAAAAGGTTTGGCATAGAATTGGGACTCTGTTAGTAGAGATATAGAATGAGTTGGTTGGTGGGTGGGTGGGGGGCTGCTGCCCACATTATCTCAGGTTTCAATTTCACTTATTTTTAAAGAAGGATAAGGACATAAATTTAAATTGCCAGCAGGGAATGGTTTTAGGTATTTGCAGGTGCGCGGCTTCCTGAGAAAACAGGTGCCGGCCTTTCCGCTGCTGCCGCCACAGGGGATACAGGATATAGTAGTCTCCAGTACCTGCGTGGGAGAGGGGAAGGTATCGGATATTTACCAGGAGCTTTCAGAGGCGGAGGAAACTCCGGTGGAGAAGCTGACGGGCAAGTGGGAGGATGAGCTAGGAGGAGAGATAGAGGCGGGTCTATGGGCGGCTGCCTTAAGCAGGGTTAATACCTCCTCATCATGTGCCAGGCATAGCCCGATGCAATTTAAGATAGTCCACCGGGCACACTTGACAGTGGCTAGGATAAGCAAGCTTTTCGGGGTAGAGGACAGGTGTGCGAGGTGCGCGGGAAGCCCCGTTTTGGGCATGCCCAAAGCTTAGAGGGTTTTGGCAGGGTTTTGCTAAGGCAATGTCCATGGTTCTAAAAACACGGGTGGTGCCGAGTCCGGATGTAGCAATCTTTGGAGTGTTGGAAGATCCGGGAGTTCAGGGGGCGAAAGAGGCCGCCGTCCTGGCCTTTGCCTCCCTGGTAGCCCGGAGACGGATCTTATTAATGTTTAAGCCCGAGAGTAGAGACCTGGGTTAGTGACATGGCTGGGGTTCTCAGTCTTGAGAAAATAAAGTTTGCCTTAAGAGGGTCATTGTTAGGGTTCTCCCGGAGGTGGCAGCCTTTCATCGACTTTCTTGGGGAAAATTAAAAATGTCAACAGATGCGGTATTCAAAGTTGGGGGGGGGGGGGGTTGTTGTATGGTTGAGGTGTGTGAAGATTGGGCTGGGGGGGGGGGGCAGGGAAATGTTTATTTTACCATGTTGATGTCATTGTTTTTGTTACTGTTATAAAAATTTTCAAATACCTTAATAAAATATTATAAAAAGGATAAGGACCCAGAGGAGTGAGGCTCTAGCGCCTGATATCATTACTAAATGTGGGTGAAGCTGTTGGTGATGGTGCTGACGACGTGTATAGAGGACTGTGTGCCAGGGGGCGTAGGGGAGGACCAAACAGGGTTCATGAAAAGGTAGCAGTTGTTGCCGAATATTAGATGACTGTTGACGATGCCCCCGGAGGGCCAGCAAACGGAAGTGATAGTGTCTATGGATACGTTTAAGGCGTTCAACAGGGTGGAATGGACATATTTGTTTGAGGTGTTGGGATGGTTTGGGGTTGAGCAGGGGTGTTCAGGGATGCAGCCGCGAGTCTGCAGCCCATATTAAGGAACAGAGTGCCCCTCAGCTCCTTCCTGGCATAGAACAGAGGACTTATTCGGGACACCCAACCTGGGGGGGGGGGGGGGGGGGGGGGGGGGGGGGGGGGGCATAGGTCTTCAGTGAACCATCTTCGTGAATGACCCATCTTCGAAAACCCAACAGAAAAATACGAGACGAAAAGGAGCAAGCGATATTCTGCCTGAGTGCTCAGGTTCGGTGCGGATTTCTGTTGTGGAAAGGTGAGGGAGCAAGCTTGCCGGGTGGGGATGCATCCATTACGGTGGACAAGCTGGTCGGGCTGATGGCGGTAGAGTTTGGGGCGGCAGTTTGCCAAGCATTTTGAGTGGCATGGAAGGAGGTGATGGCCTCGCTCAATTAGTTGGTGGATGACAGGCTGGCCCCGATAAAGCAGGCTCTTGGAAAGACGTCGATGGCAGTGCAGGAGCAAGAAGCGGTGTTGACGGGGGCAAAGGAGGCATTGTCATGGCACAGCGACCAGCTCACGTCAATGGGAGAGGAGCTGCCGAGGGTAGAGGAGAGCAGGTAGATCAGGTGAGGTTGCTGTATAGGACCCCCATGGGGAGTGTTCTAATGAACAATGTGAGCTTGGGTATTATGGTCTGCATTGGGGAACGAGGGTGTCCGCTGTCTCAGTTGGTTTTTTGCTTTGGCGATCAAGCCTCTGCCGATGGCACTTCTTCTGGGGGGGGGGGGGGGGGGGTGGGATGGAGCACCAGGTCTCCCTATATGCAGATAAGCTTTTCCTGTATTTTTTGAATCCAGTGGAGAGCTTTGATAATATCCTGGGGTTATTGGGGGAGCTTGGCTCGTTCTCAGGGTATAAACTGAACATTGGAAATAGAGAGGTTATCCCAGTCAATGTACGGGTGAGGGGGAGGGGAAGTTGTCGTTTCGGTTGGTCGGAACTAATTTCTGATACCTGGGGATACGATTGACACATAGATGGACCGAGGAGTGGACTTCCAGTTGCGGCTATGCGGAGCTAAACCGCACGTTCGGCAGCTCCTGCCAGGAACGGACTTTTGGGCTCTTTTAAGAGCCCCCAGCGGTACTTGCTCGACGGTTCCCGACGTGGGAAGGTGTCTGCAGCGGATCCCCAGTGGTCTATGGTCTTGACCAGGAGCGGGGCCAGAAGAATAGCGGTGGCAGCGCCTAAGAAAAAGCGGGGGAAGAGAATCAAGATGGCGGCCTGCGGAGGCCTCGAGGAATGGAGGAAGTGGGCGTAGCTGCAGCAGGAGACTCTCCAGCGCTGTTTTCAGGAGCTAAAAGTGGAGCTGCTGGACTCGCTGAAGGCGAATACGGACAAGCTGCTGGCGACGCAGACAGCCCAGGGGGTGGAGATCCGGGAGCTCCGACAACAAGCCTCCGAAAGAGAGGATGAGGCCGCGGCCCTCGCGGTAAAGGTGGAGATGCACGAGGCGCTCCACAAGAAGTGGCAGGAGCGGTTCGAGGAGATGGAGAACCGGTCGAGGCAGAAAAATTTGCAGATCCTGGGCCTCACGGAGGGGCTGGAGGGGTCAGACCTGGGGGCCTATGTGGTCGTTTTGCTGAACTCGCTGATGGGAGCTGGGTCCTTCCAGGGGCCCCTGGAGCTGGAGGGGGCCCACAGAATACTGGCCAGGAGGCCCAAGCCGAATGAGCCGCCACGGGCGGTGCTGGTGCGGTTCCACCGGTTTGTTGACCGAGAGTGCGTGCTTAGGTGGGCCAAGAAGGAGCGGAGCAGCAAGTGGGTGAACACGGTAGTGCGGATCTACCAGGACTGGAGTTGTCTTTTTTGCGGGGGCGGGGTCGGGCAGAGGGAAAGCGCGGGCTTTTCTTCTGTTTCCTGCACTGAGGGTGGATGGGGGCGGGATCGGAGCTGAGAAGCGCGGGCTTTTTTCCCGCGCAAGAGCGGGAGGGGGAGGAGGAGGGTTTGCTGATGGGTCTGGGGGAGGAGGTTGCTGCTGAAATGGCCATGAAGCAGCTGGAGTATGCAGGGGGGGCCGGGGTGGGGGTTTGCCGCCGTGGGGAACGGGGGGCGCTGGCCTGGGGCGGGCAGGGGACGGGTTATGGCTAGTCGGCAGGGGAGGGGGGCAGGGAGCCCTCTGAACCGGCTGATAACTTGGAATGTGAGGGGGCTGAATGGGCCGGTCAAACGGGCCCGGGTGTTTACGCACCTGAAGGCGGATGTGGCTATGCTCCAGGAGACGCACCTGAAGGTGGCGGACCAGGTTAGATTGAGGACGGGCTGGGTAGGCCAGGTGTTTCATTCGGGGCTGGGTGCAAAAAATCGTGGGGTGGCGATTCTGGTGGGAAAAAGGGTGTCGTTTGAGGCGTCAAAGGTGGTGGCTGACAGTGGAGGGAGGTATGTGATGGTGAGCGGCAAGTTGCAAGGGGAGCGGGTGGTGCTGGTGAATGTCTATGCCCCAAATTGGGACGATGCGGGTTTTATGCGGCGCATGTTGGGCCGCATTCCGGATCTAGAGATGAGGGGCCTGATATTGGGGGGGGGGAAATTTAACACGCTGCTGGATCCCCCATTGGATCGATCCATGTCCAGGACGGGCAGGAGGCCCGCGGCGGCTAAGGTGTTGAGGGGGTTTATGGACCAGATGGGAGGGGTGGATCCGTGGAGGTTCGCGAGGCCGAGGGCCAGGGAGTATTCATTTTTTTCCCACGTGCATAAAGTCTATTCCCGGATCGATTTTTTTGTCCTGAGCAGGGGGCTAATTTCGAGGGTGGAGGATGCTGAGTATTCGGCCATAGTCATTTCGGACCATGCCCCGCACTGGGTAGACCTTGAGCTGGGGGAGGAGGGGGACCAGCGCCCGCGGGCGGGTTCGGGGGTGTATCAAGAGGTACTTAGAGGTCAATGATAATGGGGAGGTCCGGGAGGCATTGAAGGCGGTGATTAGAGGGGAGTTGATTTCCATCCGAGCCCATAGGGAAAGGGGAGAGCAAAGAGAGAGGGAGATGGTGAGGGTGGACAGGAGATACGCGGAGGTTCCGGAGGAGGGACTGTTGAGGGAGCGACGTAACCTTCAGGCCAAGTTCGACTTGCTGACCACCGGAAAGGCGGAAGCTCAGTGGAGGCACGCACAGGGAGCGGTGTACGAATATGATGAGAAGACGAGTAGGATGCTGGCGCATCAGCTCCGTAAGCGCAACACGGCCAGGGAGATTGGTGGAGTGACGGATAGGGGAGGCAATGTGGTGCGAAGGGGGGTGGACATTAATGGGGTCTTCAGGGACTTTTATGGGGAATTGTACCGGTCCGAGCCCCCGGTGGAAGGGGGGGAATGGGGCGCTTTTTGGACAGGCTGAGATTTCCGAAGGTGGAGGAGGGACAGGTGGAGGGGCTGGGGGCACCGATTGAGCTGGTCAAAGGGATAGGTAGCATGCAGTCAGGGAAGGCGCCGGGGCCGGATGGGTTTCCGGTTGAATTTTACAAAATGTATACAGACCTGCTGGGCCCCCTGTTGGTTAGGACCTTTAACAAGGCATGGGAGGGGGGGGCTTTGCCCCCGACTATGTCACGGGCGCTGATTTCCTTGATCCTTAAATGGGACAAGGACCCCCTGCAGTGTGGATCATACAGGCCGATCTCGCTGTTAAATGTGGATGCCAAGCGAAGATCTTGGCCACAAGGATAGATGACTGTGTGCCGGGGGTCATTCATGAGGACCAGACGGGGTTTGTGAAGGGAAGGCAGCTGAACACCAATATACGTAGGCTTCTGAATGTTATCATGATGCCGGCGGTAGAAGGGGAGGCGGAGATAGTGGTAGCATTAAACGCGGAGAAGGCCTTTGATAGGGTTGAGTGGGGGTACTTGTGGGAGGTGCTGGAAAGGTTTGGGTTCGGGGAGGGGTTTGCCAGTTGGGTGAGGCTGTTGTATGAGGCCCCGATGGCGAGTGTAGCCACGAATAGGAGGAGATCGGAGTACTTTCGGTTGTACCGGGGGACGAGACAGGGGTGTCCCCTGTCCCCCTTGCACTGGCAATTGAGCCCCTGGCCATGGCGTTGAGGGAGTCGAGGAATTGGAGGGGTCTGGTGCGGGGTGGGGAGGAGCACCGAGTGTCATTTTATGCAGATGACTTGTTGCTATATGTGGTGGACCCAGTGGGGGGAATGCCGGAGGTGATAAAGATCCTTAGGGAATTTGGGGGCTTTTCTGGGTACAAGCTCAACCTGGGTAAGAGTGAGCTGTTCGTCGTGCACCCGGGGGATCAAGAGGAGGGGATTGGTAGGCTCCCACTGAAAAGGGCAGGGAGGAGCTTTCGGTACCTGGGAGTCCCGGTGGCTAGGAGCTGGGGGGCCCTTCACAAACTTAACCTCACTAGGCTGGTGGAGCAAATGGAGGAGGAGTTTAAAAGATGGGACATGTTGCCGCTGTCGCTGGCGGGCAGGGTGCAGACCGTCAAGATGACGGTGCTCCCGAGGTTTTTGTTCCTGGTCCGGTGCCTCCCCACCTCCCCATCCTTATCCCGAAGGCCTTTTAGGAGGGTCAACAGCAGTATTACGGGATTTGTATGGGCGCATGGGACTCCGAGGGTGAGAAGGGTGTTTTTGGAGCGGGGCAGGGATGGGGGGCTGGCGTTGCCCAACCTATGTGGGTATTATTGGGCTGCCAACGCAGCGATGGTGCGTAAGTGGGTAATGGATGGGGCAGGGGCAGTATGGAAGAGGATGGAGATGGCGTCCTGCGTGGACACGAGCCTGGAGGCGCTGGTAACGGCGCCGTTGCCCCTCCCCCCAACGAGGTATACCACGAGCCCGGTGGTGGCGGCTACCCTCAAAATTTGGGGGCAATGGAGATGGCATGGGGGGAGGTGGGGGGCTCAATGGAGTCCCCAATACGGGGGAACCACCGGTTTGTTCCAGGGAGCATCGATGGCAGGTTGCTTGGCTGGCACAGGGTAGGTATTAGGAGGTTGAGGGACCTGTTTGTGGATGGGAGGTTTGCGAGCCTGGGTGAGTTAGAGGGGAAGTTTGGGCTCCCCCCGGGGAACATATTTAGGTACATGCAGGTTAGGGCGTTTGCCAGGCGGCAGGTGGAGGGGTTCCCTCTGCTGCCCCCACGTGGGGTACGGGACAGGGTGCTCTCGGGGGTGTGGGTTGGAGGGGGGAGGATTTTGGACGTGTACCACATCATGCAGGAGGTGGATGAGGCCTCGGTGGGGGAGCTGAAGGGTAAATGGGAGGAGGAGCTGGGTGAGGAGATTGAGGAGGGGACGTGGGCGGATGCCCTGGAGAGTGTGAATTCCTCCTCTTCCTGTGCGAGGCTTAGCCTCATACAGTTCAAGGTGCTGCATCGGGCCCACATGACCGGGACAAGGATGAGTAGGTTTTTCGGGGGCGAAGACAGGTGTGCTAGGTGCTCGGGGAGCCCAGCGAACCACACCCATATGTTTTGGGCATGCCCAGCGCTGGGGGGGTTCTGGAAGGGGGTAGCAAGGACGGTGTCGAGGGTGGTAGGATCCAGGGTCAAGCCAGGCTGGGGACTCGCAATTTTTGGGGTTGCAGTGGAGCCGGGAGCGCAGGAGGTGAAAGAGGCCGGTGTTCTGGCCTTTGCGTCCCTAGTAGCCCGGTGGAGGATTTTGCTTCAATGGAAGGATGCGAGGCCCCCAAGCGTGGAGGCCTGGATCAATGATAGGGCGGGGTTCATCAAATTGGAGAGGGTGAAATTTGCCCTGAGGGGATCAGTACAGGGGTTCTTTAGGCGGTGGCAGCCTTTCCTGGACTTCCTGGCAGAACGGTAGGAAAATAGGCCGGCAGCAGCAGCAGCCCGGGGGGGGAAGGGAAAAATGTGTATATGTGTTTATTGAATATGCCGGGTGCTTATCTATTTCTTCTTTTTGTAGTTACTGGGGGGGGGGGGGTTTCTCTTCTTGTTGTTGTTAATATGGTTTTCTTGTTGTTATCTAATATTTTTGATAATCTTAATAAAAATTATTTTTAACAAAAGATGGACCGAGGAGTGAAGCCCTACAGAGGGTAAACACATCCTCCTCATGGACGAGATTGAGTTTCATTCGATTCAAGGTGGTGCACAGGGTGGACATTATGGTGTCACGGATGGGTCGGTTCTTTCCAGTAGAGGATTGATGATGGTGGTGCGCAAGGGGATCGGCAAATCATGTCCACATGTGCTGGGCATGCCCAAAGTTGGAGGAGTTTTGAGAGGCCTTTGCAGGAAGTATGTCGAACATGCTGGGGCAAAGGTGGCTCCGAGCCCATGGTGGCAAAAGTTGGGAGTTTCGAAAGATCCAGGAGTGCAGGTGGGAGAGAGGCTGACTTGATGGCCTTTGCCTCCCTGATAGCCCCGAGGCAGATACCGTTAGGATAGCGGGACTTGGAGCCACCTAAAACAACAATGTGGCTGAACAACTTGGCAGAGTTTCTGCACCTGGAAAGATCACGTTTGCGATCAGAGATGCAGATGAACGATTCTTCTCGAGATGGAGGTTGTTCATCAACCTCCTTAAAGAGTGGTATAATGTTGGGGGGGGGGGGGGGGGGTCTTTTCTTATTATAGTTGGAAAACGGGACAGGGGCTGGGACGGAGGGGTTCCGGTGTTTGGAGTGTGATTTGTGAAGGTTGTTTTCTGATGTTGTGTTTTTTTCCCTGTATAAAACAGAAAATGTTTCGAATAAAACAACTTTTACAAAAATCTTCAGGCTCAGACATGTTCTCCACGACAAAGCCATGATTAGCACTTAAATGCGCAGCTTTCATCAGTTTTTTAAAAAAAAAGTGATTTCTGAATCGTTTGAGTTCCATTAATTAAATCAGCAATGTAAAAGTCTTCATAGTCCCAGATGACCATAGACTGCTTTCCCTTTTGAGAGGGAGAGCTGACTGGTGGTGATTTAACCCGAGGATCACTACATCTCAGGCGAAGGTAAAGTTGAGGATGCGGGGCCTTCATGAATAACCTCAGCCGGTACAGGAATTGAACCCACACTGTTGGCCTTGCTCTGCTTCACAAACCAGCTGTCCACCCATCTGAGCTAATAACTAAAGTTAAACTTTATCTTGGACATTTTAAAGCACCAAAATTAATGTTGCACTGAAATCCAAATGCGTTTGCATAAATGCAAACCAATTAACAGCTGGCCTTTTTGTCATGAGATATCATATCCGGTGACTGAACATCAAAGCCAGTAATGGCACGTTCAAAACACAAGTCCTATTCTTTTAGATCAAATTGTTGGCAACACATACATCACTTCTAACTAGATCTGATTCTCAAGATTGTCAGAGGAACACCTGGCTTCAATTTTTACAATGCGTCCCTTTTCCTAATGCTCAAATTTTACATGGCATCACCTGTTCTTATAAAAGCACAGCATTGCAGATACTAAAATTAGGATTGTATTGGCGCTTGCATGGGAAGAGATTATGTTCAGTCAAAGGGTATTAAAGTTGTTGCTACTTTTAAGAACTAAATTTTACGAACTAATGCAAAGTCCAGATCTTAGTGCAATATTATTCAAGAATTGATAACTGCCATTGTTTCAGATATCTAAATATTGGTTGTCTAATTAAAGCTCATTGCACTCACATGCTTACCAACTTCACATACACAGGCATGCATATGCACCATAGCCTACACTCGGCAGTCACAAATGGAATGGCATCATCAACACAGATTCCAGACACTCAATCAAAATTGACAATGGATTTTATTCTTCTAGTTACTTTGTGCATGCTGCACAGTTTCAATCGAGCTCAAGAAGCTTGCTGCATCTAAGTGCAACAAGTCAGAAAACGACAACCCCAGACAAATCCTTATACGAGTCAATATGAATCAATATGAAAACAGGAAATAAATAGTGCAGATAGATGAAACCGCAAAGCACACTGATCATTGCAGTGCTGTTACATCACAGTTTGTTAGTCTGGTGAAGTTTGAATACCAACTACAGTTCGTGCAAATATATCTCACTTGCAAAATGAAACAAATCAATTCCATTTGGCATAATTTTACCTCCATGCTTATTTAGAATACTCACTGCCTCCCTGTAATTAACACTGCAGATTCCTCAAAAAAAATTGTTGGTTGCTCTAATTGATAAGTAAATCATGTATTGATGGTCTTCGCTATACTTCACAGAGCAAAAGTTCAGATGGAATTTTGAGGATTTGAACTTTCAGATTATCTCAATCAATCTGGTACAAAAGTGGAGAATTCCACTGTTCTCCAGCAGCATCCCAGCCATCACACCTGCCTTCAAACCCAAACACACACTCCTGCAAAATGTAACTATCAATATCAGGATTTAGAGCTGTGTACACTCAGCCATTTAGCAAAGTAAGAAGTCTTACAACACCAGGTTAAAGTCCAACAGGTTTGTTTGGAATCACTAGCTTTCGGAGAGTTGCTCCTTCATCAGGTCCACCCCAGTCCAACGCTGGCATCTCCACATTTAGTAAAGTGCACATTTGTTCGTAGTGTGCACTTTTGTCTGCTATTATGTATCCCCTTGCAAGAGGGCTAAACAGTGGGCTAAACAGCTGGCTTGTAATGCAGAACAAGACCAGCAGCATGGGTTCAATTCCCGTGCTGGCCTTCCCAAACAGGCACCGGAATGTGGCGACTCGGGGTTTTTCACAGTAACTTCATTTAAGGCCACATGTGACAATAAGCAACAGGTTTTGCAGCAAATTTACATATTCATCAAGTATCTCTACACTCAGCCTCACTCCAAACAGTGAACATTCCATTCAATACACAGGTTTCTATAGAACTGTCATTGTACAACCTTGGTGCTACTTAAATACAATTAACCTGTGACCAGTATTGGCACACTGGATGGCGATTACTCTAGGTCAGGTGTCCCCTTTATTGTTTTTTTCCCCATGCATCCTTCATTACAAACAATGTAAAAATGAAACAGCAGCAGGTCAATATCATAGGTCTAATTGGAAATATTCACAATAAAAGCACAACCTGGGCAATAAGATTTTTGATTATTAACCATATATAAATGCAAGTTATCAGATTACATTCAACACCACCGTGAATTAAAAGAAATCAGGTCGGAACTTCAAATTAGATGTTTTGTTGTAACCGGCACGGTGGCGTAGTGGTTAGTGCTGCTACCTCATGGCGCTGAGGACCCAAGTTTGGTCCCAGCACACTGTTTGTGTGGAGTTCGCACATTTTCCCCGTGTCTACGTGGGTCTCACCCCAAAACACAAGAAGATGTGCAGGGTAGGTGGATTGGCCACGCTAAATTGCCCCTTAATTAGAAAAAAAATAATTGGGAACTCTAAGAATTTTTTTTTTTTAAGTTTTGTTGTACAACCTTCAGCTAGATATTTATCAGTAACCTAATCTAATCTGATAACTCTTAAGAAGCTGACTCACACCAAGATGAGAACAATGGGCATCAAGTTTAGTGTAAAAGCAACTTAGCAAAACTAACAATAAACTATAAAATCTAAAACAAACTGCTGCCTGACATACAATCACTCAGATCTTAAAAAGGAAGCATCACCTCTTTCAAACTGTTAAATATCACTAGCACTGGAGGTCTTCCGCTCTCCCCTACAATTTATCTGGCTGCAGCTGCAAGTTATGTTATCCTAGTTTTCAAAACTTTAATCTCAAGGAAAACATGAGTGAAAGGGCAGCAATGAGGCTACCCCTGCATCCAAAGTAACAAAGAAAGCCCAATAAAAACATGGCTCAAACCCACCCATAGGATCCCTATCAAAAACAAGGTGTTTTAAAATTATTCTTTCACAGGGTGTGGGCATCACTGGCTAGGGCAACACTTATTGCCATTCTCAATTGCCCTCGAGATGGTGGTGGTCATCCACCTTCTTGAATCACTGAAGGCCATGTGATATTGGTACACCCAGAGTACTGTTAGGAAGGAAGGACTTTGACCTAGCAACAGTGAAGGAACAGCAATATTATTCTAAGTCAGGGTGGTTTGTGGCAACTGGCACTAGCAGGTGGTGTTCCTATGCACTTGCAGCCCTCGTCCTTCGAGGTGGTGGAGGTCATGGGTTCAGAAGAGGATAGGCCTACACAGGTAACATGCAAGTGAAATAGAAGAAATAAGATTTAAAATGCTTAAAATACTAGACAAATACATAAGACAATTGGAATGCTCTTATAAAAGAAGTAAAGAAATAAAGTGCAGAAGGAACTGCAATGTAAACACTGCCTTTAACAATTCAACTAGGGTAACACGGTAGAGGAGTGGTTAGCACTGCAGCCTCACGATGCCAAGGACGCAAATTTGATCCCGGCACACTGTTTGTGTGACTTTAAACAGTCACTTGAGGGGAGGGCAATCCCAAAACTAAGTTTACTTCAGTGAGGAAATGCCTGCAGTAAAATAGGCTTGAATAATATGCATCCTCGCTTCATTCATTGCTTTTGGAACTGTTCAATGCTGGTTAAATTCGGAGCTATTTTGTGCCTAATATCATTACTTGGGGTTAGTTTTAGAAATAAGTTAAATCCTTGCATATTCATAAATATATTTAGCTACTTGCAATATTGTTTGTTCATTTTTTTACTTGAACATGTAGATAGTTGGAGTTTTTTTTTTTAAAGTCTTTACTTTGAGAAAACAGCCACTCCCAACCCGCCTTCCACTGACAATCTGCAACCCATCCCACTTCCTACATAACTGAAACAACATTGTGTGGGAAATTGATCCTTTCTGCCCTCCAAAGTGCAAAGATTTCTCAAAAAGTGGGAGTTTTGGAAATAATTAAAAATGAGCTTCACGAGGCCCATTCAGGTCATGGTTGATCTGTACCTCAACACAATTTCTCCACCTTTGTTATATATTCATGATACCCTTTGTATAACCAAAATCTACCAATCACGGTCTTGGAAATTTCCTCATGCCTTCCCCTTTAAAGCAAATAAAGTGCTGAAATAGATATCCAGCAGGTTATTCCAAAAGTTGCTCAAAAATATGTGAAGGACTAGCAACGTGTAGCTCATATCGATCCAATATATCTGGTGCTGCAATCAGAAATTTATATGCAAGGTTGAAGATAACGTATTGCGGAAGGTATGACATAAATTCAGTAGTATATTTATGACCCAAACAAAATGTAATTAACAATCCCACGGTGAAGGGACGACACCAATTATGAAAGACATCAGCAAGTATGGAAAGGTTCAGGTTGATTAGAACTAAGTGACAAGAAATTTGGGTTTTAGAAGTCTGGAGATCGTAGGAGGAAGGAAACTTAGTACCTGTACCAGACTTTGAGCGAGTTTGAGACAGAAACTGAGGGATGGGTCCCAATTGCAACAGTGAGGAATTGCATGTAATTTAGTAGCTCAGGAACAAAAGGAAATTCAAAGGAGATTGTCCACAATAGTCACATTTTGTTAATTTCTCTTCTTCCAATGTAATGTTGTCCTCTTGTTGGGGTATAAATCATGAGATTGATCACCTGCTGCTACTTGTCCAAGTGATCATTCGTTCTTCTTTTGTGAAGCAAGGAGGAACAATTGTAAGACTATTCAAACGAATATTGTATCGCTACTAAATCATATTTGTGACACACAGGTGCTGGACAATGACCATCTCCAACAAGAGAATCTAATCATTGCTCCATGACATCCAATGGCATTACCATCACTGAATCCCCCCCCCCAAAACTATCAACATCCCAGGGTTTACTATTGACCAGAAACTGAACTGGACTAGCCATAAAGACTGTGGCTACAAGAATGGATATGAGGCTTGGAATCCTGTGGTGAGTAACTCACCTCCTGACACCCCAAAGTTTGCCCACAATCTATAATCTACAAGGCACGGGTCAGGAGTGTGATGGAATACCCTTCTGTTGCCTGGATGAGTGCAGCCCCAACAACTCTCAAGAAGCTTGACAACATCCAAGACAAAGCAGCTCAATTGATTGGCATCCCATCCACAAACATTCACACCTTCCACCACTAACACACAACACAGTGTGTATTGTCAACAAGATGTACTGCAGAAACTCACCAAGACTCCTTAGCAGTAACTACCAAACCCACAACTTTACCATTCTAGAAGGACAAGGACAGTAGACAAAAGGAAACATCACCACCTGACTTGAAGATATATCTCTATTCTTTCACGATTGCTGGATCGAAACCCTGGAACTCCCTCCTCAACAGCACTGTGGATGTACCTACACCACATGGACTGCAGTAGTTCAAGAGGCCAGCTCACCGCCACCTTCTCATTGGCAATTTGGAATGACCAATAAATGTTGGCCTAGCCAGTGAAACCCACATCCCTTGAATGAAAACTACTAACCATACTTCCAAGTACACGAGGGAAAACTGAAATGAATAGACACCTGCATCCCATTTCATTTGGCAATTATGTGCAGTGAGCAAGGTGACCAAGTTGAGTCTGTTGCTTTAGAAAAAAGCTTGGTAATTGTCAGCATTCAGTGCATCCTGGTCAAGTCTTGTTCAGCAGTACACATAGCAGAATTCTTTTTTCTTTACCCACCCTTCTCCCAATATTAGTACACCTAAAATCTTCCATCCTCTTATCATCGATCATAGAATTTACAGTGCAGAAGGAGGCCATTCAGCTCATCGAGTCTGCACCAGCTCTTGGAAAGAGCACCCTACCCAAGGTCAACAACTCCACCCTATCCCCATAACCCAGTAACCCTACCCAATACTAAGGGCAATTTTGGACACTAGGGGCAATTTTGGACACTAGGGGCAATTTATCATGGCCAATCCACCTAACCTGCACATCTTTGGACTGTGGGAGGAAACCGGAGCACCCGGAGGAAACCCACGCACACACGGGGAGGATGTGCAGACAGTGACCCAAGCCGGAATCGAACCTGGGACCCTGGAGCTGTGAAGCGATTGTGCTATCCACAATGCTACCGTGCTGCCCAATACAATTACACATGTTAGTGTCCAATACTGAGCAACCATCAATGAAAGGGACTGGGATTAGACCAAACCTGAGCTGGACACTCCAGGCATTCACAGGCAGAATTAGAGAAGTGGATGCTTTACACTCCATCTAAAAATGTCTCCGGGTGGTTCTTCATTTTTTTTATTGAGTGTACCCAATTTTTTTTTACAATTTAGGGGCAATTTAGCATGGCCAATCTACCTACCCTGCACATCTTTTGGGTTATGGAGATGAAACCCACGCAGACTCAGGGAGAAAATGTAAACTCCACACGGACAGTGACCCGGGTCCGGTTGTTCGTCATAACACTCACAGGTGAGTATTTTGGGGAAGAAACATTCTGCATATTGCAAAATTAGTCTTTATTTTGGTTAAAGCAAGATAGAAGTTTGTTTTTAAACGCACCTAGCATTGTTCTGTTAAAAATTACAGGAATCCTTAAAAATAATTATTTAAATTGACAAATTACTTAAAAACCGTAATCCATATTTTTAAACTTGAGATAAATATATCAATCATTCATATTCTACAACAAGCCCAAGACTGGCAGAGTGCAACAATTACTAGCCCTTGAAGTTGTACTGCAGCTCAAGACTGGCCAGAACTGACACTCTATCAACGAGGAGTGTTCTGCTTTAAATCCCAAGTTCTACTGTCACTTTTGATTCTCTGAAAAGTGGATCCTTGTTGACATAGTACAAACTTAGAGCTCTCCTTCCTTTCTTTAAAAAAAGGCTTTAAAGAAACCAAAGTTTGAGCGTTTAAACTGCAGTCTTTGTAAACTCCATTTTACACCAAACCAGCACAGCATTTCAACATCAGTTTCATAATGTTGATAGTTTTAAGGTTATATGTGTGCCTACACATATCCCACATATTAGATCACTTCTGCAAATCTTCCTTCAGTTAACAGTACTTTATCCAAACCCATTTGCGCAATCACTATCACTACCAATAGAGAAATAATTTGCTGTTCCATACATTGCATTATGTACAACTGTTTCCATACACAGACTAGTTGGTTAGTCTAATCTAAGGCTGGTTTAGCACAGTGGGCTAAACAGCTGGCTTGCAATGCAGAACAAGGCCAGCAGCGCGGGTTCAATTTCCGTACAGGCCTCCCTGAACAGGCGCCGGAATGTGGCGACTAAGGACTTTTCACAGTAACTTTACTGAAGCCTATTGGTGACAATAAGCAATTATTATTATTAAATAAATATTAAAGTTAAAAGCACAAATCGAATACGGAGACTTGGAAACAGCATGCATCGCCAAGATATTACCATAGGATTTCAACTGGCTGATTATTTGTAAAATTTCTTGAAGATGCATTTGGCAGACAACTTGTAGTACCTTTGTGCCACATGGCTAGCAGCCTATTGCAGGGAGAAAATGCACTGAAGCAGAAATCAAGACAAACAGAAACAGACATTTTATTAGTGATTTCACATGCCGAAATTGCACTGATGTTTGATGTCCTCCCTCTATTATGAACAACTGTACTGGCTGGGAAAGTATAAAATTCTGTTTTGCTGCTCAGTTTTTCCTAGTGACTCACTATGTTGGCAAAAAAGGAAAGTCAAAATAAATACGACCAATGATTAACAAGAAAAGGTTGGCTCCAGCAAATACTTGCTTACAACTAAAGAGCTCATTTAGTTTTTGAAATGCACACCTGAAGCCAATGAGAAACAACAGCATCAAGATGAGACCTAGTTAGACCACACCTGGAAAACAATGAGCAGTTCTGGTCATTTTAGGAAGGATATTTTGGTTTAGGCGATAGTGCAGTGTAGATTTACAGTGTAGATTTACCAGAATGATACCGGGCTCCAAAGATTAAATTAGGAGGAGACTAACATAAAAGAGGGTTATATTCCCTGGAATTTAGAAGATTAGAGATAAGTGATCAGATAACATAGGTAAACACTATTCCTGCAAATTGGAAAATCTAGGGCTAGTCACAGCATAAATACTAGAGCTTCACCATGCCGGAGTGAAATTAGAAAACACATTTTTTAAACCTTTATTGTCAGAAGTCGGCTTACATTAACACTGCAATGAGGTTACTGTGAAAAGCCCCTAGTCGCCACATTCCGGCACCTGCTCGAGTACACTGAGGGAGAATTCAGAATGTCCAAATTACCTAATAGCACGTCTTTCGGGACTTGTGGGAGGAAACCGGAGCAGACACGGCGAGAATGTGTAGACTCCGCACAGACATACCAAACATAATCGAACCTGGGACCCTGGGCCTGTGAAGTCATATGCTACCGTGCTGCCCACTCATACACATAAAGGATGGGAGATGTTTACAACTCTCCTCTGCAAACAGCAGTTGAAAGCAGATCAATTGTTAATTTTAAAGCTGAAATTTCTAAATCTTTGTTTACCAAATGTAATTAGGGATATTGAGACCAAGTTGACTTGTGACTTCAGACTGCTATGTCACCCAATCAGTGTTCAAAGGAGAGCAGAAGAAACATTAGGTTCAGGACTTAATCCTGAAACTTGTAAAGCTATTGAAATATATGCCAATTAAGATACCATGTACTTGTCTGTAACTTTTACATTCAGATTATTACATCACCAATATGTAAAGCAGGATGTGATCTTGCTTTTTAAAAAATCCACTTTGACTGCTGCTGTGCTTGGAATTTGAAAAAATAAAATTTGCAGTGATGCTTTCTACTGCCAAACTTGGTAGCTGTCAAGGATAGGAGGTACCTGTACTAAATTGTGCACCGGTATCTGAGATCAACAGGGAAGTAATTTCTCTTTGCAACAATCTGCTGGCCTGAACGGAAGGAGAGTTTGGACTCATATTAAATTTTAGACTGAAAAGAAGCCAGATTTATCCCTCTTGCAGGGGTTTATGCAGCCAAGTTCAATGTAGGCACAGTAGTAATTGAACATTAAACTGATCTAGGAGCCAATGGAACTACTAACCAATGACAAAGCCCAGAACAATGTGTGCGACCTACATCCAGATGTTTGCCACAGGAACTTCCAATTAAAACGGCAGCCATGTGCAATAACAAGCACTGACTAAACAGTGGATTTCAAGTAGACACGGGATATAGATGAAGTATAAACTCACTATTCATAAAAACATAAGAACTAGGAGCAGGAGTAGGCCATCTGGCCCCTCGAGCCTGCTCCGCCATTCAATGAGACCATGGCTGATCTTTTGTGGACTCAGCTCCACTTTCCGGCCCGAACACCATAACCCTTAATCCCTTTATTCTTCAAAAAACTATCTATCTTTACCTTAAAAACATTTAATGAAGGAGCCTCAACTGCTTCACTGGGCAAGGAAGTCCATAGATTCAGAACCCTTTGGGTGAAGAAGTTCCTCCTAAACTCAGTCCTAAATCTACTTCCCCTTATTTTGAGACTATGTCCCCTAGTTCTGCTTTCACCCGCCAGTGGAAACAACCTGCCCGCATCTATTCTTAATTTTAAATGTTTCTATAAGATCCCCCCTCATCCTTCTAAATTCCAACGAGTACAGTCCCAGTCTACTCAACCTCTCCTCATAATCCAACCCCTTCAGCTCTGGGATTAACCTAGTGAATCTCCTCTGCACACCCTCCAGTGCCAGTATGTCCTTTCTCAAGTAAGGAGACCAAAACTGAACACAATACTCCAGGTGTGGCCTCACTAACACCTTATACAATTGCAACATAACCTCCCTAGTCTTAAACGCCATCCCTCTAGCAATGAAGGACAAAATTCAATTTGCCTTCTTAATCACCTGTTGCACCTGTAAACCAACTTTCTGTGACTCATGCACTAGCACACCCAGGTCTCTCCGCACAGCAGCATGATTTAATATTTTATCGTATAAATAATAATCCCGTTTGCTGTTATTCCTACCAAAATGGATAACCTCACATTTGTCAACATTGTATTCCATCTGCCAGACCCTAGCCCATTCACTTAACCTATCCAAATCCCAACTCCAAATCATCTATGTAAATTGTGAACAACTGTGGGCCCAACACGGATCCCTGAGGGACACCACTAGCTACTGATTGCCAACCAGAGAAACACCCATTAATCCCCACTCTTTGCTTTATATTAATTAACCAATCCCCTATCCATGCTACTACTTTACCTTTAATGCCATGCATCTTTATCTTATTCAGCAACCTTTCGTGTGGCCCCTTGTCAAAGGCTTTCTGGAAATCCAGATATACCACATCCATTGGCTCCCTGTTATCTACTGCACTGGTAATGTCCTCAAAAAATTCCACTAAATTAGTTAGGCACGACCTGCCCTTTATGAACCCACGCTGCGTCTGCCCAATGGGACAATTTCTATCCAGATGCCTCGCTATTTCTTCCTTGATGATAGATTCCAGCATCTTCCCTACTACCGAAGTTACGCTCACTGGCCTATAATTACCCGCTTTCTGCCTACCTCCTTTTTTAAACAGTGGTGTCATGTTTGCTAATTTCCAATCCACCGGGACCACCCCAGAGTCTAGTGAATTTTGGTAAATCATCATTAGTGCATCTGCAATTTCCCTAGCCATCTCTTTTAGCACTCTGGGATGCATTCCATCAGGGCTAGGAGACTTGTCTACCTTTGCCCCATTAGCTTGCCCATCACTACCTCCTTAGTGATAACAATCCTCTCAAGATCCTCACCTGTCATAGCCTCATTTCTATCAGTCACTGGCATGTTATTTGTGTCTTCCAATGTGAAGACCGACCCAAAAAGCCTGTTCAGTTCCTCAGCCATTTCCTCATCTCCCATTATTAAAACTCCCTTCTCATCCTCTAAAGGACCAATATTTACCTTAGCCACTCTTTTTTTGTGTTATATATTTGTAGAAACTTTTACTGTCTGTTTTTATATTCTGAGCAAGTTTACTCTCATACTCTATCTTACTCTTCTTTATAGCTTTTTTAGTAGCTTTCTGTTGCCCCCTAAAGATTTCCCAGTCCTTTAGTCTCACACCAATCTTTGCCACTTTGTATGCTTTTTCCTTCAATTTGATACTCTCCCTTATTTCCTTAAATATCCACGGTCGATTTTCCCTCTTTCTACCGTCCTTCCTTTTTGTTGGTATAAACCTGTGCTGAGCACTGTGAAAGATCGCTTGGAAGGTTCTCCACTGTTCCTCAACTGTCCCACCATAACGTCTTTGCTCCCAGTCTACCTTAGCTAGTTCTTCTCTCATCGCATTGTAATCTCCTTTGTTTAAACACAAAACACTAGTATTTGATTTTACCTTCTCACCCTCCATCTGTATTTTAAATTCCACCATATTGTGATCGCTCCTTCCGAGAGGATCCCTAACTATGAGATCATGAATCAATCCTGTCTCATTACACAGGGCAATATCTAGGACCGCTTGTTCCCTCGTAGGTTCCATTACATACTGTTCTAGGAAACTATCGCGGATACACACTATAAACACCTCCTCAAGGTTGCCTTGACCGACCTGGTTAAACCAATCGACATTTAGATTTAAATCCCCCATGATAACTGCTGTACCATTTCTACATGCATCAGTTATTTCTTTGTTTATTTCCTGCCCCACCATAACGTTACTATTTGGTGGCCGATAGACTACTCCTATCAGTGACTTTTTCACCTTACTATTCCTGATTTCCACCCAAATAGATTCAACCTTATCCGATGTCTATTGCTATCGATTACTATTGCCCGGATGTCATCCTTAAATAACAGAGCAACACCACCTCCCTTACCATCCACTCTGTCCTTCCGAATAGTTTGATACCCTTGGATATTTAACTCCCAGTCGTGACCATCTTTAACCATGTTTCAGTAATGGCCACTAAATCATAGTCATTCACGATGATTTGCGCCATCAACTCATTTACTTTATTCCGAATACTACGAGCATTCAGGTAAAGTGCACTTATGTTGGTTTTTTTTTACCTCTGTTTTGAATCTTAACATCTCCAGTTTTATTCCTTTTAATATTACTGGGCCTATTCACTGAGCTCCCCTCTGTCACTGCACCTTGTACTGTCGCCCTTTTTGATGTTTGACTATGTCTTCTCTGCCTTGCACTTTTCCCCTTACTTCCTTTTGCTTCTGTCCCTGTTTTACTACCTTCCAAATTCCTGCATCGGTTCCCATCCCCCTGCCACGTTAGTTTAAACCCTCCCCAACAGCTCTAGCAAACGACCCCCCCAGGACATCAGTTCCTGTCCTGCCCAGGTGCAGATCATCCGGTTTGTACTGGTCCCACCTCCCCCAGAACCGGTCCCAATGCCCCAGGAATTTGAATCCCTCCCTCTTGCACCATCTCTCGAGCCACGCATTCATCCTATCTATCCTGACATTTCTACTCTGACTAGCTCGTGGCACTGGTAGCAATCCTGAGATTACTACCTACAAACACAAAAATAGAAACGAAGCACAATCGAGTTTGAATGAAAAGAAGCATTTCTTTGAGGGTTCCCTAAAATGAAAGGTTGTCGCAGTTCTCAGCCCCTGCTTCTCACTCCCCTCTTTGCTTTCTTGATTAATTGCTAGAAAGTTGTGTTAGCTGACAAGCAGATGTAACTGGAATAGATTTAAGCTGTGCAAATATGAAAATTGCTGAAAAGAGACAAATTGCCCAAACTTTTAGTCTTGCACTCATTAGGACAAACACAAGAATGCCAAATTTCCAACGATCACAACAATTTAGGAGAAAAGAATGCTGGTCAGTTGACAAGATAACCAATTGGCCAAGGCGTTGCCATTGAGAAAGCAACAGGGAAGCAAAGGCTTTCCAAGCTCCCAGGTAATTCAAAAAAATGCAAGGCTTGAACACATTCCTTTTGTTTACAGAGAACGGATCCCTTGAAATGAATTTATGTATGTCACTTCTCGCAAGCGTAAAAGGAGCCATGTTGCGAGCTCAACTGATGATCTTAAATTAATTAGTGCAACTGGTAAGGCATTCAGTATTGTTCAGCAAATATTATCCAATCGTGGAATCGCATCTAACAGTAGATGCTTTGTTTTGGATTTTAAAAGCACAAGCTGGCTGAGCATACAGTGCAAGATGAAAAGCTTCAGCAATAGGTCTCTTTTCAGCAATATTCACGTTCTGTGCTACCAAGCCACTGTAAATATAACGATGTGTAATGGAAGTTTTGACAGGCAATGCAAACATTGAGGGGGAAAGAGATTGGTGTTGCTGGGAGAATGGCTGTCAATGGATTGCACAGAGAGCCAAGGCAGACACTTTGGGCCAAATAGCCTAAGCTGAAACAATTTTGTGATTCGGTGAAGGTACCATGTTTTCATGAGTATTCGAGGGAATCATGATTCATCTCTTATTCATCTCTTATTCTCTTTTGTTACCTTATAAACACTAGGTTCTTTTAAATAGAAAGCAAAGATAGACTTTGATATCATTTATTTTTCCGCTGTGCAGGAGGGAGTAGAGGGGCAAATAAATGAGAAATAAGAAGAAGGAAACAAGAACGGAACATTTAGCACCTCTGCCATTCAATTAGATTATGGCAATTCTGCTACAATTTTAAAGGTCTTTTTTTAAATATTAATTTTGAGTACCCAATTCTTTTTTTTCCAATTAAGGGGAAATTTAGCATGGCCAATCCACCTAGCTTGCACATCTTTGGGTTGTGTGGGTGAGACCCATGCATACTCCACACGATCAGTGACCCGGGGTCAGGATCGAACTTGGATACTCAGCTCTGTGAGGCAGCAGTGCTAACCACTGCGCCACCGTTCCGCCCCCAATTTTAACAGTCTTGAATGAAAATAGAAAACGTGGCCGATGTTAGCTATCCTCTCTCCTCCCTCTCATGGTAAAGAAATTCAATGGCCAGTGCAAAAACAAACAGTTCACATATCTAGAAAAATCCAGAAATACATACAGCATGCAAGTCTATTTGCATGAAGGAAAGGAAGGCTCAGGCACCGTGGCCAGCTTTGTGCTATAAATTGCTGTGGGAGAGAGGTATGTGTCTGCTTGTCTTTACCCTCCACATCAACAAAGGATGCACTGTGTAGATGATTTTTTGCAGAAATATTTCAGGAAAGCAAAGAGCTAAATTAAAAGGTGATTCTTGGTTTAAAGGCAAGTGAAGAAAACGGAAAAGACTTACATTCTATAGCATCTTTTAGCAAGGCAGGATGTCCAAACAGCGTTATAGTCAACAAAATGCTTTTGATGAATACTCACTTGTAATAGAGAAAATCTGAGCACACCAAGGTTCCAGAACCATCAGTAATAATAACCAAATAATCTATTTATAATGATGTTGGTTGAGGGATAAATATTGGCCAGGACAGAGAAGAAAAATTTCCTTGCTCTTTTTTACATCCATGTGTCAGGCAGATGGGGCCTTGGTTTAACATCGCATCAGAAAGACAACGGTTTAATATCTCATCTGAAAGACAACACCTCCCACGGTTTAACACTCTTTCAATACTCTGCTAAACTGCCAACTTCAATTTCATGCTCATGACTTTTGAGCGCAGCTTAAACCCAACCTTTAAACTCAAAAGGAGAGTACAACGCTATTTATAAGGGTGTCAGGAAAATATTGGCGATCTGAAAATATCAGGGAAATCCAACAAATTTAATATTTTCTGCTGGTGATATATTTTTAAAACTGTGGGAAAATTTAATTTAATTAATTCAGGGTTGTATCCATGGAACTTGTGCCTTTGATATGTTGAGTTTAGCAACACTGCAAACAGATGTTTGCAGGGTTATGGGCATTTAGCAGAGAAACAGGACTAATCGGAATGCTCTATAGAGAGCCGGCATGGACTTGATGGGCAGAATGACATTCTACGCTGTTATGACTTTATGACTCTTTATTTATAACCACTGAGCCACAACTTAAACAGAAAATAATAGAACAACGAGATGTGAAATTTTTTAATCGAGAACTGATTGTTACACATTGCTGCTTATGACACTCATCCAGGCAGAGATAGCCTCTGGCTTGATTGACATTCTACCAATTACACTGGCACAACTTTCAAGCTTAAAACTGTGAACCACAGCCAAAAATTGCCAAGTACCACTGACATGGAACAATACAAAAGCAGCTCTGGTTGTACTATGTGCTGTGTTGGAGTAATGGCTCTTTACAGAAGAACTACCTACATCTGCCAACACCTGCAAACTTGTCTGGTCCACCAAGATCAGCAGCCAAGAATTACCTTATGAAAGTAAACCTAGCTATCTTATGTACAAGTTGACCAAAATAGCAAAATTATTTGCAGAAAATTGAAGCACCTTTGACACTCATAAATAAAATAAGATTTGATTTTGACCTATTGAATACACAAGGTAAATGGCAAATGACCAGGGCCTAAAATGAAGATTAAATTCATGATAACAGCACACCAAGTATAGTATACTGTTCTTAATTATTACTTTATTCAAATTATCAACAATTCAATTTGGGAAGCACAAAATTCCGACTTTGCCCTAATCAATGACACTAATGGGAAACTTTTTAAGCACAAATAACTGAACAACCAGTGTACTTACTTCAATTTATGTATGTGGAGGTGTGGAGTGGTACAGTCATGCTTCCTACAATGGGTCCATATCTCTAAATATTTAGTGGCAATCTAGAAACAAGCGTTCACTGGCAATAAATTTGTTTTGATAGAGAAAGGCAGGCATACAGCAAAAGCAAGAGGGGGTGAGGGCAGAAGAGAAGACATCAAGTTCCATGATAAAGAACGAGGGGAGTCTTGACAATCAAAATGGAGGTATTTAGATATCTGCAAATTGAGGATTTTGCCAGGAAGAAGGTTCAGAGTTTCCCAATAGCGCCGACTTCCACATTGGAAGAGGTATTGACGACAGGGGAAATGGAGAAGGAAGTGGTATTGGCGATTTATGGGAAGATTCTGGGGGAGGACAAGGTATCATTGGAGGGGATTAAAGCTATGTGGAAGGACGAGTTGAGAGAGGGTATAGAGGACGGACTGTGGTGTGAGGTGCTCTGGAGGGTAAACGCCACAACCTCGTGCACGAGATTGAGGCTGATACAGTTGAAGGTGGTATATAGGGCACACCTCACGAGGGCGAGGATGAGCCAATTATTTGAGGGGACGGAGGATGTGTGTGAGCGCTGTGGGAAGAACCTGCAAACCATGTTCACATGTTTCCGGGGTGTTGGAGGGAGGATTTGAAATTTATCTCGAGAGTGGTGCATGGGAGGTTCAAACCAGGACACCCAGAAGCCATTTTCAGGTGTCGTAACCAGCTCGGGCTGCAGGCGAGTGCAGGGGCAGATGTCCTAGCCTTCGCCTTGCTGATTGCCCGAAGGCGGATCCTGTTGGGGTGGAGGTCAGCTTTTCCCCCCTTGTGCCTCGGCTGGGCGGTGGTCCTGCTGGAATTTTTGACACTCGAGGTGAAGTTGAAGGGGAGGATGGAAGTACTCTACAATTCATGGGCATTGTTTATCCTGCACTTCCAAAAATTGGATGCCATCGAACATTGTGGGGGGTGGGGGGGGGAGAGAGAGATAGGATGTGAGTATTTTGTTTATTGTTTACAATGTATGGGATGACCATGGATTCTCTTTTGGCCTTTCTTGTTTTGTATTTGGGATGTAGGGGTGATGTTTGGGTTTGTATGTTGAAGGGGATGATGGTTGGCGCATTGCTGTTGTACATGTTATTGTTGGTTATCTTTTGTTGGTTGTATATTTGATGAAAAAGTGGAAAATGAGGAGAACAACATTTTTTTTAAAAACTAAGCAGCCTGAATTCATCAGACTGCTCTTGGGAAATTGCAGTTGCATCTTTAACAGAAGCCTTATGCCTCCCTCCACTCTTCAGCCTGACTGGCCAATTGTATAGTTTGGCTTAAATTTAAATCTTCCCAAGATTGTAAGAAGTGAGACAGATTTGCATCAAAACACTAATTCTATTTCCAATCAAGTCGTCTTTAGTGTTCCATACTCAATAATTAGCTAGATGGTACAACTCGTTAATGAATGAGTCACTTCCTTCACCCAAATTTTTGACTTCTGATTAAATTTTAAGAAAATACTGTCATAGAGAGGACAAAGACTGAACTCAGATAGTACTTGCCCTTCCATTACTATAGCATTCTCCACTTTGTCAAATTTGTCTTTTCTCTGTATTTCAAAGGCACAAGACTATCTAAGGCATCATTAATTTGTTCAGATCTAGAAAGTTCAAGCACTAAATAGAATACAAGAAAGAATGTCCTCTTACCACCAATATCTCATCTGGCTGTGTCAAATTGTTTTATCATGTTCCTTTGAAGAGCCTTGGAACATTATACTATGTTAAAAGTGCAATATAAATGCAAATCGTGTTCATCCTCCAACCTCCCTAAACTTCAACACCTTCAAATCACACTGACCAATCATCCCTGCTCATCCTCATGTTTAAATCCCTTCATGACAGTGTGCCAACACCACCACCCCCCCCCCCCCCCCCCCGCGTCTCTGGAATCTATTCCAACCCCAAATCCCCCGCCCCTCCACTTGACTCACATCTCATCTTCTAATTACACCTCAAGTCAATTGGGATACTTTAAAGTATCTTTCTATCGTGTCATGTGAGAGTACCTTTAAGAAATGGGTGCTTAAGAAATGTACCTTTAAGAAATTAGTGTTTATCAGTGATGTCAGAGCATGGGTGGAGCTGGGCTGTCTGTCAGCTTTTTACTTTCATTTTAGGCTGTTTGCTGCAGGGTGTGTTTTAGTTTTGTTTTCGGTGTTGGAACTGAAGCCAGACAGAGCAGGTGTACTGTTGATCTCTCTGCCATGAAAAGACTATCTCTCGATCATTTGGTGAATTCAGAATTATAAATATTCTCAGTAGTAAATGTAAACCTAATGTTCTTCTGTTAAAAGGTGTTTCTTTTGTCTTCTAGATGTTGTTTGGGAAGTTAGTAAGGATTATTAGTGTTGTATTCTTTGGGGTTGTATTTGAATTAATGGTTGCTAAGATGTTCACTGTATGTTTTAAAAAGATTAACTTGAGTTCATAGAATAAACATTGTTTTGCTTTAAAAAACACTTTTCCATTTCTGCTGAACCACACCTGTAGAATGGGCCGTGTGCTCTCCATCCATACCACAATCTATTAAAAGTTGTGGGTCAGGTGAACTCCATGATACACTTTGGGGTTCTCTAAACCCTGGCCCATAACAATAGTAAAGGTGATTCATAAATGATAGCATTTTTATAAAGATACTTATGTCAGTTACAAGTACCAATAATTTTAGTCTAGTCAAGGACATAGGAATTGCTAGTTTAACCCAGAAAAATGGATGGAGCTTTCTGCTTTTAACCACATTATATTTGCAGTTTCAGATGATCCTTGGCTTTTGGAGATGAGAGGAATCTAGAAGTTGTTACATGGACTTTGAGGGGAGCCTTTTTTTATTTTAAGTGCTAAATTTAATTTGGATTAAATTCAGTCCCCAATTCAAAATACACATTTCTTTCCAACTCATCTGCTACAAATTAACTGAAGGGTAAGATATCAGCAAAGCAGTAATTCTAACAAGTGTTCAAAGACTCGATTTAACACCCACTTGTGTTACAAGGTATCTTGGCATTCCTATATATACAATTGGCATCCTAATACAGTCCAAATCCAGGCTGCATTACAAGACTGTGGTCAAAGAATCAAAAATTTATACTGCGGTCTTTCTGTTCTGTTACCAAATAATTTCGAAAGTAAAGAGTGGGCAGACCTTTCAGTACCTGCAATATGACAAGAAAAAAATCCAGGTTTCCTGCTCAATACAAAAGTCAGCTTCCATGCAATTCCTATGAAGCAAACTTAACCTTGCATGGAGAGGAGGCAGGATAGTGAGCTACCGGAGAAACATTTTATAAAAATATAAATTTAGAGTATCCAATTAAGAGGCAATTTAATGTGGCCAATTGCACATCTTTTTGCGTTGTGGGGGTGACACTCGCATACTCACGGGGAGAATGTGCAAACTTCACACGGACAGTGACCCGGGGCCGGGATCGAACCCGGTGATGCGACCATCAATTCACTCGGAACACGATTGGAAGTAAACTGTGGTTTTAATAGACTTACAACTAAGCCTGCCTGCAACCAGAAGAACTGAGGGCACGCTCACACGGCTGCAACACTTTATACTTCCGGTAGTGGGAGGGGCCATGGGCGGAGCCGAGGGTGGAGCCCTGTACAAGCGCCTCATCTCCCCCTGTGGGCAGAGCCGCGCAACGGCTCACAGACAGAGCCCACAAGGACACAATACAATAGTGTGAATACATTCACCACATTCACCTCCTGTAAAAAATCAAGTCCGGCGGGGGTGACAGGTCTACAGGTTGAGCCGGTCTGGTGGCCGAGTCGTCCTTTGGGATCGGCGGAGCACCGGGGTTGCAGCCTCTTCGGGTGACTGGGTGGTGACGGTCGGTGTGGATACGAGGGTGGACTCTGAGCTCCATTCCTGACCGGTGTGACGGGCGCAGGAAACCTATAGGCGTGGGGGCGCAGGACGTGGGGGGTTGGGTGGGGTGTAGTGTGAGGGGTACCTCGGTGGTGGTGGTGGTGAATCCTGCAGGCGCCAGGTCCCGGAGGGAAACGGTGTCCTGACGGCCGTCGGGGTATTCAATAAAGGCGTAGTGTGGGTTTGAGTGTAGCAGTAGTACCCTCTCCACTAGTGGGTCCGTTGTGTGTGTCCGGACGTGCTTCCGGAGGAGAACTGGGCACGGTGTCCTCAACCAAGATGGGAGCGAAGCCCCCGTGGTAGTGCCCCTAGGGAAAACAAATAGTCGTTCGTGAGGGGTCTGGTTGGTGGCAGTGCACAGGAGGGACCTAATTGCATGGAGCGCGTCGGGGAGGACCTACTGCCAGTGGGAGGTCGGGAGATTCCTGGACCGTAGGGTCAGTAGGACGGTCTTCCAGACCATCGCGTTCTCCCTCTCCACCTGCTCGTTACCCCTGGGGTTATAGCTGGTAGTCCTGCTCGAGGTGATGCCCTTGTCGAGCAGGTACTGACGCAGCTCGTCGGTCATGAAGGACAAACCCCCTTCGCTGTGTACGTAGCTGGGGGAACCGAACAGGGTGAAGACACTGTGCAGGGCTCTGATGACTGTATGGGAGGTCATATCGGGGCACGGGATGGCAAAGGGGAAGCGGGAGAATTCGTCTATGACGGTGAGGAAGTACACATTTCGATTGGTCGAGGGGAGTGGCCCTTTGAAATCGTGCTCAGGCGTTCAAAGGACCGGGAAGCCTTTACCAGGTGGGCCTTGTCTGGTCTATAGAAGTGCGGTTTGCACTCCGCGCAGATCGGGCAATCCCTGGTGATGGCTTTTACCTCCCTAGTGGCGAAAGGCAGATTTCGGGCTTTGACGTAGTGGGCGAGCCGGGTGACAGAGGTCGTTGTGGATAGCCTTTAGGCGGTCGTCTTGCGCGCTGGCGCACGTGCCGCGGGACAGGGCATCTGGGGGCTCGTTGAGCTTCCCCGGTCCATATATGTCATAATTATAGGTGGAGAGTTCGATCCTCCACCTCAAGATTTTATCGTTTTTTATTTTGCCCCTTTGCGAGTTGTCGAACGTGAAGGCAACCGATCTTTGGTCGGTGATGAGGGTAAACCTCCTACCTGCAAGGTAGTGCCTCCAGTGCCGTACGGCTTCCACAATGGCTTGAGCTTATTTTTCGACTGGGGAGTGTCAAAGTTCCGAAGCGGAGAGGGTTCGGGAGAAGGCGACTGGTCTCCCTGCCTGATTCAGAGTTGCGGCAAGAGCGACCTCTGAGGCGTCGCTCTCCACCTGAAAGGGGACAGATTCATCCACCGCCCGCACGGCGGCTTTGGCGATGTCCTCCTTGATGCAGTTGAAAGCCTGGCGGGCCTCTGCTGACAGTGGGAAGAGTCTGGTCTTAAATAGTGGGCGGGTTTTGTCCGCATACTGGGGGACCCACTGGGCGTAATAAGAGAAGAATCCCAGGCACCTCTTGAGGGCCCTGGGACAATGAGGGAGGGAGAGTTGTAAGAGGGGGCGCATACGGTCCGGGTCAGGGCCCAGGACTCCATTTTCCACGACATAGCCAAGGATAGCTAGTCTGGTAGTGCGGAAAACGCATTTCTCCTTGTTGTAGGTGAGATTGAGTTTCTGGGCAGCTTGGAGAAATCGGTGGAGGTTGGCGTCGTGGTCCTGCTGATCATGGCCGCAGATGGTGACATTGTCCAAGTACGGAAACGTGGCCCGCAGCCCGTACTGGTCCACCATTCAGTCCATAGCTCGTTGGAACACTGAGGCCCCATTTGTGACGCCAAAGGGGACCCGGAGGAAATGGAAGAGGCGCCCATCTGCCTTGATCGCCGTGTAGTGGCGGTCCTCCGGGCGGATTGGGAGCTGGTGGTATGCAGACTTCAGATCCACCATGGAGAAGATGCGGTACTGGGCGATCTGGTTGACCATGTCTACAATTCTGGGGAGGGGGTACGCATCGAGGTGCGTGAACAGGTTAATGGTTTGGCTGTAATCAACCACCATCCGGAACTTTCCCCCGGTCTTGACGACCACCACCCGAGCTCTCCAGGGACTATTATTGGCCTCTATGACTCTCTCACGCAGGAGCCGCAGGACTTCGGCTCGGATGAATATTCTGTCCTGCAGGCTGTACCGCCTGCTGCGAGTGGCTACTGGTTTACAGTTAGCCGTTAGGTTAGCGAAGAGTGGAGGGGGGTCGATTTTTAGAGTCGCTAAGCTGTATATAGTAAGAGGGGGTAGGGGTCCGCCGAAGCGGAGTGTGAGGCTCTTGAGGTTGCATTGAAAGTCGAGCCAGAGTAAGAGTGGGGCGCAGAGGTCGGGGAGTACGTACAGCTGGAATTTAGAGTAGCTGGCGCCCTGAATCGTTAGGGTTGCAACGGTGCGCCCTTGTATTTGGACCGAGTGCGGGCCCGAGGCAAGGGAGATAGTTTGCTGTGCAGGGAAGATAGGGAGCGAACAGCGTCTTCCCAGGTCAGGATGTACGAAGCTCTCGGTGCTCCCGGAGTCGAAGAGGCTCCGTTGATCTGAACGGACATCATCGAGCTCCGGAGGTGCTTCGGATGCGACTGGTCCAACGTGACTGCGTTAAGTTGCGGGTAGTCGGCGGCTCGATCAGCAGTGCTGGAGTGGCCCCATGGTGACTGTCCGCTGAGGTCATAGTCTTCGAGGTGAACATCGGGTGATGGCCACGATGGCAGCCCCCGTTGATCGCTTGTGGTGGGCGATGAAGATGGCATCCAAGATGGCCACCTCCGTGGATCACACGTGGCGGGCGGCGAGGAAGATGGCGTCCAAGATGGCGGCCCCCAAGACTCGCACATGGCCGGCCGCGTGGGGGAGGACTGCCAAGATGGCGGCCCCCATGAGTCGCACATGTCGGGTGGAGGCGGAGTCGGCAGACACGCTGCCACGTTGCGGGGCCTGTGGGCCTGCGAATTGGAGGAGCAATTGTTCTGGACTGCGGGGGAGTTAGAGGGTTTCGATTTCGCCAGGCATACTTTGGCATAATGTCCTTTGCGACCGCAACTGCTGCAGGTCGCGTTGTGGGCCGGGCAGTGCTACCGTGGGTGTTGGGGCTGGCCACAAAAATGGCACGCTGGCGCTCCATAGTGAGTGGGTGGCCGCGCGGTGCAGGCCTGGGGCAGTCGCTGGTCCACGATGGGGTCGCTTGGTCTGCGGGGAATGAGTTTAGACTTCGGAACGCGACCTCCATAGTAGTTGCTAGCTCTACCGTGTCCTCCAAATTCTGGGCCCCTTTTTCGAGTAGTCGCTGACACACATAGTTAGACCGGAGCCCCGCAACGTACACATCACGGACAGCGAGTTCTATATGCTGGGAGGCAGTTACAGCCTGAAAGTTGCAGTCCCGAGCAAGGGCTTTTAAGTCGCGCAGGAAGTCCTCTAGCGACTCTGCGGGGCGCTGGCGGCAGGTAGTGAAAACGTGCCGCGCGTACAATCGGTCGAGCATAGCGAGGGCCTCAGTATAGGAGTCGGTACAATTGAGTTGCGTAGAGATGCGATGGCTCACCCATGCGTGCAGTAGGCCGAGTTTCTGCTCCTCTGTAGTCTCGGAGGTGGTCGATGCAGCCAGGTAGGCCTTGAAACACCGAAGCCAGTGTAGAAAAATTTCCTTCGCCTCTGCAGCCTGCGGGTCGAGTTCTAGTCGATCAGGCTTGAGGGCTGATTCCATAGTAGTTTTCTTAAGTCTATTAAATTGATGCGACCATCAATTCACTCGGAACACAATTGGAAGTAAACTGTGGTTTTAATAGACTTACAACTGAGCCTGCCTGTCACCAGAAGAACTGAGGGCAGGCTCACACGGCTGCAGCACTTTATACTTTAGTGGGATGGGCCATGGGCGGAGCCGAGGGTGGAGCCCTGTACAAGCTCCCTCTGTGGGCAGAGCCGCGCAACGGCTCACAAACAGAGCCCACAGGGACACAATACAATAGTGTGAATACATTGACCACACCCGGGTCCTCACTGCCAAGAAGGCAGCAATGCTAACCACTGCATCACCGTGTAACCCACAATCAATCTTTTTAACCTCAAGGTAGCCATTGGAAATAGCGCAAGATAGGTACTCCTCCATCTGACCAAACAACAGTGACAAATGGTTAGTCTCAATGAATATATACTGCTGTTTCTGGACTAGGTCCTCAGTTCACTTGAGTTATGGCAGAATGGTGGCGCAGCGCTTAGCACTGCTGCCTCACGGTGCCGAGATCCCAGGTTCGATGCCAGCTCTGGGTCACTGTACGTGCGGAGTTTGCCCATTCTCCCCGTGTTTGCGTGGGTTTCGCCCCACAACCCAAAGATGTGCAGGGTAGGTGATTTGGTTGCGCTAAATTGCCCCTTAATTGGAAAAATGAATTGGGTACTTTAAATTTATTTTTAAATGAGTTACTATGGTAATAAAAGTAAAATCAAATAAAACAAATGTAGAACTTAACTTCCATGTTACATTAACAAATCAGCAAGGTCCTTAAATCTTTTAAAATTGTGATGAAGCAAAGCATGGCTTGAATGGCAATGGATTCCCTTCACACCACAGTAACTAAGCTAAGTAACAGACATTTCATCTTTATTCTCAGGCTTGAGATTCTGGTCCTCAACAACTCTTTTCCTCAGACGGCCAAAGGCTGAGCTGACACAAAAAGTGAAGCATTTCATCATCTATGCCTGTCTTCATCAAGAGGGGGCTCCCAAGTTATGGAAAATGGTCCACATTTTCCAGGATCTTGTCAATGATTTTAAGAGATGGGGGGAGGTGTTGTGCTATGGGAGCTGGTTGGAAGAAAATGTTTGTTTTCTACACAAGAAATAGGAATTGAAGTAGCCCATGCCGCCCTTATGCCTGGCCCACTGTTTGATTACAAAGAACAAAGAAAAGTACAGCACAGGAACAGACCCTTCAGCCCTCCAAGCCTGTGCCGACCATGCTGCCCGTCTAAACTAAAATCTTCTACACTTCCTGGGTCCGTATCCCTCTATTCCCATCCTATTCATGTATTTGTCAAGATGCCCCTTAAATATCACTATTGTCCCTGGAGAGAGAGAGGAGAGAGAGAGACGAGAGAGAGAGACAGAGGCAGAGAGACAAGGGAGAGAGAGACAGAGAGACAGAGAGACAAGGGAGAGAGAGACAGAGAGACAAGGGAGAGAGAGACAGAGAGACAGAGAGACAAGGGAGAGAGAGACAGAGAGACAGAGAGACAAGGGAGAGAGAGACAGAGACAGAGAGACAAGGGAGAGAGAGACAGAGAGACAAGGGAGAGAGACGAGAGACAAGAGAGAGAGACGAGAGACAAGAGAGAGAGACGAGAGACAAGGGAGAGAGACGAGAGACAAGAGAGAGAGACGAGAGACAAGGGAGAGAGACGAGAGACAAGGGAGAGAGACGAGAGACAAGAGAGAGAGACGAGAGACAAGGGAGAGAGACGAGAGACAAGAGAGAGAGACGAGAGACAAGAGAGAGAGACGAGAGACAAGAGAGACAGAGAGAGAGACGAGAGACAAGAGAGAGACGAGAGACAAGAGAGAGACGAGAGACAAGAGAGAGACGAGAGACGAGAGACAAGAGAGAGACGAGAGACGAGAGAGAGACGAGAGACGAGAGAGAGACGAGAGAGAGACGAGAGAGAGACGAGAGACGAGAGAGGACAGAGGGAGAGACGAGAGGACAGAGAGGGAGAGACGAGAGGACAGAGAGGGAGAGACGAGAGGACAGAGAGGGAGAGACGAGAGGACAGAGAGGGAGAGACGAGAGGACAGAGAGGCGAGAGACGAGAGGACAGAGAGGCGAGAGACGAGAGACGAGAGAGGCGAGAGACGAGAGAGGCGAGAGACGAGAGAGGCGAGAGACGAGAGAGGCGAGAGACGAGAGAGGCGAGAGACGAGAGAGGCGAGAGACGAGAGAGGCGAGAGACGAGAGAGGCGAGAGACGAGAGAGGCGAGAGACGAGAGAGGCGAGAGACGAGAGAGGCGAGAGACGAGAGAGGCGAGAGACGAGAGAGGCGAGAGACGAGAGACGAGAGACGAGAGAGACGAGAGAGACGAGAGACGAGAGAGACGAGAGACGAGAGAGACGAGAGAGACGAGAGAGACGAGAGAGACGAGAGAGACGAGAGAGACGAGAGAGACGGGAGAGAGGGGAGAGACGGGAGAGAGGGGAGAGACGAGAGAGGGGAGAGACGAGAGAGGGGAGAGACGAGAGAGGGGAGAGACGAGAGAGGGGAGAGACGAGAGAGGGGAGAGACGAGAGAGGGGAGAGACGAGAGAGGGGAGAGACGAGAGAGGGGAGAGACGAGAGAGGGGAGAGACGAGAGAGGGGGAGAGACGAGAGAGGGGAGAGACGAGAGAGGGGAGAGACGAGAGAGGGGAGAGACGAGAGAGGGGAGAGACGAGAGAGGGGAGAGACGAGAGAGGGGAGAGACGAGAGAGGGGAGAGACGAGAGAGGGAGAGACGAGAGAGGGGAGAGACGAGAGAGGGGAGAGACGAGAGAGGGGAGAGACGAGAGAGGGGAGAGACGAGAGAGGGGAGAGACGAGAGGGAGGGGAGAGACGAGAGGGGGAGAGAGACGAGAGAGGGAGGGGAGAGAGGGGAGAGACGAGAGAGGGGAGAGAGGGAGAGGGGAGACGGAGAGGGGAGAGACGAGAGAGGGGAGAGACGAGAGAGGGAGAGAGAGACGAGAGAGGGGAGAGACGAGAGAGGGGGAGAGCGAGAGAGGGGAGAGACGAGAGAGGGGAGAGACGAGAGAGGGGAGAGACGAGAGGGGGAGAGACGAGAGAGGGGAGAGAGGAGAGACGAGAGAGGGGAGAGACGAGAGAGGGGAGACGAGAGAGGGGAGAGAGACGAGAGAGGGAGAGAGAGACGAGAGAGGGGAGAGACGAGAGAGGGGAGAGAGACGAGAGAGGGGAGAGAGAGACGAGAGAGGGGAGAGACGAGAGAGGGAGAGAGAGACGAGAGAGGGAGAGACGAGAGAGGGGGAGAGACGAGGAGAGGGGAGAGACGAGAGAGGGAGAGACGAGAGAGGGGAGAGAGAGAGAGGGGAGAGAAGAGGAGAGACGAGAGAGGGGAGAGACGAGAGAGGGGAGAGACGAGAGAGGGAGAGACGAGAGAGGGAGAGACGAGAGAGGGAGAGAGGACGAGAGGGAGAGGAGAGAGAGAGACGAGAGAGGGAGAGACGAGAGAGGGAGAGAAGAGAGAGGGGGACGAGAGAGGGAGACGAGAGAGGGAGACGAGAGAGGGAGAGGAGAGGGAGACGAGAGAGGGAGACGAGAGAGGGAGACGACAGGAGAGAGACGACAGAGAGAGAGACGAGAGAGGCGAGAGACGAGAGAGGCGAGAGACGAGAGAGGCGAGAGACGAGAGAGGCGAGAGACGAGAGAGAGAGAGACGAGAGAGACGAGAGAGGACGAGAGAGACGAGAGACGAGAGAGACGAGAGACGAGAGAGACGAGAGACGAGAGAGACGAGAGAGGGGAGAGACGAGAGAGGGGAGAGACGAGAGAGGGGAGAGACGAGAGAGGGGAGAGACGAGAGAGGGGAGAGACGAGAGAGGGAGAGACGAGAGAGGGAGAGAGACGAGAGAGGGGAGGAGAGACGAAGAGGGGAGAGACGGAGAGGGGAGAGACGAGAGAGGGGAGAGACGAGAGAGGGGGAGAGACGAGAGAGGGGAGAGACGAGAGAGGGGGAGAGAGACGAGAGAGGGGAGAGACGAGAGAGGAGGAGAGGAGGGGAGAGACGAGAGAGGGGAGAGACGAGAGGGGAGAGAGACGAGAGAGGGGAGAGAGAGAGAGGAGAGAGGAGATGACGAGAGGGGGAGGACGAGAGAGGGGAGAGACGAGAGAGGGGAGAGACGAGAGAGGGGAGGAGACGAGCGAAGGGGAGAGACGAGACGAGGGGGAGAGAAGAGAGAGGGGAGAGAAGAGAGAGGGGAGAGACGAGAGAGAGGGGAGACGAGAAGAGAGGGGAGAGACGAGAGAGGGGAGAGACGGAGAGGGGAGAGGACGACGAGAGGGGAGAGACGAGAGAGGGGAGCGGACGAGCGAGGGGAGAGAGGACGAGAGGGGGAGAGAGGAGAGAGGGGAGAGAGGAGAGAGACGAGAGAGGGGAGAGACGAGAGAGGGGAGAGACGAGAGGGGAGAGACGAGAGAGGGGAGGAGAGAGAGGGGAGAGACGAGAGAGGGGAGAGACGAGGAGGGGGAGACGAGAGAGGGGAGAGACGAGAGAGGGGAGAGACGAGAGAGGGAGAGACGAGAGAGGGAGAGACGAGAGAGGGGAGAGACGAGAGAGGGGAGAGACGAGAGAGGGAAGGACGGAGAGAGGGGAGCGACGAGAGAGGGAGAGACGAGAGAGGGAGAGACGAGAGAGGGGAGAGACGAGAGAGGGGAGACGAGGAGGGAGAGACGAGAGAGGGAGAGACGAGAGAGGGAGAGACGAGAGAGGGAGAGAGAGACGAGAGAGGGAGAGAGAGACGAGAGAGGGAGAGACGAGAGAGGGAGAGACGAGAGAGGGGGACGAGAGAGGGAGACGAGAGAGGGAGACGAGAGAGGGAGACGAGAGAGGGAGACGAGAGAGGGAGACGAGAGAGGGAGACGACAGAGAGAGAGACGACAGAGAGAGAGACGACAGAGAGAGAGACGGAGACGACAGAGGGAGAGAGAGACGCGAGAGAGAGAGAGAGAGACGAGAGAGAGAGAGACGAGAGAGAGAGACGAGAGAGAGACGAGAGAGAGAGACGGGAGACGGGAGACAGGAGACGAGAAACGGGAGACGAGAAACGAGAAACGGGAGACGAGAAACGGGAGACGAGAAACGGGAGACGAGAAACGGGAGACGAGAAACGGGAGACGAGAAACGGGAGACGAGAAACGGGAGACGAGAAACGGGAGACGAGAAACGGGAGACGAGAAACGGGAGACGAGAAACGGGAGACGGGAGAGAGAGACGAGAGAGAGAGACGAGAGAGAGAGACGAGAGAGAGAGACGAGAGAGAGAGACGAGAGAGAGAGACGACAGAGGGAGAGAGAGAGACGAGAGAGAGAGACGACAGAGGGAGAGAGAGACGGGAGCGAGAGAGAAGAGAGAGACGAGAGAGACGAGAGAGAGAGAGACGAGAGACGAGAGAGACGAGAGACGAGAGAGACGAGAGAGAGAGGAGAGAGAGAGAGAGAGACGAGAGAGGGAGACGAGAGAGGGAGACGAGAGAGGGAGACGAGAGAGGGAGACGAGAGACGGGAGACGGGAGACGGGAGACGGGGACGGGAGACGGGAGACGGGAGACGGGAGACGGGAGACGGGAGACGAGAGACGAGAGACGAGAGACGGGAGTGAGAGAGAGAGAGAGACGACGAGAGAGAGAGAGAGAGACGAGAGAGAGAGAGAGACGAGAGAGAGAGAGAGACGAGAGAGAGAGAGAGACGAGAGTGAGAGACGGGAGTGAGAGACGAGAGAGAGAGAGAGATGGGAGTGAGAGACAGGATTGAGAGATTAGAGAGAGACGAGAGAGAGAGAGAGACGGGAGTGAGAGACGTGAGTGAGAGACGAGAGAGAGAGACGAGAGAGAGAGAGAGAGACGAGAGACAGGAGTGAGGGGAGAGATGGCGAGAGGGAAGAGAGGAGAAAGAGAAGAGAAGAGAGGAGAAATGAGAGGAGGAGAAAAGGAGGAGAGAGAGAAAGAGAGAGAGGGAGGGAGGGAGGGCGGAGCGAGCGATGGACATGATTGAGATTTATAAAATCATGAGGGGCATGGATAGATAGGAAGAAACATACAAGCACAAGATGGAGATGCATTTCATCCTTCTTGCTGAGTTTTCAACTTGAGTAGGCAGATATTAAATATATGCCAGGTATTCATCTACTTCCATTTCTCTAACAATGCCAGCCTCCAACTTGCTCTTCTACTGAAATCCTTATTCATGCAATTACCATCTCCAAACTCAAAAGCCTCAAAAATGACATTTCTAACATGCAAGGAACATATATGCACAAAGTGCAAATATAAAGTCAGCAGGTTGAATTCGGATGTACAAAATTAACTGAGGCAAAAATGTTGACTTCCGGGATTCAATATCAGCAGGATTGATGCAACCTGCATGACATCCACTATACAACAGCCAATTCAGAAATGGCATACAAAGGAACGTGGAGCAGTGTTGAATGGATGCACAAAGAGCAAGGACACACCAACATTTAAAGTTGCTTTGCTAGGGTTACAGATAGGTACTGTTAAGGACAAGAGGGACATACTTTACCACAGTGATAAGAAGAAACATCAAGATGATATGGCTGGAGGTGACTGAAGAGGTGAGTAGCAAATGCATTGTGCCTTGCTCTAGACATAGTGCAGGAAGCAGTTTAATTACCAAAACAGCTCAAGGTAGAGCATATTTTCTGCTTCAAGCTCCTACATCTTCTCCTTTCCCTCACTATGGTTTGCCAAACATACTCCCATCACTCCACAAGAAATTAAATTTCTGCAGCACCTTCTCTTCCTGGCCTCCCTACTATCCATTCACCTCTGCCACGCACCCCAATCCTCATGAAATCTGATGCATCTGTTTTCATCACCCACTCTAAATGTACTTCCGTCATGAGATGAATATAGGAGCGCCATTCACTCAGCATTTTCGCCCTTAGTGTTAACTTCACACTCAATTGGAAATAGAGAGGCTTGGAACTCAAATGCCAGAGAGAATTAAAAATAGCTCTGACACGTTAAAACATTTTTTAGAGTAGCCAATTAATTTTTCCAATTAAGGGGCAATTTAGCCAAGCCAATCAACCTACACTGCACATCATTGGGTTGTGGGGGTGAAACCCACACAAGCACGTGGAGAATGTGCAAACTCCACACGGACAGTGACCCAGAGCCGGGATCGAACCTGGGACCTCAATGCCGTGAGACAGCAATGCTAACCACTGTGTAACCGTGCTGCCAATGCTCTGACATACGTGTTCAACTTTATTTAATCAATAACTGATAACAAATCTACCTCCTGTTTCTTGATAAGTGTTTGAAATAATATATTGATTGGGACTTCCGGTGACGGCCACGGAGGGAGCGGTCGTACATTTGGTAGATCGCGCTCAAGGTGGTATTTTGTGGTCCTTTCCCCGTCTGAGGGGTGAAGGTTTGGATGGAAAGATGTGTAGGAGTGCCTGGAGAAGGTGTAACTCCTCTAGTGTGGCTGGTGGATGGATCTACAAACTAGGAGTGGGTCGAGAAGAAAGGAGCTGTTGTAGCAGAAGAGTCTTCGTGGTGCGCCACAGACCAAGATGACGAGGGCAAAGGGTCTTTTCTGCCAGCCCAGCAGTCAACGGAGCAGCCGGTGGAATTTCTAAACACTACTTTCAGCCAGCTAGAGGACCTGTCCGTGGTGGTGAAGACAATTGAAGCAGGTATCAAGAGAGTGAAGGAGAGGCTGGAGACTCAGGGCCAGGCGATCCAGAAAGTGGAGGAGACGGTGGGGGAGCACAGGAGCAGCTGGCCTTGTTGGTGGCCGAGGTGGGGGTGATGCAGGAGACCCAGGAGGCTGAAGGAGAAGGTGGACGATCTGGAGAATCACTCCAGAAGGCAAACTTTGAGAAAATGTTGGAGAAGTTGATGGGGAGGGAGCCTTTGACCGGCCCCTGGATGTCGACCGAGCGCACATGCGCTGAGGCAGAGGCCGCAAGCGGTCAAGCAGCCAAGGGCGGTGGTGGTGCAGCTGCACCGCTTTCTGGATAAAGATAAGATTCTTCGCTTGGTGGGGCAGATGAGGAAGTGCTCCTGGGAAGGAAATGAGCTGCGGATGTATCAAGACCTGGGTGCAGAACTGGCAAAGAGGAGGGCCGGATTTAATCGGGTCAAGGCTGCCGTCTTCAAGAAGGGGGTTATAGAGCGAAACTTGGACCGGTCGGGCAAGGTGTCAAGAACGGCAAAGGTGCTGAAGAGGTTTATGGAGCGTATGGGGACCCGTGGAGGTTTGGGAGGCTGAGGGTGAAGGGATTTTCAGATTTTTCCCATGTGCACCAGGTGTACTCCTGGATTGACTTTTTTATGGTGGACAAGACGTTGCTGGTGGTCAACTCGGAGTATTCGGTGATTGTGGTCTCCGACCACGGACCGCACTGGGTGGATTTGCGAGTGAATGGGTGGGTGGGGTTGGTGCCTGCAGTGGAGGCTAGCTGTGGGATTGTTGGCTGATGAGGTGGTGTGTGAGCAGGTGAGAGCCGCCATCTGGGGTTTGTGGAACTCAATGACACGGGGGAGGTCACGGCTGCCACACAGTGAGAGGCACTCAAGACGAGAGGTGATGTAGGAATTTGGGGTCCCTACCAGGTTGAGGGAGCTAATGGAGAGTAAGGGGGCGATGCAGGCAGGGAAGGCCCCGGGACCGGATGGAATCCTGGTGGACTTTTATAAAAGGTGGGGGGGGGGGGCCTAGGGCTACTGCGGGTGAGGCCATACAATGAGGCTAGGGAGAGAGGCAAACTCTCCCCAACACTATCGAAGGCATCATCTCCCTGATTTTGAAAAAGGACAAGGATCCGGAGCAGTGTGGATCGTACTGTCCCATATCACTGTGGAATGTCGACACCAAGTTGTTTGGGCAGTGCACGGGGAGGCCCACGAATCACGTCCACATGTTTTCGGAATGTCCAAAGCTAAAGGGGTTCTGGCAGGGTTTGCAGACGTAAGTCCGAGGTGCTGGGGGTAAAGGTGGCCCCGAGTCCAGAGGTAGCAATATTTGGGTGTTGGAAGATCTGAGAGTCCAGGGGGCGAGAGAGGCCAATGTCTTGGCCTTTGCCTTCCTGATAGCCCAGAGATGGATCTTACTTGGATGGAGGGATAGGAGTTGCCGAAAGTGGGGGTGCAGGTGAGCGACCTGGCAGAATTCCTGAGGCTGGAGTCAAGTCCATCCTGAGGGGGTCAGTTGATAGGTTTGCTCAGAGGTGGAAGCCGTTCATGGACTTCTTTACGGAGGATTGAGGAGTCAGCAAAAATTGAGGGGGGGGGGCAATAAAACCGTGGAAGGCAGGACGGGAGGAGGGGGCATGATTGGGGAGTAGGTTTCGATTATTTATAATGCTGTATAATGTTACTGCAGCTTCAGTTTGTTTTTTATGAAAATGCCTGAATAAAATACTTTAAAAAAAAAGAAATCATGGATCGACTAAAGTGGGTCTAATTTAGCGTTTTGCATAGGAAAGGGTACAACAAAGTTGTTTGCATGTATGGGAGTTTTGGTTTCAGTTCAAATTGTGTTTCTATTGTGTTAAGCTGAGAGGGTTTACGACGGGAAAAGTAAATGAGCCCGGAGAAAGAATGAGACATTGCTTAGCAACCAGGGGCACCTTTAGGGTAGAAAGACTTTTTGAGTCTATTTTCAACTCAAATCATAGGCAGTTGGAGTATGGAGCTAGAAAGGGAACAGCTCTTAGCAAAGCAGGAAAGCTATACAATGGAGTAATTGACACGAAAACAAGCTCCAGAGAAGCTAAAAGACAGTTAGTTCTATAAATTAGAAGCCTCCAGGAAGTTTCTGCCTCCAGGAAGTTTCAAATTAAAAGGATGTTTGAAGTTAAGTTAAAAGGAAGTAATAGGAATTACCATTGGAACAGGGTACTGGTCACTGAAGCTAAATTCCGATCTGGAAGCACAGACCTGGATGAAATTGGCTAGAGAAAAGCAACAGGTCTGAAGCAATCGTAAGGCTTGGTATTCTTATTTTCAGTTTTTGAAAAAATAGTATTCGATTGAGGACTGAGTACCTGAAAGATTGCGTGAAAGACTTGAATGCACGTAGCAATTCAAGACAAAGGAATATCGAAAGGCAATTGGAAAACCTGGAAGCACATCCTTGCTGAAACAGTTGACGGAAAGCATTGTTAGAAAAAAAGACTCTTTTTGAGTGGAGTCTCGAAATCCACCGAAGATCAATTGAGTGGATTCTGCCACTTAGCCTGTTGAGTTACAGTAATTTTGTTTATTGAGAATATTATAGGATAAATATTTTGTGTAGTTTTATCCTTCAAATGGATTTCAGTGGACTGGTCCATATTTAAGAACTCAGCAACTAACTTAAATGAGTATGCCACCACCATCACAGACTTCATCAGCAAATGTGTGGACGACTGCGTGCCAAAGAAAGCAGTACGTACGTTCCCCAACCGGAAACCATGGCCCAACCGCGAGATTGACTCCCTACTGAAGGACAGATCTGAGGCGTTCAAGGCAGACGACCCTGTCCTATACAAGAAATCCAGGTACGACCTCCGCAAAGCCATCCGAGGTGCCAAGAGAGAATATCAAACTAAGCTAGAGTCACAGACAGACTCTCGGCGGTTGTGGCAAGGACTAAACAACATAACGGGCTACAAAGCGAAGCCAAGCAGTATCTCTGGCAGCAGCGCACCCCTCCCCGATGAACTTAATGCATTCTATGCTCGGTTTGAGCAGGTAACCAACAATCCTGTCGAGTGCCCCAGCAGCCCATAATTCACCCATACCCACCATCACAATTTCCGAAGTCAGATCGACCTTCCTGAAAGTGAACCCACAGAAGGCGACGGGCCCGGACGGGATCCCTGGTCGTGCACTCAGAGCCTGCGCATACCAGCTGGCAGAGGTATTCACAGACATCTTTAATCTATCCCTACTCCACTCCGAGGACCTCACCTGCTTCAAGAAGACCACCATCATACCGGTACCAAAGAAGAACCAGGCAACATGCCTCAATGACTACCGCCCGGTGGCCCTGACGTCAGTTGTAATGAAGTGCTTTGAGAGGCTGATAATGAAGCGCATCACCTCCATACTCCCGGAACGCCTTGACCCACTACAATTCGCATACCGTCGCAACCGGTCCACATCAGACGCCATTTCCCTGGCCCTACACTCATCCCTAGAGCATCTCGAAAACAAGGACTCCTACATCAGACTCCTATTTATTGACTACAGCTCCGCCTTCAACACCATAATCCCAGCCAAGCTCATATCAAAGCTCCAAAACCTAGGACTTGGCTCTCCACTCTACAACTGGATCCTTGACTTTCTGACCAACAGACCACAATCAGTAAGAATGAACACCAACACCTCCTCCACAATAGTCCTCAATACCGGTGCCCCGCAAGGCTGCGTACTTAGCCCCCTACTCTACTCCCTGTACACACACGACTGCGTGGCAAAACCTGGTTCCAACTCCATCTACAAGTTTGCTGACGATACGACCATAGTGGGTCGGATCTCGAATAACGACGAGTCCAAATACAGGAGGGAGATAGAGAACCTAGTGGAGTGGTGTAACGACAACAATCTCTTCCTCAATGCCAGCAAAACTAAAGAGCTGGTCATCGACTTCAGGAAGCAAAGTATTGTACACACCCCTGTCAGCATCAACGAGGCAGAGGTGGAGATGGTTAGCAGTTTCAAATTCCTAGGGGTGCACATCACCAAAAATCTGTCCTGGTCCACTCACGTCGACGCTATCACCAAGAAAGCACAACAGCGCCTATACTTCCTCAGGAAACTAAGGAAATTCGGCATGTCCACATTAACCCTTACCAACTTTTACAGATGCACTATAGAAAGCATCCTATCGGGCTGCATCACAGCCTGGTATGGCAACTGCTCGGCCCAGGACCGCAAGGAACTTCAGAGAGTCGTGAATACCGCCCAGTCCATCACACGAACCTGCCTCCCATCCATGGACTCCATCTACACCTCCCGCTGCCGGGGGAAAGCGGGCAGCATAATCAAGGATCCCTCCCACCCGGCTTACTCACTTTTCCAACTTCTTCCATCGGCAGGAGATACAGAAGTCTGAGAACACGCACGAACAGACTCAAAAACAGCTTCTTCCCCACTGTCACCAGACTCCTAAATGAGGGAATGGGACAGTTCAGCGCCGACGTTTCAGCGCCGACGTTTCAGCGCTGCCGTTTCAGCGCCAAATATTTCAGCGCCAAATATTTCAGCGCTCATTCATTCAGAAATCATTCTTGAGTATGGTCACAGGTATGACACAGGTATACCAGCTTTTACACTTAGTTATTTGGTCGTTTCATCGTTCTAACTGTCTTTAGATTTTGTTGGAGTTTTATTATGATTACTGTTTAGATAATGTTAGAGTTTTGTTAACAAGTTTTTATACTTACGTAGTTATTTGGTAAATTTATTTCGGTAAATTTGGTAAGTTCCATGGGCGCGATTCTCCGCACCCGCGAAAAATCGCGAAACTGTCGTAAAAAACGGGCGCGTTTTACGACGGTCGGGAAGGGTCCATTTCCCGACGTATTCACTTCCGGGAAATGGGCTAGTAACGCGGCCGCGTCAATCACGTGCGCGATGACGACGGAACGCGGCGACGACACGATCACGCCCACGTGACGCCACCCGACGCCGTAAAAAGGCGCGGGCGAGCACAGAATCTGTCGGCCATGATGTCGGAGTCCAGGAGAGCTGCACCTCGTTTTGTGGAGGCCGATGTCGAGACTCTGCTCGATGCTGTCGAGCAGAGGAAGGGCATCCTCCGCCCGCGGAGAGGGCATCGCCAACCTGCCAGCGCGGTACGCCACGCCTGGCGTGAGGTGGCCGCTGCCGTCAGCGCTGTGGGGCAGAACCCTCGCTCTGCAGAGCAGTGCCGGAAAAAGCTACACGACCTCACCAGGGCTGCCAGGGTAAGTGCCAAGAAGGTGCCCCCTGGTCACAACCATCCCTCCCCCCCCCCTTTACCTAATCACCCACCTCCCCCCCCCCTGGCACGGGGGGTGGAGGGGGATTGGGCCAGAGTTATTTGAGGATGGTTCACAAAGTTGTCACAGACCCAGCGCTCTGGCCCCGTGGAGAGATGCAATCGTCTTATGACAACTTGACCCCCAAACTGTGCCAGTATCTGAACGGACTGCTGATACCTGCCGTATTGTAATGATCTACCTATGTACCCTCCCCCAACAGGCCAAGTCCGCTCACAACAACCGTGAGCGGCACAAGACTGGAGGGGGTTCGCCCAACCTGCACCCCCCTCACCACCTTTGAACAGAAGGCACTGGACCTTGTTGGGGGGTCTGCCACCCGGGATGTCGCGCTATGCGAGGTTGGCGGATCTGCAGCAAGTGAGACAACCCTCCTTGACAAACACCCACCCCTCCCCCATCCTCTATCCCTTCACACACCCTGCACACTGGGATACCTCCCCCATCCTCTGTCCCTTCACACGCTGCCCACTGGGACCGTCCAGCGGCCTGCCGAGCAAATCTAAATAACCCGTCTCATTCTCTTCCCTAGGACGTGATGCCGAACGACCAGGGCCGTCTGGCTGCAGACGGACACAGGCATCTGCCGCCACCTCACCCGGGGCCGCACGACAGAGGGTGCCCGATCAACGGGGAGCCCCATCCTCCCCAACCCAATCTGCGGATCAGGACGCCCAGAGGGTGGCGAGAACACAACCCCCGGAAATGGCCAGGGATAACCCTCCGGACTCTGAGCGGCCCCACACCATTGAGGAGGGGCTAAATTGCGAAAACATCGGGCTTGCGGCACTGCTATCTCCCACAACATCCATCATCCCAGAGACACTCACCCCGGCGGGCCTATTTAGTGATGAGTCTCCTTGGTCACAGTCTGGTTTGCACATCACAGCTGAGCAGGTACAGCAGGTGGAGGTCAGAGCAACCGAGGGCCCGGACTCGCGGAGGCCAGACCAGGCCCAGGATGCAGCTGGCTCCCAGACGTTTTCGGAGTTCCTGGAGTTTCTCAACCCACCCGCACAGCCGATGCCTCAAGAAACCCAGGGAAACAACAACGGGATGAGGGCTTCCTTCCAGACTCTGCAGATGCAGTTAGAGGAGTCGAACCGCGTACACGAGCAGGGAGTGGTGCTGCTCATGGCAGAGACCCAGTCCGACACCGCACGGGTGGCATCCGCGGTGGAGGCAATGGGTCAGGTGATGCAAGGCATTGGGGTTCATATGCACGCGTCATCCTCGGCCCTGGACAGGGTTGCCCTCTCACAGGCAGCAATGTGCCAGAGGCAAAACGACATTGCCGGCGCCCTGCAGGCCTTGGCCCAGTCTCACCAGGTCATTGGCCAGTCGCAGCAGTCAGTCGCCGAGAGCATCAACCGCCTGACACGTGCTGGATGGCGTCGTGCACTCACAGGTTGAGATCGCACAGTCCCTGGCGGGAATGTCTAACTCCCTGGACTCCGTCTCTGCAAACCTTCGGATCCTGGTGGATACCGTTGCAGGCCTCCAGGACTGGCAGCGCCAGGTGTCGGTGGTGCGACGGGGCAACTCCCCGCTCGCACCTCTGTCCCAAAGTGAGGCCCGGGGAGGAGGTGGTTTCGGGGCCTGTCCCATTAAGTCCATCACGGGACGTCCCGGAATTCTCGGCCTCCCCCCGTCCCATCCCTGGTGCATCGGGTGGGCAGCAGGCAGAGCAGGGTGGCACAATGTCACCCGAGACGCCCGCAGAGCAGCCTGGCCCATCAAGGCCGGGTCGCCCCAGGAAACGCTTGGCCAAGGAGAAACGAGTCGAGGGGGAGATGCTGTATCATCTGGGGAGTCACTTAGACGTAGTGGTAGGGCCCGTAAGGCAACTAAGATAGACACTGAGTAAGTTGGCACGGGTGAAGGGCACAGTTTAGTTGTAGGGGCTAGGGCACGTGTAAATAATTGTTAACATTAAACGCACTGTTCCACCTTACTTGTAATACCGTGTGATTGTTCCACAGCCACAGGATTTGTGATGGTGACCGAGTGTCGCTGTGGTTGACGAGTGGTGAAACGTCGGTGCCGGGTGTGCAGTCCCTGCCCCCCCTCCCCCCACCCCTCCCACAGCTAGCCCACGCGGGCACGTGATGGTGTGTCAGTGACGATCTCAGCGGTCACCAAGGTGGATGGTTCAGCTATTGCCATGGGTCAGACTCTCTCTAACGATTCTGAGCTCACAGCTCATCGCAGAGCGGGCTGTCATCATTCCACATGGCACTGATCACACCCGCTGACACAGCCATCAATGTTGTGCCATACCGTCTGGACCCAGTGGTAAGGGTGATGTCGAAGTGGAGAAGGGTACACTAAGAGGGGGTGGGGGGGTTGTGGTGGTGGAAGTTGTGTGTTGACCCTCTGCACGACTAGCGATGCAGGAGGTGGTTTGGTATTCAGCGGGGACGTCACATGCGATGCGTGAACCGTGCTGCCACCAAGGCGTCGCGTGCCCGCCGGGTCTGTCGTGCCGCCTCCTGGACATCACCAGCACCTGGGTCGTGTCTGCGTGCTGCGCCCGCCACTCCACCAGCCTCCTCCTCCTCCCTCTCCTCCTCCTCTTCTGTGCTGGCACCACTGCCACTGGCTTCTCCCTCCGCCTCCTGCAGCAGGTCATCTCCCCTCTGCATCGCGATGTTGTGCAGCGCACAGCAGACCACTACAATGCGAGCGACCCTTTCGGCCTGGTACTGCAGGGCCCCTCCGGAGCGGTCCAGGCACCCGAATCTCATCTTCAGGAGGCCAAGGCAGCGCTCCACCACACCCCTGGTTGCTGCATGGGCCTCGTTGTATCGTGTTTCCGCATTGGTCTGTGGCCTCCGTATAGGCGTCATCAGCCAAGACCTCAGCGGATAACCCCTGTCGCCTAGCAACCAGCCCCTCAGCCGGGGGAGACGTCCCTCAAACATCGCAGGGATGAACGACTGCGCCAGTATGTAGGAGTCATGCACACTCCCTGGGAACCTTGCAGAGACGTTCATGATCCTCATGTGGGGGTCGCATACCACCTGGATATTCATGGAGTATGTCCCCCTTCTGTTTGTGAACACATCCCTGTCCCCTGCAGGCGGGCTCATGGGGGCGTGAACACAATCGATTGCCCCCTGCACCCTCGGTATCCCGGCCACGCTGGCAAATCCACGAGCTCGTGAGTCTTGACTTGCTTGGTCCTCGGGAAAGGTGATGTAGCGGTCCGCGATGGCATAGAGGGCGGCGGTCACATCCCGGATACACCTGTGGACCGATGACTGGGAGATCCCGGAGACGTCCCCGCTCGGAGACTGGAAGGAGCCGGTAGCATAGAAGTTAAGAGCGACCGTCACCTTGATGGCAACCGGGATCGCGTGTCCTCCCCCCGTTCCACGTGGGGCGAGGTGCGACAGGAGTTGGTAGATATGTATCACCGTCTGCCTACTCAGCCGTAGTCTCCTCCTGCAGACGATGTCCGTCATTGTTAGGAAAGAGACCCGGACACGGTACACCCTCGGCTTTGGTCGTCGCCTCTGGCGCCGTGGCTGCACCCTCACTCTCTCCTCTTCCTCTTCCTCCTCCTCCTCCCCATGCTGCTCGACGACTGGCAACTCCTCGGCCCTTCCCTCTGCTGCTGCAGCTGGCCCTGCATCCACTGCGGGTTGTGGGTGTGGATGCTGCTTTGCCAAACGCAGTACAGCGGCCCCAACCACTGCGCAGAACATAGGCGTTCTGTTCACATACATTGTGCTAACCTACAGAAGGGTGGTGGGGGCAGAGAAACGGGACATGTTAGACGGAGGTTAGTCGACACCTCGGCAGCTGCCTGCCACGGGATACCTGTGTGTCCCGGTGGCCTGGTCGCGCTGCTGACACGCGGGCAGCCTAACTCCTGGTCACTTTCTGCATCCAACAGCTAGTAAACGATGTCATCCTCACGGGTGCGTCAGTGGCCTGTGGCCGTAAGCCACAGGGCAACCAGCGGCCGTGTCCTCGTGACCGGCACGCCATGGCATGGTGGCAGACATTTTGTTACGGGGTTGGACGGCTCACTCGCTCACTCTCTACCTAACCCCCACCCCACTCCCACCCCCCCCCGGTCTCCCCCACTGCCCCCTCCGTCTCCCCCACTGCCCCCCCCGTCTCCCCCACTGTCCCCCCCGTCTCCCCCACTGCCCCCTCCGTCTCCCCCACTGCCCCCTCCGTCTCCCCCACTGCCCCCCCCCCCCGTCTCCCCCACTGCCCCCCCCCCCCCCGTCTCCCCCTCTGCCCCCTCCGTCTCCCCCACTGCACCCGCTCTGGACCCCCCCTCCCGTTCTCAGGGATGCCTTCTCCGTTGTGGCCAGACTCGAGCGGTGCGCTGAGCGGTGCGCTGAGCGGTGCGCTCACCTCCTCCAAGCTGTCGTCAGCCAGCACGACTGGTTGACGAACTTAAATAGCAGGTGTGTTTCACGCCGTGCAAACAGGGCGCGATGACGTCGGGACTTCGGCCCATCCGGGACGGTGAATAGCGGGGGGGGGGCTATTAGTGGCGAATCTGGTCGTGTCGGGGGCGTGAAGGAGGCGTTTGTCGGGAATGGCAACTCCGAGATTTTGCGGGGTTCGGAGAATAGCGGGAGGGCGTCGGAACAGCGTCGCCGTAAAAATTTACGACCCCCACTATTCTCCGCACCGTCGTGAGTGCGGAGAATCGCGCCCCATATCTTTAAACCCATGGCTGAATCAGTGAAAAGCAAGCGAGGCAGAGAGAAGTTCTGTCATGAAGGTTTTATATATCGTTTCGACAAAGGAAGCAAGAAACAAAAGCAAGTTAAGTTTTGGCGATGCCATGAGGATGGTAGGTGCAAGGCCCGCATTCACAAGTTAGAAAGAGAGGTGATCGAAAAGATCAACGAACATACTCATCCCCCATCTGCAGTTGCTATCGAAGTGGAAAAGGTCATAACTGATGCGAGAGACCGGGCTGAAAAGACTTGTGAGCCTCCAAGTACGATTATCAACAAGTGCATTGAAAAAATGTCCGTGGCAGGTATGGCACAGTTACCAAACAGGCAGGCAATGCGAAAAATTATTCGTAGAAAACGAGACAAAGTTAATCAGGTCCCCGATAATCCAAGATCGATTCAAGAGCTTCAGTTACCTCATGAATACATGATGTACAAACCCACCCCAGAAACCGAGGAAAATTTCTGTTTAAAGGATAGTGGTACGAACAACGAACGGATTATTATATTTGGGAGAGAGAGTTGGTTAGAACACATGGCAACTTCCACGACTTGGTATGCTGACGGAACATTTGCGGTAGCACCACACCTATTTTATCAAGTTTATATCATCATGGTTAGGAAAAATAACGGAGTTCACCCTGTATTGTACGCGCTTTTACAAAACAAACAGTATGCAACCTATATGATGTTGTTTGCGATGGTAAAAGAGATGATTACAAACTCAGGACCTGCCATTATCAATTGTGATTTTGAACGCGCTGCTTTTACCGCCATGAAAGACTCCTTCCCCAATATAGAAGTAAGAGGCTGCCTTTTTCATCTGTCTCAAAATATACTTAGGCAGATAAGTGGTTTTGGTCTCATGCGTTTATATAAGAGCAACCCGATTTTGCATTACATTCGAAAATGATAACTGCCCTATGTTTTGTGCCAGTTGACGACCTTGACAGTCACGTGGATTCTTTAGCAGGTAATTTACTGGAGGAGTTAATTCCGGTTTTAAACTATTTCGAAGACAATTATATCAGCCGCTCGCACACCCTTTTGTCAGCCAAAGGTCCCACATCTAGCCTCCAGTGCGGGCACTGGTTACTGTCTTTACTAACCTGCAGGTCAACCCAGTGCTGAGCATAGTCTGAGACTATGATCGCCGAGTACCCAGTGTCCACCACCCCTGCCAGTAAGGCCCTGCTCAAAATGAAGGAAATTGATCTGGGAGTACACTTTATGCACATGAGTAGAAGGAGAACTCCTTCACCCTCACCTGCCCAAATCTCCATGGATCCATGCACCCCCGCCCCCCAGTCTGCTCCATGAACTCTTTTAGTTCCTTTGCCATTGCTGGCACCCTGCCCATTTTCGAATTCGACCCGTCCAAGCCAGGGTCAATAATTGTGTTGAAGTCCCCTCCCAAGCGAGTCCAGGTCCGGTATCTTCCCCAGCATCCTCTTTATAAACTCTACATCATCCCAATTTGGTGCATACACATTTACTAATACCACATGCGCCCCCTCCAGTTTCCCACTGACCATAACGTACCGACCTCCCACATCCGAAACTATTCTACCCGCCTCAAACACAACCTGCTTATCGATCAGGATCGTGACCCCTCTAGTCTTTGAATCCAGTCCCGAGTGAAAGACCTGACTGACCCAGCCTTTCCTCAATCTAATCTGGTCAGTTACTCTACGGTGCATCTCCTGCAGCATTACTACGTCCGCCTTCAGTCCCCTAAGATGCGCGAACACACGTGCCCTCTTGACCGGCCCATTTAACCCTTGAATATTCCATGTAATCAGCGTAGTTCGGGGGCTCATGCCCCCCCCCCCCCCTTCACCGATCAGCCATCCCCTTTTTTGGGCCCGCCTCCAGCCCACTCCGTGCCTCCACCGGCCCGCCCCCAGGCAGCCTCCGCCTAACCTCCTCTCTGTCCCTTGGCCCAAGTCCCTCCCTCATCAGCAGAATATTCCTTCCTTCCCCCCCACCCCCACCCACCCCCAGTAACAACAGAGGTCTTGTTATCCTTGAACATGGACTACTTCAGTGTCTGAGGAGGTGCAAATGGTGCTGAACATTGTGCAGCCATCCCATCAGCGAACATTCTAACAACTGTTGGAAGTAAGGTCATTGATAAAGCAGCCGAAGATAGTTGGGCTGAGGATTGAGATGACTGACCAACAACCACAACCATTTTCCTTTGTGCTCTGTATGACTCCAACCATGGAGTGTTTTCCCTCAGATTCCCATTTACTCCAGTTTTGCTGGGGCTCTTTGATGCCATACTCTATCAAATGCTGCATGGATGTCGAGAGCATTCACTCTCACCTCATCTTTCGAGTTCACTTCTTTAGTCGATGCTTGAACTGAGGCTGTAATTATGTCAGGAGCTGAGTGGATTTAGACCCATATCTGTTGGTGGCCATTTTTGAGGTATCGCATTCACCAATGATTGTCTGGGGTAAAGGCGGATATTGTGGCCTTTGCCTCACTGATAGCCCGAAAGTGAATATTGCTTGGTTGGAGGTCTCACACTCCGCTCATTGTCTCCTTTGGGTAGAGCCCAAACTGAGGAGAGAGCAGGTTATTGCTTATTTTAAGTGCTGCTTGATAGCACTGTTCGTGACCCCTTTCATCACTTAACTGATGAGAGCAGATTGATTGGCAGGGTTTGATTTGCCCTGCTTTTTATGTACATGATATACCTGGGCCATTTTCCACATTGTCGGGTAGATGCTAATGTTGTAGCTGTAGCGGAACAATTTGGCAGAATGTGGCAAATTCTGGCGTGCATGTCTTCAGTACTATTGCCAAATATTGTCAGGGATTCTGTCCCTGGCAAGGAGTCTATTTCAGACCTATATGGCCAGAATTTCTGCTCGGTTTCTGCTCCGTTAAGCGGTGTGAGGGCAAAATGGGAAAATGAATTAGGACTTATTCTTACTGATGAGGTTTGGAGTGAGGCCCTTCATATGGTCAACTCCACATCCTCAGGTGCTCGGTTCAGCCTAATTCAGTTTAAGGTGTTACACTGTCTTGAGTATTATGAATGTAGAAGGGACTTTAGTTGCGGATTAGTTGCCTTAATACTCTGTATTCATTTTAACCGGCTGCTTGACTATATTTCATGGAAATAGGCTCTTGGCAAAGCATGATGGATATTTTGCCTTATTTTCAGTCAAGACATTTTGTATGAAACAGTCAGAAGGTCATACAATGTAAACAAGCATATAGCTGCACACAGTATTGCTGACAGCAGACAATTATTATTTTTCTTAGGCAAGGAACTCAAGGCCTGATCGTTTTTTCTGTCTTTCTGCTTATCTAAAGAATGCATTTTGTCCGAGACATTGCTTACTGTAACATATAAATTGCTTGCCTTACCTCTGTAGAGGGGGGGACATTTGGAATGACTGTGGTCTATCTAATCCCCCCACAAACTTCGTGTGAAATAAAGGACCTTTCGCGAAAACTCAAAGTGCTGACTATTATTTTCTTCAACAATGAAAAACAATTTTATTAAGCATACTTTGAAAAGATATGTTTGGCATGCAAATAGTCCTGTGTTGTAATGTCACCAGGTTGACATCTCATTTTTTGGTAGGCCTGGTGCTGCTCCTGGCATGCACCCCTTCACTCTTCATTGAGCAAGGGTAGATCCCCTGACTTGGTGGTAGTTGTAGAGTGGGGGATATGCCTGGCCATGAGGTGACAGCTTGTGGGTGAGTTCTTTCTGCTGATGGTCCACAGCTCTTTATGGATACCCAGTCTGGATTTGCTTGGCCTGTTCTGAATCTATCCCATTTAGCACGGCGGTGTGCCACACAACACGACGGTGGGTGTGAGAAGATAGGATTTTGCCTCCACAAGGACTGTGCGGCTGTCACTCCTACCAATATGGTCAGACAGATTGGTGAGGATGGGGTCTATTATGTTTTTCTCTCTTGTCGCAGACTCAGTCGAGCAGCTATATCCTTTAGGACTTGGGCAGCTTGGTCAGTAGTGGTGCTATCAAGCCACCCTTGGCGATGGACTTTGAAGTCCCCCACCAGAATACATTCTGCGCCCTTGCCAACCTCAGTGCTTCCTCCAAGTAGTGTTTAACATGGAGGACTACTGATTAATCATCTGGTGGTGGGTGGTATGTGGTAATCAGGAGATTTCTTTGACCTGTTTGACCTGAAGCCAAGAGACTTCATGACGTCCAGAGTCAATGTTGAGGATTCCCAGGGAAACTTCCTCCCAACTGTATACCACTGTGCCTCCACCTCTGCTGGGTCTGTCCTGCATGTGGAACAGGACATGCCTCGAGATGGTGTCTGGAATGTTATTTATAAAGTTTGATTCTGTGAGAATGACTGTCAGGATGTTGCTTGACCAATCAAGGTACCTCCTATTTATTTATTGGTTATGTGTTTGATAGCAACTTGTATATGCAACTCCTTCAAATGTAATGCAATGTCTCACCATGCTTCACAGGGCCATTATGAGTCAAAATTAAACACAAAGCCACATAAGGAAATATTACGGGCAGACAGCTAAAAGCTCTGACAAAGAGCTAGCTTTTGAGAAATGCCTTAAAAGGACAAAGAGGTGGAGGTGTTTCGGGAACGAATTCCAGAGCTTTGGATCTAGGTAGCTGAAAACACAGCACCAATAATGGAACACTTAAAACTGGGTGATGGACACGAGGTTAGAACTAACTGAACACAGGTATCTGAGGGTTGTGTGATTAGATGAAATTACAGAGATTAGGAGGGGAGAGGCAGTCGAGGGACTTAAAAATACATGGGAATTTTAAAATCAAAGCTTTTTCGATCAAGTGCCAACATAGGTTAGCAAGCACAGGGCTGATGAAAACATCTATGCTGACAAAAACTCTGGAAATATTTTCCAGAGAGAAATGGCAAAGCAGCTGTAAGAGCCGAGTATTTATTGAGCTTGTGTAATATGAAATTTAAAGGTCCCTCCATAAACATCACCTGGAACTCATCTTTTCACTGGCATGTTTCTGGAGTCCTAGGGAACCCATGCTGGACGAATAAAACCTGAAGCATTAAATTAATTTCAAACGCCCCTCATTTTTCACATAATAAGAGATTAAATTGTGTCTTAGTTGCCTACCTGCCTATAATAATGAATTGGCTGATTACAGCAAGTGGGCTACTTGTACACAGTACAGTTAAATGCCAAAGTTGGCATGTTTTTCCAATTTTAAAATGCATACTCAAACCATCAAACTATTCTTACACTTACAAATTTCCCCAAATACTCCAAAGCTCTCCTATTTGGCCTCCTATCCACCACCCTCCACAAACTTCACCGCATCCAAAAGCTTTGATAGTAATATCCTATCCACAAGTAATTCCTCCTTGCACTTCACCCCAGTCCTCAATTACCTATCTGGGCTCTAAATGGGGAAATGCTTAGGAAATCAGAAGTACAAAGGGACTTGGGAGTCCTTGTTCACAATTCTCTTAAGGTTAACGTGCAGGTTCAGTCAGCAGTTAAGAAGGCAAATGCAATGTTAGCATTCAGGTCAAGAGAGCTAGAATGCAAGACCAGGGAGGTACTTCTGAGGCTATATAAGCTCTGGTTAGACCCCATTTGGAGTACTGTGAGCAGTTTTGGGCCCCGTATCTAAGGAAGGATGTGCTGGCCTTGGAAAGGGTCTAGAGGAGGTTCACAAGAATGATTCCTGGAATGAAGAACTTGTCGTATGAGGACGTAGGAGGACTCTGGGTCTGTACATGTTGGAGATGGGGGGATCTTATTGAAACTTACATGATACTCTGAGGCCTGGATAGAGTGGACATGGAGAGGATGTTTCCACTTGCAGGAGAAACTAGAACCAGAGGACACCATCTCAAACTAAAGGGACGATTCTTTAAAACAGAGATAAGGAGGAATTTCTTCAGCCAGAGGGTGATGAATCTGTGGAACTCTTTGCCGCAGATGGCTGTGGAGGCCAAATCACTGAGTGTCTTTAAGACAGAGATAGATAGGTTCAGGGGTTATGGGGAGAAGGCAGGAGAATGGGGATGAGAAAATATCAGCCATGATTGAATGGCGGAGCAGACTCGATGGGCCAAGTGGCCTAATTCTGCTCCTATGTCTTATGGCTCCTAGCACTTCCAAGGCTTCAAATATAAAATTCTTATCCTTGTATTTGCTGCGGGTAATCCCTCCTCATCTCTTTAACATTTTCTGTAAATATTCTCCCAAATTCTCCAGGACGACAACTCCATTTTCTTGTATGCCCTCATCGCTGAACCCAAGTTCTGGAATTCCCTCTTTAGACGCGACATTCCTCGCCATCTCTAAAGACACTAAAATTCACCTCTTTGTTCATCCCTCTCAATCACTGCTGCTTTGTCACATCAACCTGAAGAGAAGTACCTGGAGAGATTTTTTTTCTATATTAAAGAAGCTACATAAATGCAAGTTGTTGTTGCTGTCTCCCCAAGGCATGATGGAGGAGGAAAATCATCCAATGTATATTCTCCACCAAACTAGCCAGAGGACAGTAGAGGCTAAATAGTCCATTGAATCTTTTTTCTTGGCTGCAAGGGGTGTATGACCTCATGAAAGTGTGCATCCACGGACACAAGCATACGCCTGATTCATGCACTCCCAGACTGCGTAAAGGTCACATATAATGCAATATCTGAGTTTATAGTATATCTAGGAAGCAAAAGCACTTTAGATTTGATTTTTTTTTAATGATTTTTTAATCTATTCTAATCTTAAATAGATAGCAAGTAGTTGGGGGTTTAAATGTATGAAGTGGCAAAGACAATTTTTTTCATAAAAAGAGAAACAAAGATTGCAACAATGGAAAACCATTAATACCTTAAAATGACAAAATGTATGGAGAAATAGGCGCAAGTGCGCAGAAAAATGGATTTTAGTACAAAACGAATAAGGCAGTGTAGACATCAATGCAATGGATGTGTGGAACATAATGACACAACTCTGGTTTGCAACAATGCTCAATGACCAGAGCACAATAGTTTATGAGCTATCCCAGATTTTCTCTGCAGAGAAATTTTGTAATACTTTCACACAGGATATTAGATAGCTGCATAGAGGTAAAGCATAACCATAGCCAGTTGGCATATGTGACATTAGAAAAAAATCTATCTTGCCTTTCCTTAATCCATCATTATCAAATGAGTTGTACTTATCAGAATATTATTGCAAGGGTTCAAAGTTACATTATCTTTTATTTTGTTTGATTTTCTGACTGTTGTCAACGTATTTCGTAAAACAACAGAAGAAGAATTTTGAAAATTGTCCCAACTGCACCCAATCCAAAGTTATCTTCAGAGGATATGCTTAACTGGGCTAATTACCTCCAAAACCAGGATTTCCTTTTTCCATCTGTGCTTATCACTGAAGGGTTTCGTTGAGAAGTAGCATCATAAAAATGATGCAACCGATAACGAAGAGTACAGTGACTCAACATTTCATGCCAAATATTCCAATGTAACCATACCTCATATCATTTCATGCCTCCTACATACAGAGAGGTGGGGGAGGAAACAGTGCATCAACTGCTACATGTGGTTTTTAAGCATAGGACACAGAATAGCTTATTGAGAACAAAACCCTGGCAGCAAGGAATTGCTCTCTCCCGGATCACGGAAACCAACATCAGCATGCCCATCACTCACCAAATTTAAGATCAGCTGATTTAGCATATACCAATAATTAAATAAGCCCCTTTTATAGCTTAATGGTGCATTTTTTAAAAACCTAGTTTAGGTCAACAAGCAGGAACTTTTTTTCTATGTATTATAATAAGAAGCTTGTATATTTACTTTTGAAGGTCCGATAGGGAAGGTGAAGGAGGCACTAGCGGGTGGGATACTCGCCCTTTGCTGTTGGCTGGCCGAGTGCAGGCAGTCAAAATGAATATTTTGCCACGGTTTTTTGTTCCTGTTCCAGTGTCTACGGGTCTTTTTGCCGAAGATATTTTTTCAAGGGGCTAGATAGGCTGGCCTCCTCATTTGTGGGGGCAGGGAAGGTGGCAAGGACTTAGGAAAGCAGTGCTCTAAAGGGGCGGCAGTTGGGGGGCTTGACTCTTCCGAATCTGTTGCACTACTACTGGGCGATGAATACTGGGCTGGAGGTAGTGGGATTGTCTCAGCGATGTATGGTAGGATTATGGAGGAGGATAAAGAGACTATGGAAGGGATTAAGGCCAAGTGGGAGGAAAAGCTGGGATGGTGTTGGAGGAAGGATTATGGGGCAAAGGGTCAATGCCTTAACCTTGTGTGCAAAGCTGAGGTTGATTCAGTTAAAAGTGGTGTATGGGTGCACTTAACAAAGGCAAGGGTGAGCCAGCTGTTTGAGCGAGTGGAGGATAGTTGTGAGCAGCGTGGGACGGGCCCAGCCAACTAGGTACATAAGTTCTGGCCCTGCGCGAAGTTGGAGAAATATTGGTGGTGGTTTGTTTAGCACATCCGAGGTTCAACATGTGGAATTGGAACCAGGTCCCCTTGAGGCCATATTTGGGGTGTCGGACCCGCCAGAGTTGCAGACAGGAGCGGGGGCAGACATCTTGGCCTTCACCTCGTTGATCACTCGCAGGCAGGTCCTGTTGGGATGAAGGTCAGCTTCTCCCCCGAGTGCCTTTGCATGGCTGGGGGATCTGTTGGGGTTTTTGGCCTCGGAAAAGGTTAAATCTGCTTCGAGAGGAGCAGATGAGGGGTTCCACCAGATAGGGGTCATTAATTTTGCACTTTGGAGACCTGGTTGCTCCATAGTGGTGGGGCATTGGGTACTGTTTGTGTAAAAATGTAAAAATGTTGAAAATGCTGAATAAAATATTTTTCCAAAAAAATTTACTTTGAAGATTCACAAAATGATGTTTTGCTAATCCACAATAATGACACCTGACATATGCTTCATGAAAGTAGCTTGCTGAGATAGAATGTTACAAAAGGGATGCTTTATTTCTATACTACCAACTCATTTTATTTAAAATAAGATGAAATCAACCAACCAAATAATTATTTACCACAGCTTCCTGCTTTCTTCAGCAGTGCACATGTTGGCAGTTAGCTGCTGCTCAGAGGTAGAAAGTGTTACTTTAGTACATCTTCCTGGTGACCAAAAAGTCACATACAAGTTATCAACATATGTAGGAACATACATAACTTGAGAACTGCAGACTTGAAATAATGTAATTTTGTAAATTTGTTCTTTAAAAAAACAGCACTATGTAGGTGGTTATAGTTTTGTGCAGTTGACTCAAGTTATACTAGGAAAACTTGGGATTGTCAAAACATTGTATTTTTGAAACTTGGAAGGGAGGAAGTGGTAAGTCAGAACGACAGTGAGATTTCCCCTCATCAGATTTAAACTGCATCCTCCAGAAGAGTTGATAAACACTCTGCATAACAAAAATCCTTTTGGTTAACAACTTTATGCTCTTCAAAAATCAAACTACTCTTCTATAATGCTTTATTAAGTCATTAAATGATCAGTAAAATCAAGATGCAAAAATCTTAACCTTGTCCAGTTTGGATTACTTTAAGAATTGGGAGATTCTTGAAACTTCTGGATAAGGAAGTGTTAATAACTGATGGAACATATTATTGAATAATTTAGAAACATCTGTTAGCAATACAAGCAGTACACTTGGTTCAAAAAAAAGGAACAGCAAATGCAACGCAGTCTTTACTATGGGGATGGAAGACTTGCTTGGACACTAGATCTGGATCGGGTTGCTGAAATAACCTTTGCCAAAATATTTCTGTAAACAGAAGAGACTATACAAGTGTTCCCTTCAACAAAACCTTCGCTGTAAATGCCTACCAATACCAAATATTGCAAAATGATAGTAGCTGAAACCATATTATACTCACTCTTACAAAGTTGTCAGGGAACAAACCTCTTCTGCCATCGAGTTCACCTTCCCACCATCCTCCATCTTCTTTCTTGATATTAGATACAATATCTCCTACAGAAATGGTCAGCTCATCTTCATGTTGAGCTTCATAAGGAAACTCAACAATCGCTTCCACTGGAAAGAAAATAAAGAAACTTACAGTATACAGCAAATTACTCCACCTTCCAAACATCCAAATGGTCAGATTGTGCAATATAAATAATTAAAAAGTCTTCTTACAAGGTATTCTCCAAAGAATTTCACACTATTTACCATGCCACAAAATGGCCAGTTAGAGATCTGAACAGCACGCCAATTTCCCATCCAAAAAGTTCCGTACCTATTTTGGCACATCTGACAAAATCAAAATTGCAGGCGTTCTTTGCAAACCCTTTTATCAACACATCCCTCAACCCTTCAAATCTCCTTGCAATATTCATCCCATAAAGTTAGATAACCCATGTCCTGCTGCCACCCAGACTTCTTCACATGGATATCCATTTTGCCTTCATAGAATCAAAGAATCCCTAGAATGCAGAAGGAGGCCATTCAGCCCATCGAGTCTGCACTGACCCTCTAAATGAGCACCCAACCTCAGCCCATTCCCATGCCCCATCCCTGAAACCTCACCCAACCTTTGGACACTAAGGGCAATTTAGAATGGCCAATCCACCCAACCTGCACATTTTTGGACTGTGGGAGGAACCCAGAGCACCCGGAGGAAACCTACGCAGACATAGGGAGAAAGTACAAACTCCCCAGTCACCCAAGGTCGGAATCAAACCTGGATCCATGGCATTGAGGCAGCAGTGCTAACTACAATTCACCCTTAATTCACAGCTCCAATGAGGCAGAGTTTAGATTGTCAAATTAATTGATCGGACCTCCAAATTCAATGTGTGTGTTTACATAGGAAACCATCCCACTCCAGGACTTCAGTTAGCTTTAGGGTTAGAAACAATAAAGCTTTTTTGCTTGGCTAACTTCACTTCCATTTCTCACACAGCGAGAGACAGAGAATGACTGTTAATTTAGCATTCAACAACAACAGAATATAATTTAATTTCAAAACTACACTTACAATCAATCTAAACCAAAAGCTAAAATCTAATGTATTGCACCAGTCAGTTTCACAACTGTCCGTGAAGAAAGTAGCCTATTGCATTCTGCCTTAACAAAAATTGTTCTAACAGCTAGATATTAATTCCATTATCACGGTGTCTATATAATCAAGGACTTTAAAACATGGCAATGTTACTTTACAGAAAAGCTATACAGCATATAGTAAACTAGATATGCAATGAAATGAAATGAAAATGAAAAAATGAAAATCGCTTATCGTCACGAGTAGACTTCAATGAAGTTACTGTGAAAAGCCCCTAGTCGCCACATTCCGGCGCCTGTTCGGGAAGGCTGTTACGGGAATCGAACCATGCTGCTGGCCTGCTTGGTCTGCTTTCAAAGCCAGCGATTTAGCCCAGTGTGCTAAACAGCCAGATATCAGCTAATCCAGTGAAGGGGTTTTTTTGTATAGCATTCAGGGCAGCATGGTAGCATAGTGGTGGGCAGCACGGCAGCATAATGGTTAGCACAATTGCTTCACAGCTCCAGGATCCCAGGATCAATTCCTGGCTTGGGTCACTGTCTGTGGGGAGTCTGCACGTTCTCCCCGTGTCAGCGTGGGTTTTCTCCGGGTGCTCCGGTTTCCTCCCACAGTCTAAAGATGTGCGGGTTAGGTGGATTGGCCATTCAAAATTGCCCTTAGTGTCCAAAAAAGGTTAAGTGGAGGTTCCTGGGTTACGGGAATAGGGTAGATAAATGGGCTTGAGTAGGGTGCTCTTTGTAAGGGCCGGTGCAGACTTGTGGGCTGAACGGCACTGCAAATTCTATGATTCTATGATAATTCTATGGTTAACCTAACATTAACCAATATTCATACTTTGTTGTTGTACGTGCAACTGACTTATCAGATCTCGCATAAACGTTGGTGAATAAACAACCTCACATCAAAATAAATACTTTTCTTGAAGGAAAGTATCAAATCCCCTCTCTTCCTAGAACACAATTGGTAAAGTAACAATTTGAAATATCTTGTCCCGGGTTTGAATCTTGCCCAGACTGATGGGTCTCATGCTGTAGCCATTGTGTCAAGACTCATAGCTGCGGTATTGTTTCCAATAAGACAGCACCCTACTTACAAAGCCTGGTTCAAATGCATATACTCAAAGCTCTTTCCCAAGTGATTAAAACGTAAATTTGCAGAATGGGAAACTAGCCAGGGAGATACACACTCCATAAACATTTAAATTAATCCCAGGTTGGGTGGCACGGTGGTGCAGTGGTTAGCACTGCTGCCTCAAGGTGCCAAGGACCCAGGTTCCATCCCAGCTATGGGTCACTATCAGTGTGGAGTTTGCACATTCTCCCCGTGTCTGTGTGGGTCTCACCCCCACAACCCAAAGATGTGCAGGGTAGGTGGACTGGCCACACTAAATTGCCCCTGGAAAAAAAAATGATTTGGGTACTTTAAATGTATTTTTTTATTTTTCAAAAATTAATCTGGGTTAAAATGTACCCAGTTCCATCAGGTGGCCTTCTAAACTCTTTGTAAGATTGGGCTTTTCAAAGGTTTCCAGTAATGGAAGCAGCTGCAAACAGCCTGGGAATAAAAAAGCCATGGGGCTTTAAAAAATGTTTTTCAAAATTTACTTTGAACACTTTTGTTTATTAGCAATACCAACATTGGAGATGGGGAAAAACATTTGGATTATTCTTAACTGTCAATAAATCAGGCAACATAGAATCAGTTCATTTTCCAATTCTGGAATGTAGGCAATCCTTCACAAGGGTGGGCAGGTTGAGCTACCTGTGGCAAGAGTGAAGGGATGGGAGAGGTGGTTGTGCATGTGATCAGATTTCCCAGAATATATCCAAACAAAACTAGCAAAACTCAACACTATATTATATTTGTATCTCCTGAGATGTTAAAACCAAAATAATGCAATATATTTCCTCCAAGGCATCTCATACCATTTTTCTCCAGTATTATCCAGAGCTGGTTGAAAATTTAAACTTGCAAAGCAATCGAGCACTGCCACACAGCTAACAATGTTGTACTGAATTCATAATTTCACCCAAGCTATGAAGCTGACTGATCAAGTGAAGTGGATAAAAATGTAACAGGAGTGCTAATCTGTATATGGGAAATAAATACAATTGTGCAACAGGGTAAAAAGTATAATTCTGCAGAAATAGGCCAGGGACAGGAAGGCAAGTGGTTCTAGTTTATTGCTCCCTTATTTCACACATACTAGTCACAACCCACGTATTAGAAAAGCTGCATAATACTTGCTACAGACCTTTGTAAACATATTACCATTAGCAAACTGAAAAAAAATTAAAAACACAATCCTGCATCATATAGCTTGACGTTCACATTTCTGTTAAGTGGTGCAGCCTGAGGTTAGCCAGCTACTTTGCAAATGTGACAGTTATTACAGTTTCCTTTATGATGCATTGGTAGGCAGTATATTGTGGGGCAAACCATTGCAAAAATGCAGGCTGATCAACATGCCCGTCAGTAAAATAAAAAAAAGTGTTCACAAATGTATCTCTAATTATATGCGAAGAGCACCAATAATATAACATACTGGATTAAATTTCCACCAAGATCCTTAATTCAGGCACTCTGATCATTATTCTTGCTCCAGCCACACATTTTACTATTTTTACAGTTGTTACACATTTTGGTTCCCTCAAGTTCCCTTTTACCAAAGAAAATGCACCTTAATAGTAAAGTGATAATAAAAATGTACATGAGTATTCAAAAAGAACGCAATAATTAACTAAATTTAGAAACATTTGACATGCATGGCAGAGAAATTGGAATGCTGCATTTAATTCATTATCCCATCAATTAATAATCAAACTTCAAAGCTTGAACATGTAAGCCATGGAATTGTTCCAGAATGTAGGTTAGAAAGAAAATCTACTAATCAATATTTAAATTAAATGAAACTAGTAACAATCCAGTGCGTGAAGTAAGATTTTTCAAATTACAAATTGCTAGATACATCTATTGGGCATAAAAATTCCAAAACCAGCACTACTTTGACAATAATCCTGGACGAGCTCATTGTTCTGAATGTTGAAATTTTCTCAGGCTTTCCCCTGCCACTTTCAGAATGATTTTACTGGATTAACAACATGTTAATCTTTAACTCTAAACAATACTTTCAACATGTTCTGGGTATCAAAACAAGAAAGCATAGGCTCTTGGTTGTCCAGAAGGGACATAAAAAAGCACTACTTCAGAAAGTGATCAACAGCTGGAATGAAATTATCAAATGTTTGGCTGAGGCCAAGAAAGTGAATTTATTGCGGAAATAGCTATGTGCTCTATTATGAAAACAGTGAAGTTGATATATTTATAGACGAATGTACAAGTAAATTTGGAAAAATAACTTTAAAAAAATAAGCAAGCAGAATAAAACCCAGTCACAATGCCATTGTATTCTATTATTGACCTGCTAAAACAAAAATGTGATTAGAGAAATAAATTTGGCTAACAAGCAGGAACTGATCAAAGGAAAGAAGCCGATAATTTTATCAAGGCCAAGAATGTGTTGCAGTGAATGTCCATCAGGAAAAAAGCAATTCACTTAAGCTATTGAGCATTCATATATCTTTGTCATACCTTCTATCTTCAAAAATAGGTAAGAATATAAAAGGGTAATTTGGCACAGCCAATCCACCTAACCTGCACATATTTTTGACTGTGCAAGGAAACTGAAGCACATGGAGGAAACCCATGCAGACACGGTAGAAGTAGGAGTGTAAAATCTTTTGTATTTTCATTGCAATCAGCTGTTTAACACAAAAATGACATGCCGAAGAGCAAGACAAAATGCTCTGAATTGCCATTTTTATTTCAGCAATACTCAAGTCAATTCCACACAAGTACAGATACAGAGAGCAGGGAAAAGCATAACTAAAGGTCATGAATATAAGTCAGTCACCAAGAAATGCAATAGGAAATTCACCCAAAGAGTGGTGCAAATATGGAACTCAATACCGCAAATATGGAACTCAATACCACAAAGAATGGTGGACATAAATAGTATTCATGCATTTAAAGGGAAAGTGGACAAGCACATAGGAGGGTAAGGGACTATAGTAGATGGTTAGAATGATAAATTTAGATGAGAGAAGATGGGAAGAGGATCAGATGAAGCATGAATACTGGCGTGAACATGTTGGCTCAGCAACCTACTTCTGTCAGTATACCCTAAAATCACATCACAGGAAGCCATTCAATGCACCTGTGCTGGCCCTCTGAAGGAGCAATTCACTTAGTGCCATTCCCCTGCCTTTGTTCCAAAGCCCTGCCACTTTTCCTTTTCAGGTGACCCAATTCCCTTCTGAATATCTCATCTGACCCAACCTCCACCACACTTCTCAGGCAGTACATTCCAGATCCTAGCCATTTTTTGCATTAAAAGGTTTTTCCTCATGTTCACCATTGCCTCTTTTGCCAATTATCTTAAATCTGTGCCCTCCCATTTTAGGTCCTTCTGCCAGTGCAGTTTTTTCCTTATTGACTCTGTCCAGCCCACGAATGATTTTTAATACCTTTATCAAATCTTCGCTCAACTTTCTCTTCCCCAAGGAAAACAGTCCCAAATCTATCTACTTAATTGAAATTTCACATCCTTTGGAACTATTCTTGTGAATCTTTGACCCCCTCTCTAAATGCCTTGACAGGATTCCTGAAACCTGGGTGGGAATCTCCGAGCCCGCGCCGGGTCAGAGAATCGCCGCTCACTCTCCGCCAACCGGAGAATCGCCGCCAATCGCACGGTCGCCGCAGTGCCAGTCGGAGGCCATTGAAAGCGGCCCCCATGGCGATTCTCCCTGCTCGATGGGCCGAGTGCCCGCCGGCGTCGTTCGCGTATGGTCCTACCGGGCAGAACCTCGGCATTCGGGCTGTGGGGGCCGTCCTAGTGGGGGGGGGGGGAGGAGAGGGGGGGCGGGGGGAGCCAACGCCGGGGGTTGGGGGGGGGGGGTGGCCAAGCCCGCGATCGAGGGCTACCGATCGGCGGGCACACTCATTCCAGGGAGGGCCTGTGTTCCTCCACGCCAGACCCCTGTAGGGCTCCGCCATGTTGCCAGCACGGAGACGGCCGTGGCGCTCATGTGCGGACCCGCACCGGCCATGTAGGACTGGCTTTCAGCGCCAGAGGAGCGCACAGCCAGCTCCCGAGGAAGAGGAGAATGACTGGGCCTGGAGGCCCGTTGATGCCGGCATTACTCGCGCCGGTTTTGACGCCAGCGTCAACACTTGGCTGGGATTTTGGAGAATCCTGGCCCTGGTACGTATACCTGGATGCAATACAGTACTTCAGTTGCGGTTAAACCAAAGTTTTATACAGGTTTAACACAACGTGCTTGCTTTTGTATTCTATTACCATTTTGATAAAGCCCTATGCTTTAATAAAAGCCCTATGCTTTGATAAAACTATGCTGTTTTTAAAACCCCACCTTCAATCTGGCCTGTGACATTCAATAATGTATGTACACATATACCTAGGTCCATCTGATTCTGAAATATAGAAAATGCCAGTAAAACTCAGCAGATCTGGCAGCATCTGTGGAGACACAAACAGCATTAACATTGAGTCCAATACGTCTTCTTCTAAATGTCTGCTCCCGCAGCCCCTTTAGAATTGTACCCTTTATTTCATAGGAGCGCCTGGGGGAACTGCAACAATTGTTTATCCATGTCTGTCACAAAAGTAAATTGGGAAAGGTGGCCAATCCATGGCTTACATGGGAAATTAAGAGTTTTTGATCCAAGGAAGAAGCACTCAAATTGGCCAAGAGAAACAACAGATATGAGGATTGGAAGCAGTTTAGAATTCAGCAAAGAAGGAACAAGGAATGGATTAAGAAAGGGTAAATAGAGTGCGCGTAAGCTTGCAGGGAACATAAAAAATGACTGTAAAAGTTTCTGTCGGTATGTAAAGAGAAAAGGATTGGTGTAGTCAAATGTAGGGTCAGACCCCTGTAGGGCTCTCCGCCATGTTGCACGGGGAGTCAGAAACAGGGGACTGTATAATCGGGGACAAAGAAATGGTCGAGCAACTAAACACATACTTTGGTTGTCTTCACAAATGAGGACACAAATCAGATACTGTGTGGGCAGCACAGTAGCACAGTGGTTAGCACAGTTGCTTCTCAGCTCCAGGGTCCCAGGTTCGATTCCCGGCATAGGTCGCTATCAGTGCGGAGTCTGCATGTTCTCCCCGTGTCTGCGTGGGTTTCCTCCCACAGTCCAAAGATGTGCAGGTTAGGTGGATTAGCCATGCTAAATTTTCCTTTGTGTCCAAAAAACGTTGGGCGGAGAAAAATAGCCAGGTAGCCAAGAATCAGGGGAAAGTAGCCGAGGCGGGGGAGGGAGGGATAGACGGGGGACGGTGGGGGGAAGAATAGTAGCTAAACCTTAGAGAAAAGAAAGGCAAACCACAGGTGAAGGGGAGGAGACAGGGATCAATAGAGGGGAACCAGTGAGGTGGGGGGGGGTGTGAAAGCAATGGAATGACAGTCGGAAGGAGGGCGCGAGAAATGATAACAAACTTGGCATCTATAGGAGCAGATAACAAGGAAAATCCGGACGAAAGACGGGACGCACGGCTGAAGCGGAGGTGATCACGAGGCGAAAACTGCCCGGGAGAAGCAAGCGACAACACCAACACCAGATCCATTCACGTATTGCCCTCTGTAATTGTTCTGTAATTGTTTCCTGGGCGCCCAAGTGTAAATGTACCCCACCAGTTTGCCCTCTCCCACCCCCCCACAAACAGATGTCTACTTATGTGCTAAAAACAATATTGGCAATTCTAAAGAGCTGCTGTTGTTGAGCTAGCACATAATACCCTACCAGTTATTTTATTCTAACTTTTTTTGTTGTTGTTGTTTATTTTGTTTTTTGTGCATGTTCCATTCTCTTCTATGTATTCTATTTTGTGTACATAACGGTAAATATACTTTGTTCAAAAACCCAATAAAAAACATTTGTATGAAAAACGTTGGGCAGGGTTACTGGCTTGGGTAGGGTGCTGTTTCCAAGTGCCAGTGCAGATTCGATGGGCCGAATGGCCTCCTTCTGCACTGCAAATTCTATGAAACGTTGAAGAATGCAGGGTTTAGTGAGAGGGAAGAACTGAGGGGGATCAATATTAGTTGAGAAATGGTGTTCGGGAAATTGATGAGACTGAAGGCTGATAAATTCCCAGGGCCTGATGACCTACATCCCAGAGTACTCAAGGAACTGGCTCTAGAAATAGTGGATTCATTGGTGGTCATCTTTCAGAATTCTATAGACTGCAACAGTTCCTGCAGATTGGAGCATAGCTAATGTAACTCCATTATTTAAAAAGGAAGGTAGAGAGAAAACAGAGATCACAGACCAGTAAGTCTGACATCAGTAGTGGGGGAAATTCTAGAATCCATTATCAAAGATTTTATAGCAGAGCACTTAGAAAATAGTGGCAGGATTAAATAGAGTCAGCATTAATTTATGAAAGGAAAATCATGTTTGACAAATCTACTGGAATTCTTTGAGGTTCTTACCATAAGACATTGGTGTAGAATTTTAGGCCACTCAGCCAATCGAGTCTGCTCTGCCATTCAATCATGGCTGATATTTTCTGATCCCTATTCATCTGCCTTCTCCCGATAATCCCCGATGCCCTAATAGAGTTGACGAGGGGTAGCCAGTGGATGCGGTATTTTTGGACTTTCAGAACGTTTTGACAAAATCCCGCACAATTAATATGCATGGGATTAGGGGTAGTGTGTGGACATGGATAGAAAACTAGTTGGCAGGCAGGAAACAAAGAGTAGGAATTAACGGGTCTTTTTCAAATTGGCAGGCAGCGATTAGTGGGGTACCGCAAGGATCGGCGCTGGGGCCCCAGCTATTCACAAGATAAATTAATGATTTAGATGAGGGAACAACATGTAATATCTCCAAATTTGCAGATGCCACCAGGTTCGGTGGGTAGGCGAGTTGTGAGGAGGATGCATGGATCCTTTAGTGTGGTTTGGACAAGTTGAATGAGTGGGCAAATGAATGGCATGTGCAGTATAATTTGGAGAAATGCGAAGTTATCCACTTTGGTAGCAAAAACGAGGAGGCATTCTAATATCTGAATGGCCATAAATTAGGAAGGGGGGGGGGTGTTCAACGAGACCTCGGTGTCCTCGTACACCTGTCACTGAAGGTAAGCATGTAGGTACAGCAGGCGGTAAAGGCGGAAAATGGTATGTTGGCCTTCATTGCGAGAGGAGTAGAGTAAAGGAGCAGGGGTATCTTGTTGCAATTATACAGGGCCTTGGCGAGGCCACACCCGGAATATTGTGTGCAGTTTTGGTTTCCTTATCTGAGGAACGATGCTCTTGCTCTAGAAGGAGTGCAGCGAAGGTTTATCAGACTGATTCCTGGGATGTCAAGACTGACGTATAAAGAGAGATTGAATCGTTTAGGATTGTACTCGCTGGAGTTCAGAAGAATATGGGGTTACCTCATAGAAACCTATAAAATTCTAACAGGACTAGATGCAGGGTGTTCCCAATGGTGGGTGTCCAGAACCAGATTTCACAGTCTGAGGATATGGGGTTGACCATTTAGGACAGAGTTAAGGAGAAATTTCTTCACCCAGATAGTGGTTGGCCTGTGGAATTTGTTAGCAAAGGAAGTAGTTGATGACAAAACATTGTATGTTTGCAAGAAGCAGTTAGATATAGCACTTGGGGCAAAGGGAATCAAATGATATAGGGGGAAAAGCAGGATTAGGCTATTGAGTTGAACGATCAGTCATGATCATAATGAATGGTGGAGCAGTCTCAAAGGGCCAAATGGTTGTCTCCTGTTGCTATTTTCTATATTTCTATATTGTCATTCTGCATTCTTCCTACCAAACTGAATCACTTCACACTATTCAGCATTTAATTTAGTCTACCACCTGAGATGCCATCCCACCATTCTGTCCTTTTAATGTTCTGCACTATCGTTCTCACTGTAATACCTCCAAGTTTCATACCTACATTTTAAAATTGTGACCTGTACACAAAGGTCTAGGTCATTAATATGCACCAGGAGGTGCAGGGGTCCTATACCTATCCCTGGGAAACTCCACTATAAACTTCCCTCCAGTCCAATAAAACTTCAGCACTACTGTTTCCTGCCACTCAACTAACTTTGTTTGCAAGTCTGTTGTGTAGCACTTTAGCAAATGGCTTTTGGAAGACACCAACAGTATTGCCCGCATCAACTTATCTTTTCAAGCAAGTTAGTTAAACACAATTCACCCTTAGATTTGCAATGGCTTTCCTTAATTAACCAACATTTGTCCCGGTGATTATTCATTTGGTCCAGAATTATTATTTCTAAAGGCTTTCCCAACATCGAGGTTTAACTGACTGGTCTGTAGCTGCTGGGCTTACCCTTATATAGATTCTTAAACAAGGGTGTAATATTTGCAGTTCTCCAGTCCTCTGGCAAGACCCAACCTAAGGAAGTTTGAAAACTTAGAGCCAGTGGTTCCTTAATTTCCACTCTCACTTCTTCCAGCATCCTTGGATGTATCTCGACACCTTATCAGTTTTAAATAAAAGTAACCTATCCAATACCCCCTTATCAATTTCTAATACTTCAAGTGTCTGAATTACCTCCTCTACCTACATATGCGAAGTATTAATTTAATACTTCAGTAGTGCCCCCTACCTTTGGTCCCGAGCTCCACCCTCTTTTACTATTTAACATGCCCATAGGAGACATCTGGATTATCTTTCTTATGTTAGTTACCAGTCTCTCCCTTTGCTCATCTTATTTGTTTTTTAATTCCCCTCTGAACTACTACATTTTATAAATAAGAGCAGTGGGTAGGGCAATTTTTTTTAATAGACCAACATTGTTTCCTCTTTCGAGGTTATTTAATTTGGCACTGGACGTTCGAGGGTTAAGAGACTAAATCAATCTTGATCTCATTTATTCTTCAACGCCGTTCCGTACCAGTACCAAGGCACGGCCTGGCACAAGAGACATCACCCGACAGTTATAACGGTACAAGGCTTCCTCCAGATTGCATGGGGAAAATGTTAATCATGCAAAAAGAAAAACATTAAGCCAGCGAGGGGAAAAGAGTCGAAAGGAAGGAGAGTAACAGTGTACAATTGAAGATCGTACAAAATACATTTAAACCGGAAAACAGTTTCTTAGTTGTACAGATGTATTTAACCGTGGGTGTACAGGCTGCACCAAACCCTGAGAGCTCGAAAGCCGCCGTGCCTACAACCTTTAATGGGACACACATATCCAAGCCCGTCTCAGTGGGGGGAGGGGAAGTTAAAGTGACCCTCACACATCCCCCGACTGAGGGAAGAGGGGAGGGAGACGCCTCGGTCTGCTCCTTCCCTGATACCCAATAGGTTGAGCACAGAGGATACAGTTCCCATCAGCTGCGGCTGTGGAGATCTCTCTCTCAGCCACTGTAAACGTGTCGGGGGAGGGAGGCAGGGGCGCTGCTGCTGACAGGACCGGAGCTGGCGCCACTGGACTGGACTGGACCGCTTTAACGCCGAGGGAGGGAGTGGAGTGGGAGCCCGGCGGAATTGCGAGATCGCAGCCAGCCCCGGCCTGGCCGGTTAACTCTCCGGATGCCGCACTCACCCATTTATGTCGACTCCAGCTAGCCACCCTCGAACTCGCCTCGAAGAGTTTGAAGATGAAGAGAGAGCTCGAACGCTCCCCCCCTCTCCCTCGCCTGGTCTCCTGCCACCTCACTCACTCACTCAAGCGGCCCTGGACATCTTTGTTCGCCAGTCAATTAGTCTCCGTTGACCTCCCCTTCTTCCCGCCCCGGGCTTTTCCGTTGCCTCAGACGCTGCTTTCACTCACTGGCGGGTAGAATTACGTTACCGGTCGGGGATGGAGGGAGAGAGGGCGGGGACTGAAGCAGATATCGCGACAACTCACTCCTTCACTCGCGGGAGTGGGGGGATTTGTATCCATAGCGACCAGATTTTGACTCGGGCACGAGCTGGGGCGAGCGAGCGCCATGTTGGTTCCCGGTGGCAGCTCAGATGGCGAATGAAGCTGACAAACCACTGCTGCCACGACGACATGGGGTGGGGAGAATGGTTTGGTGCCACCAGAGCTGGTGTTTACAGCTCATAGAAATAGCAACATTGGGACAAGGGGGAAATCTGAAATCCCCCCCCCCCCTTAAATGAAAATGGGTGTTTAATGCACCTCCAGTCCAAGATCAGAAAATTGGTTGGTGCCAGGGCTTCGTTAGCCGGTCCTAGTTGAAATGGCAGTGAGGTAATACAACAGATCCCAATCTTTAACCACCAAGAAAAGAGGATCAGGAATAGGCAATTGAGTATCTCTGTGATTTAACTGTGCCCAGCGCCATAACCCCATTTGATTAACAAAATAAAATCTCAGATTTAAGATTAACCAATGATCTTAGTGAGTTTAGCGGTGTGGAGGAATTTGGAAAAGTTAGCATCGTGGTCCTGCTGGTCGTGGCCGCAGATGGTGACGTTATCCAGGTATGAGAAGGTGGCCCGCATCCGTACCGGTCAACCATTTGGTCCATCTCCCATTGGAAGACCGAGACCCCGTTAGTAACGCCAAAGGGGACCCAAAGGAAGTGGTAAAGGCTGCCGTCCGCTTCAAACGCAGTGTAAGGGCGGTCCGCCTTGCGGATGGGGAGCTGGTCGTCGGCAGATTTCAGGTCCACTGTTGAGGAGACCCGGTACTGTGCAATCTGATTGACCATATCAGATATGCGTGGGAGGGGGTACGCATCGAACTGCGTGTACTGATTGATGGTCTGACTGTAGTCAACGACCATGCTGCTTTTCTTCCCAGTTTTCACAACTACCACTTGGGCTCTCCAGGGGCTGTTGCTGGCCTCGATAATACCTTCCTGCAGCAGCTGTTGGACCTCACACCTGATGAAGGTCCTGTCCTGGGCGCTGTACTGTCTGCTCCTGGTGGCGACGGGTTTGCAATCCGAGGTGAGGTTTGCAAATAGGGAAGGCGGGTCGACCTTCAGGATCGTGAGGCCGCAGACAGTAAGAGGTGGTAGGACCCCGCCAAATTTCAGGGTTAGGCTCTGGAGGTTGCACTCGAAGTCCAGGCTGAGTAGCAAGGCAGAGGTTGGGGAGGACGTAGAGCCAGAAGCCACTGAACTCTACGCCCTGGATGGTGAGGGTGGCGGTACAGTACCCCCGGATAGTTAAAGATGCGGCGCCCACGGGCCGCACTTGTCATGAGGAGGCAAGATGGCGGGGCCCACGGGCCGCACGTGTTTGAGGCGAGCAAGATGGCAGCGCCCAAGGGTTGCACGTGGTCTGAGGTGAGGAAGATGGCGGTGCCCACGGAACACAAGTGGGGGGGTGCAGGGACAATGGCGGCGATGGAGCGGGCCTGGCACCCAGCAGCAAAATGTCCTTTCTTCCCGCAGGCCTTGCAGAGCGCGCTCCGTGCCGGGCAGCGCTGCTGGGGGTGTTTTGTCTGTCCGCAGAAGTAGCACTTGGGTCCCCCGGGGTTGGTTGGCTGCCGGGTGGCGCAGGCCTGGGGTCGACGATGGGGTGTTCGCCAGCGGGGTCCACGATGCACAGGACGGGTGGGCCGAGCAGTTGGGGACATATGCCTGAACATTGCGGGAGGCGACCGTGAGTGAAATCGCTAGATTCTTGGTCGCCGTGAGGTCGAGGGTAGCCCCTTCTAAGAGGCGCTGGTGGATGTAAGCTGACCCTATGCCAATGACGAACGCATCTCGAATTAGAAGTTCAGAATGTTCACCGGCCGAAAAGGCCTGGCAATCGCAGTCCCTTGCCAGGGCTACACCAGAAATCTTTCACAGACTCACCGGGGAGTTGATGCCGCGTGGAGAGGAGGTGCCTGAGTAGGTTTTGTTGGTCTGCTGAGCGTAGTTCTCCTTCAGTAGTGCCCTGGCCTCAGCATAGGTCTGCGCGCCCTGGATAAGGGGAAAGATGTCGGAGCTCAGCCGCATGTAAAGGATCTGGAGCTTCTTTGCCTCTGAGGGTGGTTCAGTCGCAGATCCGATGTATGCCTCGAAGCAAGCTAGCCAATGTGCGACGGCCGACTTGGCATTGTCTGCATGAGGGTGATCTGCAGGTGATCAGGCTTGATGCGGAGATCCATCGTTTTAAATTCTCTGCATAATAAATTGATGCACTATCAATTATGACGAGATGAGAGTAGAGTGTAATCGAGGCTTTATTACGTGGAGATGTGTAGCCTCCCGCAGCTGCTGCCGGAATGGCTGCAGCTCGGAGAGCCCACACATTTATACTCCGCCTACTGGGCGGAACCAGCAGGCAGGGATCTACCCCCATACCTGTACTACAGGGGCCTTACCGTAATACACCTCATATGCGGTACATACCACAGTGGTGACTGCCACAGGACATTAGTTTGATTCTGGCCTTGGATGACTGTGTGGAGTTTGCATATTCTCCCTCTGTCAGCGTGGGTTCCATCTGGCTGCTCCAGTTTCCTCACACAGCCCAAAGATGTGCAGGTTAGGTGAATTAGCTATGCTCAATTACCTCTTAGTGTCCAAAGATGTGCACGTTAGGTGGGATGGCCAAGGGTGGGGAAGTGGGCCTAGGCAGAGCATTTTCTCAAAGGCCTGAATGGCCTCTTTCTGCAATGTAGGGATTCTATAGAAGTCAGAGGGATTCACCAGCACAGAGTAATACCAAATTGGCCCCAGGCTAATGGAGAGGGAAAACAGTAGAACCAGTCTTTAGAGAAGCAAAGGAGAATTGTAATGATGAAAGCAAATTGTCATTGATGAAAGCACAGACTGGAAGGAGACATTTCTATCATGTGCATCTGTGTACAAAGAAATTACACGTTTTACAAATGGGAAGGACCCAGCGAAGCTGTTGTTCAGATGGAAAATCCACATCAAGATGCTGGAGATCAGAAACATCACTGATGATCGAGAGGTTTAAAACAATGATCCTGAAAAGTTTTATGGAGATCATAGAAGGCATGCCAGAGAGTTTGATGTGAAGCCAGATGATGAAGAGTAGGTTTGAAGAGAGATGGTCACATCCTTTCATCCAGAACCATACACTATTATTTTCAAGACTGAAATCATATCATTGTCAAGAAACACCAGTATTACAGTCGTTTTGTGTTGTAGAACCAGAGTCTGAGCTAAATCTGGTTCCAGATCAGGATGAACAGGCAGTACGGTCGTGAGCAGCATGGTAGCACAGTGGTTAGCACTGTTGCTTCACAGCGCCAGGGTCCCAGGTTTGATTCCAACTTGGGTCACTGTCTGTGTCTGTGTGGGTTTTCTCCGGGTCCTCCAGTTTCCTCCCACAAGTTCCGAAAGACATGCTTGTTAGGTCAATTGGACATTCTGAATTCTCCCTCAGTGTACTCGAACAGACACCAGAGTGTGGCGACTCGGGGATTTTCACAGTAGCTTCATTGCAGTGTTAATGTCAGCTTACTTACGACAATAATAAAGCTTAGTATTATTATAGAACAGCAAATAGAGACTCAGGTGGCAGCAGGGACCACTGAGGCACCTGTACCGAGTGTTGGAGACTCCCGAGTTCCTGACAGACAGCAGGCTGGCAGCTTTCAGTTCAGAGGCACAAATGATCAAATGATTGCTGCTCAAAGGAAGCTAATACCCTCAATTCCAGGTACAGTAACCAGAATTCCTGTGATGGCAGACAGATCCAGGTGGGAGAGGAGAACATCCAAAAAATATGATGATTTTACTTAATGTGTCAGTGTTCGTTCATGCAATGCAAATAATGATTTGAATAGAAATTAAAACATGAAAAATAAACTCAGTTGACATTACTGATTCAAGAAGCGATTTATTTTTTTCTTGCATTGGAAAGTAACTAGTAATATTTTATTGTTTGGATTTTAAAGAGTCAAACAGGAAATTGTGTTAAGTGCAGTGCCAGAAAAAAAAAGGCTATGTTTTTGATCTGATAAGGGCGCAGTGTCATGACTGTACGGTACTCAGATTAGATACTGTAAAATACATCCTGCATTATATATGGGTCACCTGTCCATGGTATTGTAAGTCAGATGACACATATTAGAAGACTGTAATAGAAGATTGAGGAGCTGACTAAAGTGGATGATGCAGTTCAGTTACATGGTGTCATTATTGGCGGAGCCAACATTCATATCCATTTATTGAAACTTGGTATTGCTAAAAATTATGTCATTTTTGCAGCAAAGAACATGGATGGCACCATCATAACAAAAAGAAAATTGTGCTTCTAAACCGAAATTGACCACATATTATCACATGCTATTTGTTGTTGCTTCCATCCACAGCACTTCGTATTTTTTTTAAATTAAGTATATTTATTCAAATTTTGCATTTTAGAAATTTACATAACAAAGTTACAAAATAGTACCACACATAAAAAAGTGGGGAAAAATGGGAACAGAAATCAGTATCTAACCTACACCCCCAACCTCTCGGGCAGCCTCGGCATCGGGCTTGGCCTAGCCCAGGACCATTCAAAAAGAAAACTCAGGAAATTATTTCCCAAGGACCTCCCACACAACCCCAAAACCCACACCCCACCTCTGAGCCTGCACCCACCCAACTCCATCCAGGGCACTGCGCCACTCCCGCAAGCTGGGAAAGGATAATCACTCCAACCCTAGCCAGGAGGGGATCCCAATCTGGGAGAAGAACTGTCAAGACACCCAACAATAGGGTATCCTTGGAGGGAGAGCCGGCCCTCCTTCCCCTGCCACCCAATATCCTCCACCCACACCAGCAGAATCAGGACCAGCACAATGCTCTCCCAGATTAAAAATATAAATCCCCAGGGATGGGACACCTATTCAACTCTCGACAACCACCATCTTGTATAGGATACCCAGGGCCACTCTCATCCTCAATCATCAGCCACGAATACCAATTCCACTTCAGCCTACTCTAATAACAGACGCTTAAATTCAAATTTAAAAGAAAAACCCAAAATGGATTAGTTGCAACCGGGGGAGATATCCTCAACCACAGTGAGGATGAACTAACCCGACCTACCCCAACCTTCCACCCCTCTCCCCGCTCCGGCTCCACTCACCTTCCTTTTAAATGCGAAAGAGGGTGATAACGAAGAACACCCCTTCCTCCAATCACATGGATTATAAGACACCATAAGGCTGTCAAAAAGTGCATCCACATGGGACTTGTGGGGTGGGGAGGGGTAGCACGGTAGCATAGTGGTTAGCACCATGGCTTCACAACGCCAGGGTCCCAGGTTCAATTCCCACTTGGGTCACTGCCTGTGCACAGTCTGCACGTTCTCCCTGTGTGTGCGTGGGTTTCCTCCGGGTGCTCCGGTTTCCTGCCACAGTCCAAAAATGTGCAGATTCGATGGATTGACCATGCCAAATTGCCCTTAGGTTAGATGGGGTTGCAGGGTTACGGGGATAGGGTGGAGGTGAGGGGTTAAGTGGGGTGCTCTTTCCAAGAGCCGGTGCAGGCTCGATGGTCTCCTTCTGCACTGTAAATTCTATGATTGTATTCCCCGTGTCCTTTGCGGAATATAAGATTCACTGCTCAGAGGGCACTGTATATAAGGCTAGCCAGTCAGGGACTGGCTGTGCTCAGACCCGAGTGGATATCACCAACTGCTGTTTACCTTAAGTCTTATGAATAAACCTTTGTTTCTTTTGTTCAACTCAACGTGGACTCCCCATGTCTTCATTAAACTGGCAATGAGGAGTAAACCTGGTCTGCTGTCGACGCTGCGGCCCTGCCATTTCCCCTACCTCCCTGCATTTGTGTTTCATGGTAGGAGCCTTGTGGTTTCGCCATGCCCCTTTCTGGTGGCTGGACGCCTTTGACAACGGAGTCGAAAATTGGGCCCAGTATGCGGAGTGGATGCACTATTCATTCGCTTCAATGATATTGTGACAGATGAGTGCCAAACGGAGATCCCACTGACCACTTGTGGCACCCATACATTTGGGTTACACGGAGCCTTACATACCCAGTGGCGACGGACACCGCAACTTTGACCAGCTTGTAGAGCTCATCAGTCAGCACTTTAACCCAATGCCATCCATTATAGTCCAACGGTATTGCTTCATTACGGCGGTAAGAGCCCCGCTGAGTCAGTTACTGAGTATATGTCCCGCTATGGAAAATCACCAGGTTTTGCGAATATGTGGCTGCGCTGTTGGAGATGTTGCGCAATCACCTAGTCTGTGGCATCAACAACGCGGAGACACAGAAAAAGTTCCTAGCCGAGCCTTTCCTAAACCTCCAACAGGCACTGCAGATACCTTTGTCCCCTGAGAGCACGGGAGCACAATGTTCAGGAGATAAAGGGCAAGGAGTTCAATGCCCAGGGATGCAGTCATAGAATTAAAGAATTTAGAATCATAGAATTTACAGTCCCTCCCATGGAGTTCCCCCTCCTGGTCTGACAAACAACAGGACCCCGGCCTTTGGTCTCAGGCCCGACAGCCACGGCAGGAATCATCCCTGGAATCTGCCGAGGACAATTCACCTCTGTGCTAGACGCCAACCCATGCATGACCGCAGGTAACAGGGATCCCAACAGTCTAGTCGTCCCGTCAGGAGTAAAGTCTGCTTCGGGGCCAGAATTTTCACTTGGATTAGTCGGAAGAGACAATGCAGTTACATTGTCTTGCAGTGCCCCATGCAGCCCCCATTCGGATCCCAGTGCAGGTGAATGGGCACATATTGGACACAGGAGAAGCTGGCTGCAAGGTGGCTCGGAGCCCGTTTGACCGCATCAGCCAGGACAACGAAAGGTCAGCCTTGACTGAAACGACGGCTCATTTGGCCATGTACACTGGGAAGCAACTGCATACCGTAGGATAACGTTGACCCCAGTTGTTTATGGCCATCAGTCATCTCACCTCTCTCTTATTGTTGGTCACGGGGACGGACCAGCTGCTGGGACGCGATTCATTGCACCATTTGTGCTTGGACTGTCAGCACATCCTACAGGTGGGGTCCGGTGGGCTGTGTGGGGTGCTTATCAAATACCCAGAAGCCTTTCAGCCTGGCCTTTCACCATAAAAGGAGCCGCGGGCAAATAACAAGTTGACCCGGTGATGCGACCATCAATTCACACGAGACAATGAGTAGCAGTGAACAGTTGTTTTAATCAGCTAGATCTGTGCCTGCCTGCGACTGCTCTGCACTGAGTACCGCCTACAGGATGCAGATCTATATACCTCCCTCGAGTGGGCGAAGCCATCGGCGGAGCCCACCAGGGCATCAACATAATACAATACAATATAATGCAATGTAATGGTGAATGGTAGCAGTAATACGTTCACCACATTCACCCCCTGTTAAAAATTGAAGTTCAGCGGGGGTTAAGTGGGCTCACAGATTGAGTCTGTCTGGCGCCTTGATCATTCGCTGCGATCGTCTGAGCTCTGGCTTCGCTGCGGGCATGGGTGTTAAACTCGTCGCTGTGGGCACGGTGTTGGGCTCGTTGACTCTGGGAGCGTGTCGTCTGGAGCTTCATCACTGTAAGTCGGCGATTGGGGTGAGAGGGGCTGTAGGCCATGTAGGGGCGGGGGTGGTGTTCGGTGTAGGGTGGGGGGGTAGGTGATGGTCGCAGGGGAACCGGCGGGTGCCAGATCCCGGAGGGAGACTGTATCTTGTCGGCCATCGTGGTGCGCCACGTAGTCATACTGAGGGTTGGCGTGAAGGAGCTGGACCCTCTCGACCAGGGGGTCAGACTTATGGCTCCTCACGTGCTTTTGGAGGAGGACAGGCCCCGGTGCTGTCAGCCAGGACGGAAGCGGGACCCCGGAGGTGGATTTCCTGGGGAAGACAAATAGGCGGCCATGAAGGGTCTCGTTCGTGGCTGTGCAGAGGAGCAACCTAATTGAGTGGAACACGTCGGGGAGGCCCTCCTCCCAGCGGGAAATTGAGAGACTTCTAGACCGTAGGACCAGAAGGATGGCCTTCCATACCGTCGCGTTCTCCCTCTCCACCTGTCCATTTCCCCGGGAGTTGTAACTGGTAGTCCTGCTCGAGGCAATGCCCTTACCAAGCAGGTACTGACGCAGTTCGTCGCTCATAAACGAGAAGCCCCGGTCACTGTGGACGTAAGTGGGGAAACCGAACAGGGTGAAGATGCTATGCAGGGTCTTAATGACAGTGGCCGCAGTCATGTCGGAGCATGGGATGCCAAAGGGGAAATGGGAGTACTCGTCAACAACATTAAGAAAATACACGTTGCGGTCAGTGGAGGGGAAGGGCCCTTTGAAATCGACGCTGAGGCACTCAATGGGCCGGGATGCCTTCACCAGGTGGGCCTTGTCTGGCCGATAGAAGTGCAGCTTGCACTCCGCGCAGACTGGCAGTCGCTGGTCATGGCCCTGACCTCCTCGGTGGAGTAGGGCAGGTTGCGGGCCTTGATGAAATGGAGAAAACGGGTGACCCCTGGGTGACAGAGGTCATTATGGATGGCCCGGAGTCGGTCATCTTGCGTGCTGGCGCATATGCCGCGGGACAGGGCATCTGGGGGCTCGTTGAGCTTCCCCGGACGATACACAATATTGTAATTATAGGTGGAGAGTTCAATTCTCCACCTCAAGATTTTATCATTCTTGATCTTGCCCCACTGTGTGTTGAACATAAAGGCTACCCACCATTGGTCGATGACGAGGGTCAACCTCCTACCAGGCCAGGTAGTGCCTCCAATGCCGTACAGCTTCCACAATGGTTTGAGCTTCTTTTTCGACTAAGGAGTGTTGAATCTCGGAGGCATTGACAGTACGGGAAAAAAAGGCCACAGGCCTGCCTGCCTGGTTAAGGGTAGCGGCCAGGTCGACATCTGACGCATCGCTCTCCACCTGGAAGGGGATGGACTCGTCCACCGCGTGCATCACGGCTTTGGTGATGTCTGCCTTGATGTGGCTGAAGGCCAGACGGGCCTCAGCCGTCAGGGGGAAGATGGTGGCTTTGATAAGTGGGCGGGCTTTGTCCGCATAGTTGGGGACCCACTGGGCATAATATGAAAAGAACCCGAGGCATCTCTTCAGGGCCTTGGTGCAGTGGGGAAGGGGGAGTTGCAAGAGGGGTTGCATACGGTCGGGTCGGGCCCTAGGACTCCGTTTTCCACGACATAGCCGAGAATGGATAGTCGGGTTGTGCGGAAAACGCATTTCTCCTTGTTGTAGGTGAGATTGAGGGCTGGGGCGGTTTGGAGAAACTTCTGAAGGTTAGCGTCGTGGTCCTGCTGGTCATGGCCGCAGATGGTGACGTTATCCAAGTACGGGAACGTGGCCCGCAGCCCGTACTGGTCAACCATTCAGTCCATCGTTCTTTGGAACACCGAGATCCCATTGGTGACGCCGAAGGGGACCCTGAGGAAGTGGAAGAGGTGGCCGTCTGCACGCATCGAGTTGCGTGTAATGACTTATGGTCTGGCTGTAGTCTACAACCATCCGATTCTTTTCCCCGGACCTGACGACCACCACTTGGGCTCTCCAGGGGCTATTACTGGCCTCGATGATCCCCTCCCTCAAGAGATCTCTGACTTGATAAAAGTCCTGTCCTGGGCACTGTACCGCTTACTCCTGGTGGTGACGCGTTTACAGTCAGCGGTGAGGTTCGCAAAGAGCGGGGGAGGAGTGACCTTAAAGGCCGCGAGGCTACATACGGTGAGAGGGGGTAGGGGTCCGCCGAACTTCAGGGTCAGGCTTCGGAGGTTGCACTGGAAATCCAGTCCTAACAAGAGTAGAGCGTAGAGCTGGGGGAGGACATAGAGTTTAAAATCGGCGTACTCGACGCCCTGTATCACGAGGTTCGCGACACAGTACCCCCAGATCTGAATGTGATCTGGAAGCGAGGGAGATTATTTGGGATGCGGGGGAAATCTGGAGGGAACAGTGCCTTACCGTGTCTGGATGTATGAAGCTCTCTGTGCTCCCAGAGTCAAACAGACAGGGCTTTTCGTGCCCATTGACCCGGACGGTCATCATCGAGTTCCTGAGGTGCTTGGGCCGTGACTGTTCGAGGGTTTCAACGCCAAGCTGCGGGTAGCCGGCGTGGTCGGAGGTAGCGGGGCGGTCCCAAGATGGCGGCCCTCGTCGGTCGCATGTGTCGGGCGGCATTGAAGATGATGGCCAAGATGGCAGCCCTCATGAGTCGCACGTGTTGGACGGAGTTAAAGATGGCGGCCCCCAAGGGTAGCACGAGGTGGATGATGCATTGGAAGGGGGCGGGCCGCAGGGTCTGCGGGCCTGTGAGTCTGTGATTCGGGCCTGCGATTTAGGAGCTTTGAGTCGGGCCAAGCAGACTTTGGCAAAATGTCCTTTCTTGCCGCAGTCACTGCAGGTCGCGTTCCAGGCCGGGCAACATTGCCTGAGGTGCTGGTTCTGGCCGCAGAAATAGCAGGGCGGTGCCCCGGGTTGGGCGGTCAGCCGCGCGGCACATGCCTGGGACACCCTCAGGTCGGGTGACCACGAGGGACTCGCATGGTCGGAGGGGAAAGCATTCAGGCTCTGGAAAACTACTTCTAAGAAGGTGGATAGTTTTACCGTCTCTTCTAGGTCGAGGGCGCCCTTTTCGAGCAGGCGCTGTCTGACATAGTTGGACCTAACTCCAGCCACATGAAAATGAAATGAAATGAAATGAAATGAAAATCGCTTATTGTCACAAGTAGGCTTCAAATGAAGTTACTGTGAAAAGCCCCTAGTCACCACATTCCGGCACCTGTTCAGGGAGGCTGATACGGGAATCGAACCGTGCTGCTGGCCTGCCTTGCTCTGCTTTCAAAGCCAGCGATTTAGCCCTGTGCTAAACAGCCCCTCATAGGTGTCCTATGGTGAGTTCCATATGCTGCGAGGCCGTGACGTCCTTTTAATTACAGTTTTGAGCGAGTACCCTCAGGTCGCGTAGGTATTCCTCCAGCGATTCCCCGGCACATTGACGACGCGTGGTGACGAGATGCCGCGCGAACACTTTGTTCACTGGCCTCACGTAATGTCTTTTTAGTATCGCGACTGCGTCTGCGTATGTGGTCGCTTCCTCGATTAATACGGAGATTTGGTGGCTCACCCGTGCATGGAGGAGACTCAGCTTCTGTGCCTCGGTGACAGCGGGCGAGGAGGAGGCAGTGAGGTAGGCCTCAAAGCAGCGGAGCCAGTGCAAAAAGATTCCTTTGGCTTCAGCTGCCTGTAGGCCGAGTTCCAGTCGATCAGGTTTGAGGGCGGCTTCCATAGAGATATCTTAGCTGATTAATTGATGCAACCATCAATTCACACGAGAAGATGAGTAGAAGTGAACAGTGATTTTAATCAGCTTGATCTGTGCCTGCCTGCGACTGCTCTGTACTGAGTGCCACCTACAGGCTGCAAATCTATATACCTCCCCTGAGGGGGTGGAGCCATAGGCGGAGCCCACAAGGGCATCAACATAATATAATACAATGTAATGCAACACAATGGTGAATGGTAGCAGTAATACGTTCACCACACCCAGCAGCTCAGCCACGCTTCTGGGTGCGTCCATTTCCCTACACCTTGGTGGAAAAGGTGGAAGCCGAGCTCAACAGATTAGAGAGTTTGAACATTTTTCGGCCAGTGCGTTTCACAAACTGGGCGACACTGATGGTCCCTGTCCTAAAACCAGACAGGACAGTTCGCCTCTGTGGGGATTCCAAGTTAATGGAGTTTGCACATTCTCCCCGTGTCTGTGTGGGTCTCACCCCCACAACCCAAAGATGTGCAGGGTAAGTGAATTGGCCATGCTAATTTGCCCCTTAATTGGCAGCCTGCTTTCTCCCATGCTGCGTTGTCTGAGATGACTTTGTCAGCTGTCCTCTGGAGGGTCAAGACCTGAAGGCCCCGGTCTACTTGCAGGGCGCATAGGTGTGGTGCTGTCACCCTCCACGGCCTGCGGGGCTGGAGCTGAAGTGGTCACAGGAAGCGAGGGGTCAGATGGGCTGGACAATCCCACAGTCTCCAGGCTGACCCCAGGCTAGCCACCAGCTGACCCTCCTCCTTATGGGTGCTCGAGGGCCCTTCACTTCCTCCTTAGGATAGAGGGACAGTTGGAATAAGATCAAGAAGTATTGCCATCCTCTGGTGCTGACACTCATAGATGCCGACAAGTGCCTGTATCATGGAATTAATGTCCTGAATCATTCAGTGGACAGCCCACACCATGGAGTGAACATCCCACACCAAGTTAGCCACTGTGGATGCCACCCTCGCAGTGTTGACCCGGTTACCTCGGAGTGCCGGCACTATCTCCTCAGACCATAAGGCATTGGACCTCCTTTAGCAATCCGAGGAGAGAAAGGGACGTCCCTTTCTGAAGTTCCCAACTCTCGCTTTGGAGCTCCAGCAGCTGAGAGACGACAGAATCCGAGAGGCATGTCATCTGACTGGGCATCAGCAGTGTCGGCCTCCAGCAGCCCTGTGGCATATCCCTGCCGCTGCCTGCTGTGATCAGAGGAAGAGTGGTGCTCACCAGTTAGTGACCTAGAAGCCTCTCTACTACTAATTCCCACTGAGGTATGAGTCTCTGTGCTGGTGGAGGGTGCAGTTGAAAGCTGCAACATCTCTTTGATGGGAATGTCTGTGAACCTGTCAGTGTTGCTCTCATTGCTGGTGTCCAGTGCCCTACTAGTGGGTGCACTGGGCTGCTCCACTGATTCACCTGCAAGAGAAAGGAGATAGCATCAGTGCATGGCAGGGCATAAGAATAGAAGAATGAGAAATCATGTGATGTGGGCGAGATGGATGATTGTATTGTGGGTCCTCACTTTTTTTCTCTCCTGCCCACCTCACCCTCAATGCAGGAGTATTCCTCTTCCTCCCCAGCAAGCTGAAGGACTCCCTCCTCGAAAGGACAGGATTTTCAGTTCAGGCATGCCTTCACTCGACTGTGATCTCTCCTGTTTATTGTGAGCTAGCTTGTCTTGCAAGAAGACAGATGAGGAGAGAGTAAACTACTGTGAGCTGGGTCAGATGGTAAGGATGTCTGATATGTGTGGTTTGTGAGTGGGAGCTACGATGTGATGAGGAGAGGAGCCACAGGGGAGATGTGGAAGCGTGTGGGAGAGCGAGTGATGGGGCCCGGTGAAGTAGTAGTGAGCTCCCAATGGATGTGTGATGGGTGTGTGTGGTGACAGATGAAAAGAGTGAATTACCTTGGCAGAACGGAAGAGGTTATTCACCTTCCTACACTAGGTGCCCATCCTCCGCTGAAAAGATCTGGCACTTGGCAGCGCTGCTACCACCTTCCATGCAGGGCTGGTCACCTTGCTTGAGGTCCTTTACCCTGCCTGATGGTACACCTTCCCTTCACTGCATCCAGCATTCTGTTCAGGAATCCTTCAGAAAACCTCAGCACAGCCTTCCAAGCAGCCATTCTTTTGGCTGGACTTGGAACAAGCGCTGGGGAGACGTTTAAATGGACCGCTCCACTAACTGAAGTGCTGAAGTGCTCAGCTATTGGTGGGACAGGTGTATCAGAGTCTAGCCACCATGAAGGCATCTTGAAACTCATGAAAACTTTTCAAAGTGCCGATAAATACGGCGTGAAAATGCACCAGTGGCACAGTCGGGCTAATCAACCGCTTTTCAGGCTCAAAACAACACACCAAAAAAATGCAAAATTCTGCCCAATGTGTGAAGTATAACAGGCCAGACAGCTACTGCAGAGAGATTGCAAGAACATTTTTAGCAGAGGAAAGGCTGAAAGCTGGACTCCACCGCAAGTTCATTACCTAGTCTGGAAGACAACTTTACTAAAATCTACCCGTGAACCACAGACCTCATAATAATTGCAACATCTTCTAGTTCTGACTGCATCCATGAAACTAGCTATTCCAAAGCAGCCACAACATTTCAAAATCTACACCTCCAGGACAATCAACGGACATTTAACGGTATATTCTTTTAACATATTTTATTTCTGATACCTGTGCATGTGGCATTGCATTTTTTATTATTCTTGGGTTCAGTGGTTAATAAATTTGCTTTCTTTGACTCAAGAAAATCTTGTTTAATTGGCTCTTTATTACTCACTGCTTAAATTGTTAAATACATTACATTTGGATTCAGAAAGGGCATATATGCGGCTACAAGAGCCGGCAAGGGGGCCAATGGCAGTAACAGAACGTCCATCTCAGGTTTCCGAGTCGGAGCTAGGTGGTTCTTCATCCAGCATCTCGGTGTCCTCAAGAATGACCACTGGATCCTCTGCAACCTGTGGAGCCGGGTTGGCGGCGACAGCAGGGGCAGTAGTGAAGACAGCGGACCTGGGCCGGTCCAGCTGGAGTATCCAGCACACGGCTTCAGAAGTTGCCCATTTAGTGATTAGACCCGTGCCCCTGTGTTTGTATTTGGTAGGAAACCAGACATGTTTTTGCCATCAAGAAGCTCAGAGTCCAAGTGGCCCTGTCGCCGATATTCCGAATGTGTACTCACGCAATGGCCTGCATCTGCTTCACTTTGGTCTGAGCGCTATGGACGTTCCTGCCAATATCTGGAAAGACGAGACTCAATTGGGTGTGGAGGCAGCGATCCATCAACATCTGGGCTAGCGCGATGCCCGTCATGACATGTGGGGTTGTCCGGTAGCAGAAAATGAACCTGGCTGAGCAGGTCTCCAAGGAACCCGATGTCTGCTTTTTCATTCCAAGCTGAAACATTTGCACTGCCCGCTCGGCCAACCCGTTTGAAGATGGATGGTATGGGGTGGTCCTCACGTGATCCCATTGGCCAACAGAAATGCTACAAATTCCGCACTCATAAGCGCTATACCATTGTCTGATACTAGCACCTTCAGTATGCCATGTGTGCTGAAAATGTGCCTGAGTTACTATATAGTGGCCCGGGCCATAATCGCCTGTAAGTTGAGGACCTCCATCCACTTGGAATAGGCATCAACAAGGACGAGGAACATTGCGTCCTGAAAGGGACTTGCAAAGTCTACATGGATGCGAGACCACGAACGATCTGGCCATTCCCACGGATGGAGCGGGCTGCAGGAGGCAACCTGGTGTGCCTGACACTGGACACAGAGCTGGGCCACCTGCTCGATGCCTTTGTTGATGCCGGGCCACCATAGGTAGCCGCGAGCTAACATTTTCATCTTGGACACGCCTGGTGTCCATTATGGAGGTCCGTCAGGATTGGGCTGGGTCCATGTTCGGGGACAACCATGCAGGCTCCCCATAGGAGCACACTGTCCTCTATGCTAAGCTCCTGCATCATTAAGGTGTGTAGGCCTTCAGTTCCTGCAGTTAAGCCCTGTGCTGAGCCCCATACTGCACCATGTGGCAGAGCCGGGATAGCTGAGGGTCCGTCTGGGTCCAACCATAGATGTGGGACGCCGTGATTGGTAATGAGTCCATAAAATGGAGGGAGACAATGACCTTACTGGCCGCCGCTGGTGTAGGTGACCTAGTCGGTAGGGGCAGAGGCTTAACACGTCAAAGTGGAGAAACTTGACCCCAGAGCGGTGTTTACCAAAACATAGTCATATGCTGTGAGTAGCAATGCCCATCACTGGATGCGGGCAGAAGCAATGGGGGAAATCCCTCGATCTTTCTTGCAGAGCCCTCGGAGGGGCTTATGGTCCATGAGAATGGTGAAGTGTTGCCTGGAGACATATTGATGAAATTTCTTGACCCCGAACACGACAGCCAAACCCTCCTTCTTGTCTGAGCATATAGCTTCTCTGTGTCAGTCAGCGTTCTTGAGGCAAAGGCGATGGGACATTCAGATACATCATCCACAGTCTGGGCCAACTCGGCACCGATGCTGTACAGAGAAGCGTTGCAGGTCAACAGGAGTGGTCAGGATGGGTCAAAGCGCATTAGAGGTCTTGATGAGGAGAGCTGTTGTTTCAGCTTGGTGAAAGTCACCTGACGTTCTCGGGGCGCACTCACAGTGTTACCCTTTATTTAACAGATGGCGGCGGGGGCTAAGGTGGTGGTCAGGTTTGTGAGGAACTTACCATAGTAATTTACTGGGCCCAGGAATGATCAGAGTTCCGTTGGGCCATCTGGTACTGGAGCCTGCCAAATTGCCTGTAACCTTTCTTCCACTGGGTGCAAGCCATGGCGGTCTATGCAGTAGCTAAGGTAGGTTACTTGAGTGGCGTTGAAGACACATTTCTCCCGTCGGAGTCAGACACCGGCTTCCTCAAAACACCATAGCACCTTTGCCAGATTTTGTAGGTGCTCCTGGCTGAATGCGCTCATGATCAGGATATCCAGGCCACAGCCCTTTTTGTGGTGCCCAAGCTATCCTGGAACACCGATAGAAACCTTGTCAGTACCCCTTCAAGGCCATGTGGGTGGACGCACCTGTTAATCTAACTGTAGGGGGCATAACCAATCATCCCCAAAAGCTCGAACCACTCCTGTGGACCACAACCAGAGGAAGGTTTGCAGATTGTTGACCATAATCGACTGTAACAGTTGAAGTGCCTGCTATTGCCAGTCGTTCCCCCGTATAAGTGGCCAGCTTCGCGTTGATGTCCAACAGGGTCAGCGATTGAAGGCCAGACCAAATGCAGTCAAAAATACGGCAACTGGCTACTGACACTGCTGCCCCAGTGTCTCGTTCCGTGCATGATGTGGAGATGCTGGCGTTGGACTAGGGTGAACACCGTAAGAAGTCTTACAACACCAGGTTAAATTCCAACAGGTTTGTTTCGAATCACAAACTTTCGGAGCACTGCTCCTTCCTCAGGTGAATGAAGAGGTGGGTTCCAGAAACACATATACAGACAAAGTCCAAGATGCAAGACGATACTTTGAATGCGAGCCTTTGCAGGTAATTAAGTCTTTACAGATCCAGAGAGAGGGATAATCACAGGTTAAAGAGGTGTGAATTGTCTCAAGCCAGGACAGTTGGTAGGATTTTGCCAGCCCAGGCCAGATGGTGCGACGTGAATGTAATGCGACATGAATAGAAGATCCTGGTTGAGGCTGTACTCATGAGTGCGGAACATGGCTATAAGTTTCTGCTCGGCGATTCTGCATTGTTGCACGTCCTGAAGGCCGCCTTGGAGAACGCTTACCCGGAGATAAGATGCTGAATGCCCTTGACTGCTGAAGTGTTCCCCGACTGGAAGGAGAACAGATGAACAGACATCACGCGACAATCGCCAAGCAGGAATGTTCCCTTCCGGTCGAGGTTATCCCAGTTCGGCCACATACTTTAACTGAATCAACCAGGATCCCACTCACCATCACGAACCACCCGTTGGGTCCCACCTTTTTGCTCAACAGGATTGCAACCTCCTCAACTTAGAGTCAAACCCTGAATGGAACGCCTGCCCCACCCACCCCTTCCTTAATCAAGTCTGGTCCTTCACCCACAGGTGTGTCTTCTAAAGGAAAACAACGGGCGAGATGCTCCGCAAATGCGGAGAATCGTAAAGGCTGCCGTGGGACAGGCCGTGACCCACGGCAGACTTCACACCCACTTCCGGGGCCGATTCTCCCCCCCGGGCGGGATAGAAGCGCGGCCCCGTGCGTCACGGCGGCGCGGTCTTGACGACGGTCATCAAGGCCGCACGTCAAGCGTCACGTTGGCTGACGCGGCCGATGAGATCGGCCGCGCATGCGCAGGTTAGACACCACCAACCTGCGCATGTGCAGTTGCCGTCTTTTCCCTCAGCTGTCCCGCAAGACATGGCGGCTTGATCTTGCGGGGCGGCGGAGGGAAAAGAGTGCATCCATTACGGACACTGCCGTGCCAATTGGGCCCCCAGATGCCCCAAACGGGCATCTGCTGCCCGTTTCACGACGGCAGCGAGCAGGTGTGTTTGCTGCCGTGTTTAAATGGGCGTGAAGGCCCAGCCGCTCGGCCCATCGGCCTCGGAGAATCGCCGCTCGCCGTAAAAAACGGCGAGCGGCGATTCGTGGCATGGGTCGGGCGTGGGGGGGGGGAGAATCGCGGGAGGGCGTGAAAAATGTCGGGAGGCCCTCCCGCTATTCTCCCACCCGGCGTGGGGGGCGGAGAATCGCGCCCAACATCTTTATAGGTGCGCGAACACCCAAGGCCGTTTAGCCGCTCATTCAGACCTCTAGAGTACCATGTTACTATATTTACCGGGGGTTTCTGAAACCCCCTCTACCAAGGTCCGCCTTCCCCAACTAGCACAGATCACGCCCTATCAGATGGCTCCCCTCCAGCCCGGGCCCACTTAAAATGGCCGTCCCCTCCATCCTCTCCTAAACCCAACTAGGAAGTCATCTGCGTCACTGGCATCCTTCCCTCCTCCCCGTGTCCTGACCCCAACCCTCCACCCCCCCTTCCCCCCCATCCCCTAACCATTACCCCCTCCCGTCTCTGACTACCCACCACAGCCCCTTCCCACACACTGCTACCGTTTAATAGCATTCCCTGCTAGCATGGTGACTCCCACCTGGAGATCAATACAAAGAACCCCACTCAAACTACCCCTCCCCCAGTCTGCTTCCACTGCCTTACTCCTTCAAAATATCCCTCACCTGGCCCTCCGGACCAGAGCCTCCTCCCACCCTTACTTCAGCAGGAGCATGAAACCCAAAACTCTGTACCATCCCCTCATTGACCCAAACCAATGCCAAACCAACAAATGCAAAAGACTTACATATGCATATACATATCACTTCATAAAAGAAGAAACAGGAAAGTTCCCACCAAGAGACCCAAAACTGATCTAAAACTCAGAACCACCCCCACATCGACCCATCCCAATACAAAATCAACTTGTGTAAACAGGAAAAAACAACCTTTCAGTTAAAAAACTTGTACATACATATAAAACCATAAAAATGAAAAATTCCCAATTTTAGCCCTCCCCCAACCCATGCTCTTTGACGAAGTTGTCCTCTACTTCCGGCGTTGTAAAGTAATGTTCACTGCCCTTGAAAGTCACCCAAGGTTTGACCAGACACAACACCCCAAACCGGACCTTTCTCCAAAAGAGCGCCGCCTTAGCCCTATTAAACCCTGCCCGCCGTTTGACCAGATCGACTCCAATGTCCTGGTAAATCCGGATCCGATTACCATCCCAGCTACAGTCTCAAGTTGCCTTTGCCCACTTCAAAATCTTCTCCTCCTGGAACTTGTGCATACACACAATCACCACCTGCATAGCTCCCCAGCTCTGGGCCTCTGTTGTAGTGACTGATGGGCACGATCCACATCCGGGGCCTTCTCAAAGATGCCCTCTTCAACCCAGCTTCGTGAACATCTTTGAAATGTAGCCCATGGCACTCATTCCCTCCACACCCTCCGGTAGGCCTACAATCCGCAGATTTTGCCGCCTGGACCGATTCACCTGGTCATCCACCTTCACCCTCAGCACCTTGCAAGGCCCCCCCCCCCCCCCCCCCCCCCAGCATCACTATCTCTGCTTCCAATGGCACAATCTGGTAACTATGGTCCGGTAACTAACTGCCCTTTCCACCTCTTGGATTATCGCACCTTGCGACTCTTAGCGCTTCTCCACCCGATCCAGAGTCCCACAAAGAGGGGCTACTACTCCCTCCATCGCTGTGGACCAGTCTTCCTGCATCTCTTTTCACTGTTGCTGAAAATCCCCCTTTATAAAGTCCATCAACTGTTCCATAGGCAGTGTGGCAGATGGCGACGACGCTCCTCCCCCCCGCCCACCATTTTCTCCAGTGGTGCTGCACCATGAGTATCCTCCAACACTTGAGCCAGGGCTTTTACCGGGTGTAATAACTGATGCACGATCAATTGCACGAAAGACTCAGATTGGTACAACTGTGGCTTTATTACAGTCAGATGCGTGGCCTCCTACTGCAGCTGGCGAAATGGCTGATCAGAAGAAGGACACACATATTTATACGGCTCCTTGTTGGCGGAGCTAGCCGGTAGGGGCTACCGGTGAACCTGTAGTGCAGGTCCTACCTTACATCCCCTAATACAGGTGCACACAGTAGTTCACCACATTCACCCCCTGTTAAAAATGAGTCCGGCGGGGGTGGCGTGGAACTATATACAGTTTCGCAAATAATTTACAGTGGGGAGGAGAAAAAACAAAATGTCCATTTTGACGGTCCAGTGCCCATCAGAGGTTCAGTCGATCCGGTGCATTGACGGTTCGCTGGGAGCGACGTAACGGTGGCGGCGATGTCAATGCTGGCGGTGCTGGTGTCGCCGATGTCGGTGCTGGCGGTGTTGGTGCTGGCCAGTAGTCGGATGACCCTGGGAGCGTTCCAAAAGCTTCTTCGTCCTCTTGCGTGGGCAGGGGAAGGAGGGATGGATCTGGTGGGGTTAATGTTGGGAGCGCCGGGGGAGGGGAGGGTGGTGCGTGGGTGGGGAAGTGTGCTGGAGTGGAACTTGAGGGAGCCAGGTCCCTGAGGGAGACAGTATCTTGGCGGCCGTCAGGGAACTCCACGTAGGCATACTGGGGGTTGGCGTGGAGCAAGTGTATCCTGTCCACCAAGGGACAGTCTTGTGGAGTCGGATGTGCCTACGTAGGAGGACCGGTCCTGGAGCTGCGAGCCAAGTCGGGAGCAATACCCCGGATGTGGACTTCCTAGAGAAGGTGAAAACACGTTCATGGGGTGTGTTATTTGTGGTGGTGCACAGTAGTGACCGTGTGGAATGTAGTGCATCAGGGAGGACCTCCTGCCAGCGAGAGTCTGGGAGGTTCCTGGACCATAGGCCCAGCTGGACGGCCCTCCAAACTGTTCCGTTCTCCCTCTTTACCTGCCCGTTTCCCCAGGGGTTGTAGCTGGTCGTCCTGCTGGAGGTGATACCCCTGCTGAGCAGGAACTGATGCAGCTCACCACTCATGAATGAGGATCCCCTGTCACTGTGGATATAGGCGGGGAATCCGAACAGAGCGAAGATTGTGTTGAGGGCCATGATGACGGTGGCAGATGTCATATCGGGGCATAGGATGGCGAAGGGGAATCTGGAGAACTCATCGACCACACTGAGGGTACATGTGTTGCGGTCGGTGGAGGGGAGGGGCCCTTTGAAATCCATGCTGAGGCGTTCAAAGGGGCGGGAAGCTTTCACCAGGCGCACGCGGTCTGGCCGGTAGAAGTGCGGCTTGCACTCTGCACAGACCTGGCAGTCCCTGGTGACTGTCCGTACTTCCTCGACGGAGTAGGGCAGATTGCGGGCTTTGACAAGGTGGTACAGTCGTGTGACCCCCGGGTGACAAAAGCTGTCGTGCAGGACCCGGAGTCGGTCTACTTGTGCACTGGCACATGTACCTCGGGAAAGGGCGTCTGGGGGATCGTTGAGTTTGCCGGGAGATACAAAATTTCACAATTGTAGGTGGAGAGCTCGATTCTCCACTGTAAGATTTTATCATTTTTGATCTTGTTCCGCTGCGTGTTGTGGAACATGAAGGCTACCGACCGTTGGTCAGTGAGGAGAGTGAATCTCCTGCCGGCCAGGTAATGCCTTCAATGCTGCACAGCTTCAACGATAGCTTGGGCCCCTTTTTCGACGGATGAGTGCCGAATTTCAGAGGCATGAAGGGTGCGGGAAAAGAATGCCACGGGTCTGCCTGCCTGGTTTAGAGTGGCGGCGAGGGCGACGTCTGAAGCATCGCTTTCAACTTGAAAGGGGAGTGCCTCATCTACTGCATGCATCCCGGCCTTGGCTATGTCTGCAATGATCTGGGCGAAGGCGTGTTGTGTCTCGGCCGCAAGGGGGAATTGGGTGGACTGTATGAGTGGGTGGGCCTTGTCCGCATAGTTTGGGACCCACTGGGTGTAGTAGGAGAAGAACCCCAGGCAGCGTTTGAGGGCCTTGGGGCAGTGGGGGAGGGGAAGCTCCATGAGGGGGCGCATGCGGTCGGGATCGGGCCCCAGATGTCCGTTTTGGACTACATAGCCGAGGATGGCTAGGCGGGTCGTGCGGAACACACACTTCTCCTTGTTGTACGTAAGGTTGAGGAAAGTGGCGGTGCGGAGGAATTTAGCGAGGTTGGCGTCGTGGTCCTGCTGGTCATGGTCGCATATGGTGACATTGTCTAGGTACGGAAACGTGGCCCGCAAACTGTACCAGTCGACCATTCGGTCCATCTCCCTTTGAAAGACCGAGACCCCGTTAGTGACGCCGAAGGGAACCCAAAGGAATTGATGGAGCCGACCGTCCGCCTCGAAGGCAGTGTATGGACAGTCCGATTTACGAATGGGGAGCTGGTGGTAGGCGGATTTCAGGTCAATTGTTGAGAAGACCCGATACTGCACAATCTGGTTGACCATCTCAGATATGCGTGGGAAAGGTACGCGTCGAGCTGTGTGTACCGATTGATGGTCTGGCTGTAGTCCATGACCATTCTGTGTTTCTCCCCCGTTTTTACTACTGCCACTTGAGCTCTCCAGGGGCTATTGCTGGCCTTGATGATACCCTCCCGAAGCAGCCGCTGGACTTCGGACCTGATGAAGGTCTTGTCCTGGGTGCTGTACCGTCTGCTCCTGGTGGCGACGGGCTTGCAATCCACAGTTAGATTGGCAAAGAGGGAGAGGGGGGTCAACCTTGGGGGTCGCGAGGCCGCAAACAGTGAGTGGAGGTAGGGGCCTGCCGAATTTGAGGGTGAGGCTCTGGAGATTGCACTGAAAATCCAGGCCCAGCAATAGTGCAGCGCAGAGGTTGGGGAGGACATAGAGGCGGAAACCACTGAATTCTATGCTCTGGACAGTGAGAGTGACCATGCAGAACCCTCGGATCGGGACAGAGAGGGATCCGGAGGCTAGGGAGATCCATTGGTTGGCGGGGTGGACCGCGAGGGAGCAGCGACTTATCGTGTCTGGGTGTATGAAACTTTCGGTGCTCCCAGAGTACAGCAGGCAAGAGGTCACGTGGCCGTTGATTTTCACCATTGTAGAAGCGGTGGCCAGGATGTGAGGATGAGACTGGTGCAGTGTCATCGAGGCGAGCTGCGGGTGGTCGTCCGAGGTTTCAGATGGGGAGCGTCGGCGACCCAGATCTGGCATTCCAGCACCGTGGGGGAGACAAGATGGCGGCGTCCAGGGGTCCTGTAGGCAACAAAATGGCGGCGCCTATGGAGCGCATGTTGTGGTGGTGGGGCAAGATGGCGGCGCCCATGGGCAGCACGTGGACTGAGGGGGGGATGGCGGTGCCCATTGGCCACACCTGGCCCTGGGAGGAGAAGATGGCGGCGCCCATTGTGCGCTCGGCAAGGGGGGAGGGGACGATTGCGGGCGTGATAGCGGCGACTGCGCGGGCCTGGCACACAGCTGCGAAGCGGCCCTTTTTACCACAGGACTTGAAAGTGGCGGCGCGGGCCGGGCAGCATTGTGGGGGTGCTTATGCTGACCGCAGAAGTAGCAGCGGGCAGGGTGTGCGGATTGGTGGGCAGGGTTGGCGTATTGAGTAGGCAGGGCCCCAGCCCTGTCGTTTGCAGGGGGTAGGACGGGTGGGCCGCGCGGCGAGGGGGGTAGGTTTGGACGTTACGAGATGCGACCATCTTGGAGAGCGCTAAAGTTTTTGTCTCCGTTAGGTTGAGTGTGGCCCCTTCCAGCAGTCGTTGGATGGGTCCGACGCAATCCCCGTTACGAACGCGTCGCGCATGAGGAGATTGGAATGTTTAGTGGCCGTAATGGCCTGACAGTCACAGTCCCGTACGAGTGGGATTAGAGCCCGCAAGAAGTCTTCGATAGACTCACCAGGGATTTGAGCGCGAGTGGTGAGTACGTGCCTGGTGAAGAGCGTATTTGCTTTCTGTGCGTCGTTCTCTTTTAGGAGTGCCATCGCTTCCGCGTAACTCGGGTGTCTTGGATCAACGGGAACACGTTGGAGCTGAACCTGGAGTATAAAACCTGAATCTTCTGAGCTTCCGTCGGCGTGGGGTTCGCAGCGTTGATGTAGGCCTCAAAACAAGCCAGCCAGTGATTAAAGTCCTTTCTGGCGCCGAGCGAGTGCGGATCCAGCTGCAGGCGATCTGGTTTGATTCTAATATCCATCTCTTAGTAAATCTGACTGTAATAAATTGATGCACGATCGATTGCATGAAAAACTCAGATTGGTATAACTGTGGCTTTATTACAGTCAGATGAGTGGCCTCCTACTGCAGCTGGAGAAATGGCAGATCAGAAGGAGGACACGCATATTTATACAGCTCCTTATGGGCGGAGCTAGCTGGCAGGGGCTACCGGCAAACCTGTAGTGCAGATCCTACCTTATATCCTCTAATACAGGTGCACACAGTGGTTCACCACAATAACCTACCGACATTGCACTCCAGGGGAGCAACCAACACTCTCCATTCACAAAAATTACACATTAACTGGGCAGAAAGGGCCAAAATCAACTCCTCTAGTCAGGAGCCATCTTGTGTGCAGCAGTCAGCTCATGGCGGTCACCAGAAGACTGGGTGTGTCTGTCTTTGGCAGCCATTGTTTCAATATCCAGTACTATAATTTTTTTCAATTGGTTACTGGGTGATAGGAAATGACTCTCTCTTGACATTGTATTTTTAAGCAGCTTGCTCTGTCTCAGTTAAAACTACAACATTTCCAGTCAGTTGAAAGTTTAAAAATCGTGGTCTGGACTCTCCGATTCTCAGGCCTTTTACAACTGAAAATTCAGCGCAAACGGCCACCGATCCTTCGTTTGGCTGATAGCTAGCAGGAAGGCTCTAGCTGCTCATACGGCCCAGAAAATTGCCCGGTTTGTGGCCGCGCATGCACACAGTGGCAGCCTGCAGCAGCCACGCAGTGCAACATGGTGCCGGCTGCGCTTGGACCTGGTCTTCAAAATAGTGCCCTACCCCTTTGGCCAGCTCGTGATCCCCTGACTACCCTCCAACAGTGCCCCCAGCCCCTGCCAAAGTCCGCCCGGCCCACGGATCGGCTCTCCCTGACTGTGGCAGCGCAGGACTGAGTCCGCAGCCGCCGCGCCGAGTTCCGATAGGTAATACCATGAGAGACCCATGCCTTCGGGAACTTGGCCGGTCGGGGGCGGAGCATCGGGGGGTGGGCCTCAGGCAAAGTCCTGAGGCCGTCGATGTGGCGTACTCCTTTGGAAGGGGCGGAGGATCGCAAAAGTGGTGCCGCCCCAATTTCGGTGGAAATGGGGATTCTCTGGCTGATCGCCAACGTGAGTTTGGCATCAGCGAACGGAGAATCCTGGCCATAAAAATAATGGGACATAGCCCCATGACACGCTCAATATTGTAAGGAGACTTGGCATATTGGATCCTTTAAATCCATCTGCATTACTTTTTGCTTTTGAAAATACTTATTCACTCTCCATCAGAAAAGTCAATTACATAATTAATTCTCTGCAGAAATGCATTGCGAAGGCTGGATCATTTAGAAAATCACACAATCGCATATATTTCCTTTTGAAATTAGCCAGTAATATGTTTTGAAACCAAATTTGCACCAGGCAAATTTTCAAGAGAGTGAATACAACTACTTTGCTTTTAAGAAAATCTAGGGTCACATGATATAAGCATGAGAACAGTTGCATTTCCGTGAGCTCTGGCACAATCCCTAAACCTGATGCACAATCCATAATTATTTGATCTTGGTGTGAATGATCTGTGCTATGTTCCTGGAAGAGCCCTTCTAATTTTGGCGATGGGGAGCCTGGTTAAGTCAAGAAAATGTTTATTTGATTGAGGCAGTTGGAGGCGATGGGGTGAGGCCCATCTCACAGTGGCAGTTTCACTGGTGAGAAGGCCTACGCTTGGTGGTGCCGTTGGCATTGAGGTGGTGGCTGCCATTGTGAGTGAAGTTGTGGATGCCAGTCTTAGATCCCTGACACAGATTATTGGTGCTCACATTGATGAATTGCAAGATATCCTGAAGAGAATGGATGAAGCGGAGAAGAGAATCCTATCAGTCGATAGGGCTGTGCCCTTATGGGAGCTCACCTTCAGTCCTTGGAAATCCTGCTGCATGGTTTGTCAAACCATGGTTTATTTGGGGAGATGGGGCTGGTCTCAGTATGCCCGATCTCCTGATGGAAGCTGGGTGAATTCCCTGCTGAATTTGAGAAATGGCTGCCATAGTTTCATAATCTTAATTTGAAGGCTGGGAGTTTTGAGTTCGATGGAGCACATTCTATCCAGTTTTTGAGGCCTGGGGTCTGTCGAGGCTTCAGACCATTGGCCTTACATTGTCTTGTCCTCTATGTTCGTTGAGAAGGGTTGGACGTGGCCAAACGCAATGCTTCTTCCCCCACCCGCTGGGGCCTAGGTTTCTCATTACTGGGACTTTGAGATGACAACATGATGGAGGTGCAGGGCTTTGGTCAAATTCTGGATGTTGCTCAACGATCCTGTGCTTTGACCTTTCCAAGCACTATGGATGGTTATATTATCCTGCAGTTCATCACTAATCCTGAACTTAGTTCCCTTGTGATTATACTCCTTATTATGTGTTATTGCCTTTTCTCTTGACAAGGGTGTATGTTATGTGAGCACAGAGGTGTTAATCGCGAGGATTTTTTCTATATTTTGTTTTCTTTATTTTGGGGTTAAAGAATTCTTAACTGGCTCCTGCAGAGATACAAGTAGGTCTTACATCCGAGAAAAATGCATTATATCTCTGGTGTCTCTGGTATAATTGGAGTTGTGCTTTGGATTCGGGCGTGAAAATCTTACCCTATATTTTCTTTGGCTGGATGAACAATCTCTGCACCTGAAGTTGCTCAACATTTTGCCATGGTTTCATCCTCTTCTCCTCCAGTCTCTAGCTTATCCGTCCACCATTTTCCCTGGTATAGACCAAGACACTAAGTTTAATGATTAAGCTGAACCAACTGTGTTGGTCTTTGCCTGTCTTTTTCTGTATTCAAGTACGCTGAAGCATTTATGTTGTACTGTAGCAGTTTTGAGGGTCTTTGTGTTATTTGTAAAAATGCAAAAACTCTAATTAATATATATATATTTTTAAAATCTACACAAGTAATGAATTCATGTTTAAATTCAAACACATCCATTGCACATTAATATATCTATTATTTCGCTTGTATTATGTTTGAGACATTTAAGCCTAAGAAATTTCAATTCTTGTTACATGTGAAAAGATTAATTCTAGAACAATCAATGAATAAAAGAGCAAATTAATTTCCCGCAACTTGTAAATTAAATATTTTGTATGTTGGTTTTAATACATTTTCAGGCTGTTTTCCTCTATCATTTTAAGAACACTGTGTTTCTGTAAGCTTAACCATTGTTCCAGTTATCCAAGTGTAGAAACTGTACTTGTATCATTCAAAGAATTTTACTTTGAGTTTTAATGATATTGGCTTGCCTTATTCCTGTCGTGCTGTTGGTCACCGTAAGAATTGGCATTGGCTGAGTTGTATCAGTTTGCAGCTAAGAAGTCAAAATAGTTGAAACATCTTTTTGACACACAGCCACTTGTTCTAAAGCAATGTGCAAAGATTGTGTAGCTGTGAGGTTACCAGAATAATAATCCAGAGAATAAATTCAATCTCACCATGGATTATATGTGTCACAGAGAAATCCAGCCAATTCTGGAAAATACGTTCCATCATATCACTACACACGGTACACTTACACAGTGGTTAGCACAGTTGCTTCATAGCTCTCAGGGTCCCAGGTTCGATTCCCGGACTGGGTCACTGTCTGTGCGGAGTCTGCACGTTCTCCCCGTGTCTGCGTGGGTTTCCTCCGGGTGCTCCGGTTTCCTCCCACAGTCCAAAAGATTTGCAGGTTAGGTGGATTGGTCATGATAAATTGCCCTTAGTGTCTATAAAAGGTTAGGTTGGGTTACGAGGATGGGGTGGAGGTGTGGGCTTAAGTAGGGTGCTCTTTCCAAGAGCCGGTGCAGACTCGATGGGCCGAATGGCCTCCTTCTGCACTGTAAACTCTGATACAATGAAATGCTTTGAATTTCACAATTAAGAGAAAATATTTTATTAAAATAAGTGCATATAGTAAGAGGAGAGAGGAGTGCGGTCAGAATATTTTAGTCTCCGGTCACAATATTTTAGTCTGTGCAGGGAGATGAGACGGGGTGCCCACTCTCCCCACTACTGTTTGCCCTGGCGTACAGCCTTTGGCAATGGCGCTGAGGGCATCGAACATTTGGCGGGGGATTGTGAGGTGGGGGGTGGAGCATAGGGTTTCACTCTATGCGGATGATTTGCTCCTGTGTATTACAGACCCGTTTGGGGGGGATTGCAGGAATTACGGGAATACTGGAGGAATTTGGCCGGTTCTCAGGCCACAAACTAAACATGAGCAAGAGCGAGGTCTTCGCGATCCAGGCAAGGGGGCAGGAGAGGAGACTGAGGGAGATGCCGTTCAAAATGGTGGGAGGGAGTTTTAGATATCTGGGGATTCAGGTGGCAAGGGACTGGGGTCAGTTTCATAAACTAAATTTGGGCAGGGCGATTGAGCAAATGAAAGGGGACTTCCGCAGGTGGGATGTGCTCCCGTTGTCTTTGGCAGGGAGGGTACAGACTGAAAATTACTGTCCTCCTGTGATTGCTGTTTGTGTTTCAGTGTCTCCCAATCTTTATCCCCAAGGCATTTTTTAGGAAAGTAAACCCGGCGATCGCGAGTTTTATATGGGCCGGGAAAGCCCCGAGGGTAAAGAAGGTCCTTCTTGAGCGGGGGTGCGGGGAGGGAGGCTTGGCCCATCCGAAATTTATTAATTACTACTGGGCGGCTAATATTTCGATGGTTAGGAAGTGAGTAGTGGGGGAGAGGTCGATGTGGGAGCATGTAGAGGCGGCATCATGTAAGGGCAAGAGTCTGCAGGCTCTGTTAACGGCACCTTTGCAATTCTCGACGGCTCTGCACTCCACAAGCCCAGTAGTAGTGGCAGCCCTGAGAGTGTGGGGGCAATGAAGGCTGCAAATGAGACTGGAGGGGGCATCGGTGTGGTCACCGATCTGTGACAATTGATGTGTTATCTGTGTTGGTCTAACATCGACTGCAACTGGATGCAGTGAAACGAGAAACCGGCTCCCGACACAGGAGATGGTCCAACACTGTTTTATTGAACCTGTTGATTGCTGTACATAATCTGCTGTGGGGCGACACTCCATTAACCCAACTGATAACCTCCTACTGGCTTGACCAGACTAGCTCTCTATCACATGGTGATGATGTTCATTGGCCTGTGCACTGTGACTATCTCCCTGGCCATGTCCTGTGAGAGAGGGAGAGCCTTAATGCCCTGTGGGCTTTATGGTGGTGGTGTCCTATCTGGTGATTGGTTGTTCTGTGTCGTGTGTGTTCATTGGTTATCCTGTGTGTCAATCACTGCCTGTCTGCATCTCATGATATACATGAGTGGATATTATGACAACAATCACATGTTCGCTCCGGGGGGGCTGGATGGGGGGCTTTTGGAGGTGGCAGCGGGCAGGGATTGAGAGATTTGGGGACCTTTTCATGGAGGAGGGTTTCCCAAGCCTGGAGGAGCTAGAGGAAGAGTTTGAGTTACCGGGTGTGAACGGATTCCGGTTCCTGCAAGTAGGGGACTTCCAAGTTTCCCTTGCCTCCCACTAAGGGGACTACAGAATAAGGTGATGTCAAAAACAGGGGTTGGGGAGGGGAGGGTCTCCGAAATATATAAGGAGTTGATGGAGTGGGAAGGGGCCCCAATCGGGGAGGTGAAGAGGAAGTGGGAGGGCGAGTTGGATGGGGAGTTGGAAGTTGGGCTATGGGAGAAGGCCCTGAAAAGAATCAATGCATCCTCATCGTGTGCCAGGCTAAGCCTGATCCAGTTCTAAGTGGTCCACAGGGCTCATATGACTGTGGCCTGAATGAGTAGGTTTTTTGAGGAGATGGAGCACAGGTGTAGGAGGTGTGGGGGAAGTCCGGCGAATCATGTACACGTGTTTTGGGCATGTCCGAAGCTGAGGAGATTTTTGGCAGGGATTTTCAGACGTCATGTCAGAGGTCCTGGAAGGGATCAAATTTGCCTTAAGGGGTTCAATACAGGGGTTCGCTCGGAGATGGCAGCCGTTCATCGACTTCTTTAAGGAAAACTGACCGTCAGCAGAAGGAGGGGGGAGGGTGGAATGGGGGGGGGTGGGGGGAGGCATGGAAGTGAAGAATAAGGGCAGGGAATCTAATATATGGTTAGCTAAGGAGTTAGGGCGGGGAGAAGTTGGGTATGTTACTGTGGGGTTTTTGCGTGTATCGGACCGCTATGTTATTTAGAATGTTACTATGTTAAAATGTTAACATTATAAATGCCTCAATAAAACGTTTCCTAAAAAAAAGGAGAGAGATGAAAGAACAATGAGAGCTTTGTATCACACAAATAACTTGATTAAAACATTGAGACAGAAATTGGACTAGTTGGCACCCATTCTTTGGGCGTTATGCATACCCATAGAACTCCAAAGTGGCGTCAGCTATGTGCACACACACTTGTGGGGCAAATCACACTACCCACCATGTTGGCAGAGGCATAATTGTACATGCAATGACTTGAACCTTTATTGGAAGTATATAAAGTAGGTAGATCATGACGTCGTCCGCATTAAGGATATGAAACCACCAGTGCCATCTTTGAGCTCCATGTTCCATCTAACAATTTTTCTTAACTTTTTACAGCAGCAGGAACGGACCCCACAATGCTGTTTATCGGGACCACTTACAGGTTAGTTTCTGTTGTTATTTGACAAATGTTTGGTACTTTCTATAATTGTTTCAAATTGCAAAAGCCTACAGGAAGAGTTATCATAGAATAGAATTTGCAGTGCAGAAGGAGGCCACTCAGCCCACCGAGTCTGCACCGGCTCCTGGAAAGAGCACCCTACCCAAGGTCAACACCTCCACCCTATCCCCATAACCCAGTAACCCCACCCAACACTAAGGGCAATTTTGGACACTAAGGGCAATTTATCATGGCCAATCCACCTAACCTGCACATCTTTGGACTGTGGGAGGAAACCGGAGCACCCGGAGGAAACCCACGCACACACCGGGAGGAAGTGCAGACTCCACACAGAAAGTGACCCAAGCTGGAATCGAACCTGGGACCCTGGAGCTGTGAAGCAATTGTGTTATCCATAAAGCTACCGTGCTTCCTTTGTAGCAAAGCCCCTGCACATAGTTGTTGATCCCAGTCATGAATAAACTACGAGACATTCCCTTGGAGTACAGCACAACCTGGATAATCAACAGTAGTCACACAGAGTGGGATATGATGCTGGAAGTGGGAGGAGGAGGGAGATATGGAAAGCGCCACTCAGCAGTAGGCCATATAGGGCCAGGATATTCGAAGAGAAATTCTCCAACCTGAACTTCAGTGAGGAATTATGTGAAATGTGCATCAGTAAATATGTCACCATTGTAACTTGCTTGGAAAGCAAGTACAACTTTAGTTCAGGGCAAAGATTACATTGCCAGGAGGGTGAAGGCAACTGTGCCAATGAACCTTTTCTGTGTTGTCTGACTCAACACCTTTCTCAAATCTGCCCTAATCCTAGCTGGTTTTGGAATGTTATAGTGGCTTGCTAATGGCCAGTCAGAATCAAATCAATACATTTCAATCCTCTAAAATGTATTGCTTTCAGAATCGCAGTTACATATTGTTTAAACCAAAATATCAACATAGATTTGACTCTTGGACCAGTGGATAATCATTGCTAACTGTAATGTACACAGACCAGGGGATAATCACTGCCAACTGTAATGTACACAGACCAGTGGATAATCACTGCTAACTGTAATGTACACAGTCCAGTGGATAATCATTGCTAACTGTAATGTACACAGACCAGTGGATAATCGCTGCTAACTGTAATGTACACAGTCCAGTGGATAATCATTGCTAACTGTAATGTACACAGACCAGTGGATAATCACTGCTAACTGTAATGTACACAGACCAGTGGATAATTACTGCTAACTGTAATGTACACAGACCAGTGGATAATCGCTGCTAACTGTAATGTACATAGTCCAGTGGATAATCATTGCTAACTGTAATGTACACAGACGTACAATCGAAATGTGGAGCTTTTTCAAGGAACAGCTACTGCGTGTCCTTGATAAGTATGTACCTGTCAGGCAGGGAGGAAGTTGTCGAGCAAGGGAACCGTGGTTTACTAAGGAAGTTGAAGCACTTTTCAAGAGGAAGAAGAAGGCTTATATTAGGATGAGACATGAAGGCTCAGTTAGGGCACTTGAGAGTTACAAGTTAGCCAGGAAGGACCTAAAGGGAGAGTTAAGAAGAGCGAGGAGAGGACACGAAAAGTCATTGGCGGATAGGATCAAGGAAAACCCTAAGGCTTTCTATAGGTATATCAGGAACAAAAGAATGACTAGAGTAAGATTAGGGCCAATCAAGGATAGTAGTGGAAAGTTGTGTGTGGAATCAGAGGAGATAGGGGAAGCATTAAATGGATATTTTTCGTCAGTGTTTACACTGGAGAAAGACAATGTTGTCGAGGAGAACACTCAGGTTCAGTCGACCAGGCTAGATGGAATTGAGGTTCAAAAGGAGGAGGTGTTAGCAATTTTAGAAAATGTCAAAATAGATAAGTCCCCTGGGCCAGATGGGATTTATCCTAGGATTCTCTGGGAAGCCAGGGAGGAGATTGCAGAGCCTTTGTCCTTGATCTTTATGTTGTCTTTGTCGACAGGAATAGTGCCGGAAGACTGGAGGATAACAAATGTTGTCCCCTTGTTCAAGAAGGGGAGTAGAGACAACCCTGGTAATTATAGACCTGTGAGCCTTACTTCGGTTGTGGGTAAAATGTTGGAAAAGGTTATAAGAGATAGGGTTTATAATCATCTTGAAAAGAACAAGTTGATTAGCGATACTCAACACGGTTTTGTGAAGGGTAGGTCATGTCTCACAAACCTTATTGAGTTTTTTGAGAAGGTGACCAAACAGGTGGATGAGGGTAAAGCTGTTGATTTGGTGTATATGGATTTCAGTAAGGCGTTTGATAAGGTTCCCCACGCTAGGCTATTGCAGAAAATAAGGAAATATGGAATTGAAGGTGATTTAGCGGTTTGGATCAGTAATTGGCTAGCTGAAAGAAGACAGAGGGTGGTGGTTGATGGCAAATGTTCATCCTGGAGTTCAGTTACTAGTGGTGTACCGCAAGGATCTGTTTTGGGGCCACTGCTGTTTGTCATTTTTATAAATGACCTGGAAGAGGGTGTAGAAGGATGGGTTAGTAAATTTGCAGATGACACGAAGGTCGGTGGAGTTGTAGATAGTGCTGAAGGATATTATAGGATACAGAGGGACATAGATAAGCTGCAGAGCTGGGCTGAGAGGTGGCAGATGGAGTTTAATGCGGAAAAGTGTGAGGTGGTTCACTTTGGAAGGAGTAACAGGAATGCAGAGTACTGGGCTAATGGCAAGATTCTTGGTAGTGTAGATGAACAGAGAGATCTCGGCATCCAGGTACATAAATCCCTGAAAGTTGCCACCCAGGTTAATAGGGCTGTTAAGAAGGCATATGGTGTGCTAGCCTTTATAAGCAGGGGGATTGAGTTTTGGAACCACAAGGTCATGCTGCAGCTGTACATAACTCTGGTGCGGCCACACCTGGAGTACTGCGTGCAGTTCTGGTCACCACATTATAGGAAGGATGTGGAAGCTTTGGAAAGGGTTCAGAGGAGATTTACTAGGATGTTGCCTGGTATGGAGGGAAGGTCTTACGAGGAAAGGCTCAAGGAATTGAGGTTGTTTTCGTTAGAGAGGAGAAGGCTGAGAGGTGACTTAATAGAGACATATAAGATAGTCAGAGGGTTAGATAGGGTGGACAGTGAGAGTCTTTTTCCTCGGATGGTGATGACCAACACGAGGGGACATAGCTTTAAATTGAGGGGTGATAGATATAGGGCAGATGTCAGAGGCAGTTTCTTTACTCAGAGAGTAGTAGGGGTGTGGAACGCCCTGCCTGCAATAGTAGTACACTCGCCAACTTTAAGGGCATTTAAGTGGTCACTGGATAGACATATGGATGAAAACGGAATAGTGTAGGTCAGATAGGCTTCAGATGGTTTCACAGGTCGGCGCAACATCGAGGGCCGAAGCGCCCGTACTGCGCTGTAGTGTTCTATGTTCTATGTAATGTACACAGACCAGTGGATAATCATTGCTAACTGTAATGTACACAGACCAGTGGATAATCGCTGCTAACTGTAATGTACACAGTCCAGTGGATAATCATTGCTAACTGTAATGTACACAGACCAGTGGATAATCACTGCTAACTGTAACGTACACAGACCAGTGGATAATCACTGTTAACTGTAATGTACACAGTCCAGTGGATAATCATTGCTAACTGTAATGTACACAGTCCAGTGGATAATTACTGCTAACTGTAATGTACACAGTCCAGTGGATAACCACTGCTAACTGTAATGTACACAGACCAGTGGATAATTACTGCTAACTGTAATGTACACAGTCCAGTGGATAACCACTGCTAACTGTAATGTACACAGACCAGTGGATAATTACTGCTAACTGTAATGTACACAGTCCAGTGGATAATTACTGCCAACTGTAATGTACACAGACCAGTGGATAATCACTGCTAACTGTAATGTACACAGTCCAGTGGATAATTACTGCTAACTGTAATGTACACAGTCCAGTGGATAATTACTGCCAACTGTAATGTACAGAGACCAGTCGATAACCATTGCTAACTGTAATGTACACAGTCCAGTGGATAACCATTGCTGACTGTAATGTATACAGACCAGTGGATAATTACTGCTAACTGTAATGTACACAGTCCAGTGGATAATTACTGCCAACTGTAATGTACAGAGACCAGTCGATAACCATTGCTAACTGTAATGTACACAGTCCAGTGGATAACCATTGCTAACTGTAATGTATACAGACCAGTGGATAGTCACTGCTAACTGTAATGTACACAGACCAGTGGATAATCATTGTTAACTGTAATGTTCACAGTCCAGTGGATAACCATTGCTAACTGTAATGTACACAGACCAGTGGATAATCACTGCTAACTGTAATGTACACAGACCAGTGGATAATCATTGATAACTGTAATGTACACAGACCAGTGGATAACCATTGCTAACTGTTAAGTACACAGACCAGTGGATAATCATTGCTAACTGTAATGTACACAGTCCAGTGGATAATAACTGCTAAATGTAATGTACACAGACCAGTGGATAATTACTGCTAACTGTAATGTACACAGACCAGTGGATAATTATTGCTAACTGTAATGTACACAGTCCAGTGGATAATCATTGCTAACTGTAATGTACACAGTCCAGTGGATAATCATTGCTAACTGTAATGTACACAGACCAGTGGATAATCACTGCTAACTGTAATGTACACAGTCCAGTGGATAATCGCTGCTAACTGTAATGTACACAGACCAGTGGATAATTACTGCTAACTGTAATGTACACAGACCAGTGGATAATCACTGCTAACCGTAATGTACACAGACCAGGGGATAATCACTGCCAACTGTAATGTACAGAGTCCAGTGGATAATCACTGCTAACTGTAATGTACACAGACCAGTGGATAATCACTGCTGACTGTAATGTACACAGGCAGTGGATAATCACTGCTAACTATAATGTACACAGTCCAGTGGATAATCATTGCTAACTGTAATGTACACAGACCAGTGGATAATCACTGCTAACTGTAATGTACACAGACCAGTGGATAATCATTGCTAACTTTAATGTACGCAGACCAGTGGATAATCACTGCTAACTGTAATGTACACAGTCCAGTGGATAATCATTGCTAACTGTGATGTACACAGACCAGTGGTTAATCACTGCTAACTGTAATGTACACAGACCAGTGGATAATTACTGCGAACTGTAATGTACACAGTCCAGTGGATAACCACTGCTAACTGTAATGTACACAGACCAGTGGATAATTACTGCTAACTGTAATGTACACAGTCCAGTGGATAATTACTGCCAACTGTAATATACAGAGACCAGTCGATAACCATTGCTAACTGTAATGTACACAGACCAGTGGGTAATCACTGCTAATTGTAATTTGCAGAGTCCAGTGGATAACCATTGCTAACTGTAATGTACACAGACCAGTGGATCATCACTGCTGACTGTAATGTACACAGTCCAGTGGATAATCACTGCTAATTGTAATGTACACAGACCAGTGGATAATCACTGCTAATTGTAATGCACACAGACCAGTGGATAATCACTGCTAACTGTAATGTACACAGACCAGTGGATAATCACTGCTAATTGTAATTTGCAGAGTCCAGTGGATAACAATTGCTAATTGTAATGTACAGAGACCAGTGGATCATCACTGCTGACTGTAATGTACACAGTCCAGTGGATAATCACTGATAATTGTAATGCACACAGACCAGTGGATAATCATTTCTAACAATAATGTACACAGACCAGTGGATAACCATTGCTAACTGTAATGTACAGAGTCCAGTGGATAATTACTGCCAACTGTAATGTACAGAGACCAGTCGATAACCATTGCTAACTGTAATGTACATAGACCAGTGGATAATCTCTGTTAACTGTAATGTACACAGTCCAGTGGGTAACCATTGCTAACTGTAATGTACACAGACCAGTGGATAATCACTGCTAACTGTAATGTACACAGACCAGTGGATAATCACTGCTAACTGTAATTTACACACTCCAGTGGATAATCACTGCTAACTGTAATGTACACAGACCAGTGGATAATCACTGCTAATTGTAATTTGCAGAGTCCAGTGGATAACCATTGCTAACTGTAATGTACACAGACCAGTGGATCATCACTGCTGACTGTAATGTACACAGTCCAGTGGATAATCACTGCTAATTGTAATGCACACGTACCAGTGGATAACCATTGCTAACTGTAATGTACACAGACCAGTGGATAGCCATTGCTAACTGTAATGTACACAGACCAGTGGATAATCACTGCTAATTGTAATGTACACAGACCAGTGGATAACCATTGCTAACTGTAATGTACACAGACCAGTGGATCATCACTGCTAACTGTAATGTACACAGACCAGTGGATCATCACTGCTAACTGTAATGTACACAGACCAGTGGATAATCACTGCTAACTGTAATGTACACAGACCAGTGGATAATTACTGCTAACTGTGATGTACACAGACCAGTGGATAATCACTGCTAACTGTAATGTACACAGACCAGTGGATAATTACTGCTAACTGTAATGTACACAGACCAGTGGATAACCATTGCTAACTGTAATGTACACAGACCAGTGGATAACCATTGCTAACTGTAATGTACACAGACCAGTGGATCATCACTGCTGACTGTAATGTACACAGACGAGTGGATCATCACTGCTGACTGTAATGTACACAGACCAGTGGATCATCACTGCTGACTGTAGTGTACACAGTCCAGTGGATAATTACTGCTAACTGTTATGTAGACAGACAGGAATGCTTCAACTTTTCCAAACTGACACAAGCTCATCTATGCAAAACATAAGAATGCACAGTAGCACAGATGTGAGGCACTGGGGTGTGTAGCTGTGTAAAGCTTGTTAAGGCCACCTCCGGGCGGACCCTAACAGTGAACCTCTCAAGGCAAACTTAATCTTCTCTCGGCCGAGGAAGCTCGCCATGTCAGTTAGCCAGGTCTCCGACTTCGGGGGTTTTGAGTCCCTCCAAGCTAGCAGTATCCGTCTCTGGGCTACGAGGGAAGCACAGGCCAGAACGTCTGCCTCTTTCTGCTCCTGGATTCCCGGGTCTTCCAAACCCCACAAATCGCCACCTCTGGACTCATTGCCACCCTTGTTTTCAATACTCTGGACATGACGTCCGCAAACCCCTGCCAATATCCCCTAAGCTTTGGACACGCTCAAAACATGTGAACATGGTTCGCTGGTCCTCCTGCACATTTTACACACCTATCCTCCACCCCAAAGAATCTACTCATCCGGGCCACTGTCATGTGGGCCCGGTGGGCCACCTTGAATTGGATCAAGCTGAGTCTGGCGCATGTTGCCGTTGCGTTGACTCTGCTCAATGCGTCCACCCATAAGCCATCCTCCATCTCACCAGCAAGCTCCTCCTCCCACTTATACTTCAGCTCCTCGGTCTGCGTCTCCTCCGCCCCCATGAGTTCTTTGTAGATGTCTGAGACACTCCCCTCTCCCATCCCCTAGACACTACCCTATCCTGGATCCCCCTTAGTGGCAGGAGTGGGAAGGATGATACCTGCCTGCGCAGAAAGTCCCGCACCTGTAAATATCTAAATTTGTTCCCCCTTGCCAAACTTCTCCTCCAGCGCCCTGAAGCTAGGGCAGCTCCCCTCTAAAAACAAGTCCCCCATCGTCTCAATTCCCACCCTTCGCCATACTCAACCCCCCATCCAAGCTCCCCGGGGCAAACCGGTGATTGTCACATATTGGGGACCAGACCGATGCTCCCACTGCTCCAGCGTACCTCCTCCACTGACCCCAGATTCTCAGGGCCGCTACCACCACAGGGCTGGTGGAGTATGTCACTGGCGGGAACAACGCCCAGACTGGTGCCCCGACACGAAGCTGCCTCCATCCGCTCCCAAACAGACCCTGCCCCCACCACCCACTTCCTTATCATGGCTATGTTAGCCGCCCAATAATAGTTGCTGAAATTCGGCAGTGCAAGCCCCCCCTTCCCCCGATTCCACTCGAGCATCACCTTCTTCACTCGCGGGGACTTACCCGCCCACACAAAGCCCAGGATGATTTTATTAGCCCTCTTAAAAAATGACCGCGGGATGAAAATTGGGAGACATTGAGATACAAACAGAAATCTCGGTAAGACCGTCATTTTGACCGTCTGCACTCTCCCAGCGAACGACAGCGGGAGCACATCCCATCTCCGAAACTCGCCCCTCATCGGTTCAATCAACCAACCGGGACAAGTTCAACTTGTGTAACCAGCCCCAGTCGCGCGCCATTTGTATCCCTAAGTACCTGCCCCTGGATCCAATACGTTTAATAGCAGGTTGTCCGTGTACAGCGAGACTCGGTGTTCCAACCCCCCCCCCCCCCCCCCCCCCCACCCGAACCAGCCCCTTCCAGCCCCTTGAAGCCCTCAGAGCAATTGCCAGCAGCTCTATAACTAACGCAAACAGCAGTGGGGAAGGGGGTACCCCGGTCTTGTCCCCGGTACAGTCTAAATTAGTTCGAGGTCGTCCTGTTCATCCTTACACTAGCCTCCGAGGCCTGATACAACAGCCTGACCCAGGCTATAAAGCCCCTAACGAACCCAATTCATCCCAGCGCCTCCCATTGATAGTTCCACTCCACTCGGTCAAATGTCTTTTCCGTATCCATTGCCACAACTACCTCAACCTCCCTACTCTCTGGGGGCATCATAATCACAGTGATCAGCCTTCTTATATTGGCCACCAACTGCATGCCCTTGACAAACCTGGTTTGATCCTCTATAATCACACCCGGCACAGAATCTTCAATCCTGGAGGCCAGAATTTTGGCCAGCAGCTTGCCGTCCACATTAAGCAGTGAGATCGGCCTAGGTGACCCGCATAGCTCCAGGTGTGTGTCCCGCTTCAATATCAACAAAATAGTGGCCTGTGATATTATCGGGGGCAGCACCCCTCTACCCTTGCCTCATTGAAAACCTTGACCAGCAACGGCCCTAAAATCCCCGAGAACATTTTATAGAACTCCACTGGGAACCCGTCCGGCCACGGGGCTTTGCCCGACTGCATTGCCTTCAAGCCCTCAACTATTTCTTCGGCCCTAATCAAGGTCCCCAGCCAATTTACCAGTTCCCTACCCACCCTTGGGAATGTCAGTCCATCCAAAAAGCGCCTCATCCCCTCCGGCCCCGTGGGGGGGGGGGGGTTCTGAGCAATAGAGCCTACTGTAAAAGTCCCTGAACACCCTGTTTAGCCCAGCTGACTCCCCTGCCAAGTTCCCATCTCCATCAACCACCCTCTCTATTTCCCTGGCCGCCTCCCTCTTCCTAAGCTGCTGTGCCAGCATTCTGCTGGCCTTCTCCCATGTTCATAAAATTCCCCCCTTTGCCTTTCTAAGCTGCTCCACTGCCTTGCCTGTGGACAACACCCCAAACTCATCCTGCAGCCTCCGTCGTTCCCTTAAGAGCTCCACCCCCAGGGTCACCGCATACCTCCTGTCTATCTGTAAGATATCCTTAACCAGTCGGTCCGTTTCTGCCCTATCCGTCCTGTCCCTATGAGCCAGGATCAAAATCAGTTCCCCTCTCACCACTGCCTTCAGCGCCTCCCAGACCAACGCTGCTGAGACTTCCCCCGTGTCATTAACCTGCAGGTAATTCTACATGCACTTCCGCAGCCTCTCGCACACCGCCTCATCTGCCAACAACCCCACCTCTAACCTCCATTGTGGGCACAGTAAGCCCTCCTCACTAACCTGCAGTTCCACGCAGTGTGGGGCATGATCCAAAATAATGATGGCCGAATACCCCTTGTCCACCACCACTGTCAGTAAATCCCTGCTCAAGATGAAAAAGTCTATTCGGGAATAAACCTTGTGAACATGCGAATAAAAAGAAAACTCCGCCCCCCCCCCCCCCATATCTGCTCCATGAACCCTACCAGTTCCTTTGCCATTGCTGGCACCCTCCCCGTTATTGAACACGACTGGTCCAGGCCGGGGTCGATGACTGTATTAAAATCCCCTCCCATAACCAGCTTGTGCGAGTCCAGGTCAGGTATCTTCCCCAGCAACCTCTTTATAGATTCCACGATGTCCCAATTTGGCGCGTACACATTAACCAGGACTACCTTCCTCCCCTCCAGCTTACCGCTAACCATGACATAATGGCAGACCCCCGTCCGAGACTATACTGCCCACCTGAAATTGCACCCGCTTTTGATCAAAATCGCAACCCCTCTAGTCTTGGTGTCCAGCCCCGAATAGAAGACCTGACTGACCCAACCCTTCCTTAGCCTGACTTGATCCGCCACTTTCAGGTGTGTCTCCTGTAACATTACCAGGTCCGCCTTCAGAGCCCTCAGATGCGCGAACACATGTGCCCTCTTTTTTTAAAATCAAACAATTTTATTGAGGTATTTTTCGGTATTGTAAACAGTTACAGATGATAACAAAAAAAAGGCAAAAATGTGCAAACATCAACGTAAAATCAATACTTCAATCAAACCATACTGCACAAGCCCGCTCCTCTCCCATCAACACTACTCACCTATTTATCCCTCCTACTCTACTCTAATCTCCCCCCTCCCCACCCCTGTTGACGTTCACTCTCCTGCGAAGAAGTCGATGAATGGTTGCCACCTTCGGGCAAACCCCAGTTTCCCTCAAGGCGAACTTAATTTTTTTCCATACCCAGAAAACTCGACATGTCCGAAAGCCATAGCTCGGTCTTCGGGGGTTTTGAATCCCTCCATGCCAGCCGTATTCGTCGCCGGGCTATCAGGGAAGCAAAGGCCAGAACATCGGCCTCTTTCTCGCCCTGGACTCCCGGATCTTCCGAAACCCCGAAAATTGCCACCCCTGGACTCATCACCACCCTTGTTTTTAGCACCCGGGACAAGATCCCTGCAAACCCCTCCCAGTACCCCCTAAGCTTAGGACATGCCCAAAACATGTGAACGTGGTTCGCTGGTCCCCCCGCGCATCTAGCGCACTTATCCTCTACCCCAAAGAATTTGCTCATCCGAGCTATTGTCATGTGGGCCCGGTGAACGTATTAAATTGAATCATGCCAAGCCTGGCACATGTTGCGGTTGAGTTTACCCTACTCAGGGCTTCCGCCCATACTCCGTCCTCCATCTCCCCGCCAAGCTCCTCCTCCCATTTGAGTTTCAGTTCCTCCGTCTGGGACTCTTCCCCCTTCATGAGCACCTTATAAATATCTGAGACCCTACCCTCTCCTCCTTCTCCTCTAGAGACTATTCTGTCTTGGATCCCTATTGGCGGGAGGCGTGGGAAGGATGGGACCTGTCTGCGGACAAAGTCCTGCATCTGTAAGTACCTAAAATCATTTCCCCTTACCAGCCCAAATTTCTCCTCCAAGCCCCTCAAACTCGCAAAGCTCCCCTCCAGGAACATATCGCCCACCCTCCTCACCCCCGCCCGCCGCTATGTTCGAAGCCCCCATCCATGCTCCCGGGGGCAAATCGATGGTTCTCACATATTGGAGCCCAGACAGATGCACCCACCTCCCCTACATGCCTCCTCCACTGGCCCCATATCCGCAGGGCCGCCCCCACTACCGGGCTGGTGGAGTACCTGGCCAGCGACAGCGGGAGGGGAGCCGTAACCAGGGCTGCCAAACTGGTGCCCCTGCACGAAGCCGCCTCCACCCGCTCCCAGATAGACCCCATACCCACCATCTACTTCCTTATCATGGCTATGTTAGCCGCCCAGTAGTAGTTGATCAGACTCGGCAATGCCAGCCCTCCCTCGCTGCGGCTCCTCTCAAGCATCGCCTTCTTCACCCGTGGGGATTTTCCTGCCCGACAAAGCTCATGATGATTTTGCCAGTCCTTTTGAAGAAGGACTGTGGGATAAAGATCAGGAGGCACTGGAAGATGAACAGGAATCTAGAGAGGATTGTCATCTTTACAGTCTGCACCCTCCCCGCCAGTGACAGCGGGAGTGCATCCCATCTCCGAAACTCCCTCTTCATTTGTTCCACCACCCTGGTCAAATTTAACTTGTGCAACCTGCCCCAGTCTCATGCCACCTGTATCCCCAAGTACCGGAAACTTTCCTCAACCAGCCTAAATGGCAGCTCCTTCAGTCTATTCTCCTGGCCCCACAAACATCTCACTCTTGGCCATATTTAATTTGTACCCTGAAAACCGGCCGAACTTCCTCAGTGTTTCCAGTATACTTTCCATCCCGGCCAGTGGGTCCGACACGTACAGGAGCAGGTCGTCCGCATAGAGAGAGACCCTATGTTCCACCCCCCCCCCCTCTCCCCCCCCACCCCCACCCCCTAGTCATTCCCTTCAACCCCTTCGCAGCTCTCAACGCAATCGCCAGCGACTCTATGGCCAGCACGAACAGCAACAGGGAGAGTGGGCATCCCTGTCTGATTCCGCGATGTAGTCTGAAATAATCTGACACGACCCTGTTCATCCTAACGCTAGCTTTTTGGGCCTGGTACAGTAATCAGACCCAATTCACCAGTCCCGCCCCGAACCCAAACCGTCCGAGCCCCTCCCACAGATAGCCCCACTCCTACCGGTCGAAGGCCTTCTCAGCGTCCATTGCCACCACTACCTCCACCTCCTTGCCCGTCGGGGGCATCATTAAGCAATCTTCTCAAGTTAGCTGTCAGCTGCCTGCCTTTCACAAACCCTGTCTGATCGTCCCCAATCACCTCCGGTATGCAGTCCTCAATTCTAATCGCTAGGACCTTAGCCAGGAGCTTGGCATCCACATTGATCAGGGAGATTGGCCTGTATGACCCGCAGGATTCCGGGGCCTTGTCCCGCTTCAGTATCAGCGAGATGGTGGCTTGCAACATCGGCGGCGGCAGGGTCCCTCTGTCCCTTGCCTCATTAAAAGCCCTCGCCAAGACCGGTCCCACTAACTCAGAGAACTTCTTGTAAAACTCCATTGGGTATCCATCCGGCCCCGGGGCTTTCCCCGACTGCATGGCCTTTAGGCCCTCCAATACCTCCTCCACTCTAATCGGGGCCCCCAGCCCGTCCACTAGTCCCCGCCTACTTTTGGGAATGTTACCCCATCTAGGAACCTTTTCATCTCCTCCGGCTCTTCCGGGGGCTCCGAAGTATACAGCTTACTATAGAAGTCCCGGAATACCCTATTCAGTCCTGCCAGGTCCTCCACTCTGCTCCCCTCCCCATCAATCACTCTACTTATTTCCCTGGCCGCCTCCCTCTTCCTGAGTTGCTGCGCTAGCAATCTGCTGGCCTTCTCCCCATGCTCATACACCACTCCCCTCGCCTTCCTAAGTTGTTCCACGGCCCTACTCGTGGATAACGCCCCCAGTTCCGCCTGTAATCTCCGTCTCTCCCTGAGTAGGTCCTCCCCCGGGGACCCCGCATGCTCCTCATCTATCCGATACATCCCTAACCAATCTGTCCATTTCTGCTCTGTCCGCCCTGACCCTGTGAGCCCGAATTGAGATCAGCTCCCCCCTCATTACTGCCTTCAACGCCTCCCACAGGGTCGCTGCTGAAACTTCCCCCGTATCGTTCACCTGTATGTAGTTTTGCATACACTTCCGAAGTCTCTCACATATCCCCTCCTCCGACAACAATCCTACGTCTAACCTCCATTGCGGGCGTTGGTAATTCGCCCCCCCGACCTGCAGGTCCACCCAGTGCGGGGCATGGTCCGAGATAGTGATTGCCGAATATTCCGTATTCTTTACCTTCCCTACACAGTCCCTGCTCAAGATAAAGAAATCAATCCTAGAGTATACTTTATGAACATGTGAGTAAAACGTGTAGCCCCTTCCCGTCAGCTGTCTGGCTCTCCATGGGTCCACTGCCCCCATTTGCTCCATGAACCCCTTCAGCTCCCTTGCCATTGCTGGGAGTCTACCCGTTCTGGGACACGACCGGTCCAGCCCCGGGTCAAGGACCATATTAAAGTCCCTCCCCCTCCCATTATCAACTTACGTGAGTCCAGGTCCGGGATCTTCCCCAGCACTCTTTTGATAAAGTCCACATCGTCCCAGTTCGGAGCATATATGTTCACCAGCACCACTCTTCTCCCCTCCAGTTTGCCCCTTACCATCAGGAATTTGCCCCCCTGACTGCGACTACGCCTTCCGCCTCAAATTGAACCCACTTATTGATCATAATTGCTACCCCCCTGGACTTAGAATCCAAGTCCGAGTGAAAGACCTGGCTGATCCAGCCCTTCCTTAGCCTAGTCTGGTCAGACACTTTCAGATGTGTCTCCTGCAACATAATTACGTCCGCCTTCAGAGCCCGCAAATGCGCGAACACACGCGCCCTTTTAACTGGCCCATTTAGTCCCCTGACATTCCAGGCGGTTGGGGGGGGGTACAACCTGCCCTCCTTCTGGCCACCTCCACGCTCAGATCCTGGTAAACACGCAAAATGCTGCTGTCCCATTTGCAGCTCCGCGTACATTTGGTGCATTGGAGAACACACTCCTTGTCCAGGAATCTGTGGAACCGAACTACCATCGCCCTTGGGGGGGGGAGGCCCCGGCCACGGCTTCCTCACCATCGCTCTGTATGCCCTGTCCACCTCCAACAGTCGGGGAAAAGCCCCCCACCCCAGAAGCTTCTGAAACATACTTGCTACAAACGTGCCAGCATCAGCCCCCTCAGCCCCCTCCGGGAGACGGACAATTCTTAAGTTCTGCCGGCGAGCTCTGTTCTCCAGGTCTTCTACCTTCTCCAGCAGCTTTTATTGCTGATCTTTCAGCATCCCCACCTCCAGCTCAACCACCATTTGGTGCTCCTCCTGGTCCACCAGCGCTTTCTCCAGCTTCTGAATCGTCCAATCCTGGGCATCCAGCCTGCGCTCCAGCCGATCGATCGATTCCTTTATCGGATCAAGAGAGTCCCGTTTCTGCCTAGCAAAGCCCTCTTGAATGACCTGCATCAACTCCTCCGTTGATGGTTGGGCCATCCCAGCAGGGGTCCGAACATCAGCCATATTGACTTCTGCCGCAGCTCCAACCAGCCCTTGCTTGTCTTCTTATTTCTCCCTTTTCAATCCCTTGGGGTTCTTTGTTCCATACAGCAATGTGTGGAACCAGTGCCAGATTGACTTCGCCTTCAAAGCCAGCGCCCCAAAACGCAAAAAAGTCGGGGGGGGGGGGGGGGGGGGGGGGGAAGGTCCAACAGTCCGGCCAGAGCGCGAGCCACCAAATGCGCGACTTACTCCCTCATAGCCGCCACCGGAAGATTCCATCCAATCTGTTATTGAAGAGTCTGCTCACCTTCCAATTGGTATGGGAAGATATTGCATACAAATGGGTATATTGGCGACCAGTGGGGGTAAAGAGATTGGCCAAAGACAGTTCAGGGAGGGGGTCATCTGATAAAACATCCAGAAATTCATCCAGCCAGAGTTGGCAACCCTAAGAAAAAGATATAATTAATTTCTGATGGCAAGAATCAAAGGAATTATCATATTAAAATTGATAACAAAATGACAACATCTTGAGAAAGAACTACAATTAACCAAAGCCATAACTGCTCTCAGACTTGCAGAAGCCTTGTAGTTTCAAAGAACATTGTCTTTGCTCACTTTAAAATCAGATAAATAATTTTTCTAGTAATGTTGTAAGGAAAACTATTAATGAGTTCCTTTTCAAGGAGGGTGGTTCAGATTTGGTAGGGAGGCTAAATATATATTTGCTTGTTGTGTCTGGAGTTTAGAAGAATGAGAGCTGATCTCATTGAAGCATTTGATTTTGAGAGGACTTGGATGGGGTAGAAACTGGGAGTCTGCTTCCCCAGGGTAGAGTCTAGAACTTGGGAGAAATGGGGCTGGATTCTCCAAGACATCGCACTGAAATCGTGAATGCGATCGGCCAGAGAATTGGCTCCAGCACCAAAATTGGGAAATTGGCTCCGTCCCCTGGGTCATAGTGTCCTCTGCGTTTGCCCCAGGGTCATGGTGTGCTGTGTGTCTGTCGCCTGTCTGTCTGTCCCCTGGGTCGTGGTGTCCTGGGTAGTATCGGCCAGAGGGCTGGTGTTCCAGCTGCTCTCGATGTCCGTGCTTGGGTCCCTGGGGGGCACCGGACCAGGCACCCGGCTGTTGGTGTGTGGAGTGAGGTGGTGACGGCTGTTGGTGTGTGGGGTGTGGGGTGGAGGGGCGAGGGATGTTAGTGTGTGGGGTGAGGGGTGGAGGGGCGAGGGATGTTAGTGTGTGGGGTGAGGGGTGGAGGGGGCGAGGGATGTTAGTGTGTGGGGTGAGGGGTGGAGGAGCGAGGGATGTTAGTGTGTGGGGTGAGGGGTGGAGGGTCGAGGGATGTTAGTGTGTGGGGTGAGGGGTGGAGGGGCGAGGGATGTTAGTGTGTGGGTGAGGGGTGGAGGGGTGAGGGATGTTAGTGTGTGGGGTGAGGGGTGGAGGTGTGAGGACTTTTGGTGTGTGGGGTGAGGGGTGGAGGGGTGAGGGATGTTAGTGTGTGGGGTGAGGGGTGGAGGGGCTGGGATGTTAGTGTGAGGGGTGAGGGGTGGAGGTGTGAGGGCTGTTGGTGTGTGGGGTGAGGGGTGGAGGGGCGAGGGATGTTAGTGTGAGGGGTGAGGGGTGGAGGTGTGAGGGCTGTTGGTGTGTGGGTTGAGGGGTGGAGGGGTGATGGGGTGAGAGGTGGGCACACATGTGTCATGAAGAACCGCAACAAGGCAGGGGGTCTCACTTGGTGGCACACCTCTGGCCTCCGCATGTGTGTGGGGGGTAGGGGGTTGGTGGCAGGGGCACAGTGCGGGGTACTCACCCCGGCTGCCCGGAGAAGTTTGTGCAGCTTTTTCCGGCACTGCTCTGCTGTCCTTGCCACCGCCCCAACGGCGCTAACAGCCTCGGCCACCTCTGCCCATGCACGGTGAGCAATGCCGCCTGCTGTTCCGGTCCGGGGTATAACACCTGCCTCCTCTCCTCCACGGCATCCAGGAGGGTCTCGAGCTCCCCGTCCCTAAATTGCAGCACTGCTCTGTGCGCCGCCATCTTGCCTGCGACAGCTGTGTGGGGGGGAGAATTTTTAACTGGAGCTGCGGCGCCGCATCAATGATGGAACCGGCGAATTGGCGGCTGGTCCGCCCGTGCTATCCCCTTGTGGGCCGTTGAATGGCTCCACCTGGGGGCCCAATGACGCTGTCGTGAACTCCACGGTCTTCACGATGGCGTCAACACTTCACCCCGTTTCGGGAGAATCCAGCCATGATCTCAGGATTTCAAACTGAGCTGGGCAGAAATTCCGGATGCTTTGGAATTCTCTGCTCCAGAAGACTGTGCCAAGGTGCAATATTGCCTGTGCCGGGATTCAGGCTCAGGGGTGCTCTGCCCTTATGAGATGGGGTGTGGGGTGTTCAAGGACATCCTCAGGTGTAAATTGGGGTGTTGGGTGAAGCAGAATCCCGTTTAACAGCAGGGTAGTTTTTGTCGCTGGAAGTGCTGGGAAACACCTGGCTAAATGCACCAAAAACAGGACTCTGGGGGGCAGCACGGTGGCGCAGTGAGTAGCAGTGCTGCCTCACGGCGCCGAGATCCCAGGTTTGATCCCGGCTCTGGGTCAATGTCCGTGTGGAGTTTTCACATTCTCCCCGTGTTTGCGTGCGTTTCGCCCACACAACCCAAAGATGTGCAGGGTATTGGATTGGCCACGCTAAATTGCCCCTTAGTTGGAAAAATTGAATTGGGTACACTAAATTTATTTTAAAAATTTAAAAACGGGACTCTGTTTCATTTCCATTAAATCACACCCATTGCGTGAATGGTAGAAAAAATGACTCACAATTTGTGCCTAAAGTTGATTTTTGTGGTGCCTAATCCAACTCTGAATAACCCAACATAAACCATGTCAAATTAACATGAGGAAGCTAGTTTTCAGCCAATATGAGGAATATGGTACAACCATGATTGACATTTTACCACATGCTCATTTCATAATTGTTTAGGGCTGATCATCTGGGCATAAATCTTTTAATTTACTAAATCAGGGTAAAGATAGTAAAACGATTGCAATTGCAGGAGATCAGTTCAATTTAATATGATGTAATTCAGCATTTAGTTTCAAGATTTGAAATGCAACCTTCACTAGGCCCCAACTAGGATATGAAAACCATCTGCTTGTGAATTAGAGAAGGTGCTTTGTGAATTTAATGGGCGGATTCTCCATTAGCTGACACCAAAATCGCAGCAGGCGCCGATTTGACGCCAAATCATGATTCTCCGTTACCTCGAAAATGGCGCCATTGCGTTTCACTCCGCATGTACAGTTGGCACTATTTGCATATCATTAGCGGGCCCGACCCGGTATTCTTTAGATCCTCCAAAATTCTCCGCCTCCGATGGGCCGATTTCCCGACAGCGTGGTTCACTTGTGCTTTTAAAAATCGTGAAACCAGCGTGGCAGCTGCTGAGGGAGAGAGAGGGAGTAGGGAAGGTGTCCAACATTGTCATAGTTTGATGAAAATAGTGCCGCTGGCCGGGGAGCTTCTCCCAGAGCTGGGGATGTAGTGGGGGGGGGGGGGGGCAGGCCAGGAGGTGGGCTGTGGGGTCGGGGTGGATGAACACGGAACACCATTGCCGCAATCGGCAAGGCAGCCATGCAGCTGCACACACCGCTAACAGCCCGCTTTGAACCTGGTGCCACGGGTCATATAGATATCACCCCAGGGCACTCCCCTGGGTACCCTCTGGCCCCAGCTGACCCATGAGCTGTATGGGCATGCTCCAGCACAACCAGTATTATCTTTTAGGCTGGGATAAGTGCGTATGTGGAGTGTAATGTGTATGTGCGGTTGCAGCTTGTCAGTCTCCCGAGTGTTGATCATGGACCCAGCGTATCGCGCACCATTTTTTAGTGGAATCGAGTGTGTTCCACGTGACAACGGAGCTAGTACTTCACCAGAGCAGAATCGGTCCAGGTGTGGCACCGGTTTTTCTGTCGTAAAAGTCCACGGATTCTCCGTTGCCGTCAACACGTATGGCTGGGTTCTGCGGGGCTATGTGCCCACGCCAGCGTGGGAACGATAGTGTTTTACGCTAGAAAAGCTGATGCAAAACAGCCACTGATTCCCCGTTTTACTGGGGGCTAGCAGGGCGGCAGCATAGAGCACACGGCTCCGGCTGCTGATATGCCGCTGAGAATTTCCGGGTTCATGGCTGCGCTTGCACACAGCAGCACCTGCAGTGGCCGCGCCATGCAAGATGGTGGCAGCCGCTCGCGGACCCTGCCCGCAAAATATTTCCCCCCCCTTCGGCTGGCTCGCACGCCCGAGACCACCCCCCCCTCCCCCCGCACCACAGTGCCCCCAGCCCCCGATGATGTCCCCTGACTGCAGATCGGCCCCCCATCGACTGTGGCGGAGCTGGACTGAGTCCGCAGCTGCCACGCTGAGTTCCCGACGGGTGAAACCACACGTATCCCACGCCGACGGGCACTCGGCCGGTCGGGGGTGGAGCATCAGGGGGGAACGAGCCTCAAGCAATGTCCTGAGGCCATCGATACATGTTGTGGCGTACTCTGCGAGCATGCTGCATCTGAGGGGGCAGGGCATCCCAAAAGTAGCGCCATCCCCGATTTCGTCGGAAATTTGGATTCTCCGGCCGGTCGCCGAACTCGATTTCGGCATTGGCGACCAGAGAATCCAGCCTGTAGTCTCAGAAATGGAGAATCCAGCCCAGTGTGTATCAGTTTATAGTGCAGAGTATCAGTCTTCAATCATTTCTTGCTTTAACTTGTATTTTGAATGAGGTTAGCAAAATAGACTCTGGGATGTAACTTACGCAACAATATGCAGCAGAGAAAAAGGAGACTATTTCACACGATAAGTTATAAGAACATAAGAACATAAGAACTAGGAGCAGGAGTAGGCCATCTGGCCCCTCGAGCCTGCTCCGCCATTCAATGAGATCATGGCTGATCTTTTGTGGACTCAGTTCCACTTTCCGGCCCGAACACCATAACCCTACTGTTATAGCAGTTTAACTAATCATGTGAAATAGTCACCTTTTTCTCTGTTGCATATTGTTGTGTAAGTTTCATCCCAGAGTTATCTGCAATGTTTTCTCTTTGGGTGGCAACCGCTGTTCCTTTCTTTTGGCTAACATCTTTGTCTGTATTTCATTTGTTATTTGTAGCACTCCAATTGCACAGCTACTGCTAAGTGAACATTGATTACTGTTTTTCTAGCTTCCTCTTTTTATCTGCTCACATCTAGCATTTTAAACACTTCTCCTTTTATTCTAACATCTCTAAGTGGTCTCCTGTTTTCTGCTATAATACTGCAAATGATTGTACTTCCTTTTCAAATTATTAAAATTTTCCAAAAAAGTCCCTCTTGTATCCTTTAATATTAAAATATACTGCTGCTCATTTGATGTCATTCTTTGCAGATCACTATTCAACTCATGCCAGCAAAGTTCTGTGAACGTTTGCAGAACACCAAGGCATACTATAAATAACTAATAATACCACTAATTAAATGTTTGGTAATATTTTTCAATTCTTTTCCCCCAAGCCGAAGCAAACTGGGTACTTGAAACTTAGTAAAATATTGCTATCAATAGATGATAGTGGCCAAGGGGTCCAATAGGGAATTCGGAAGAAACCCCTTTACCCGAAGAATGATGAGAATGTGGAACTGCGACCACAAGGAGTGGTTGAAGTGAATATTATAGATACGCTTAAGGGCATGGTGGAGCAATGGTTAGAATTGCTGCCTCAAGCCCCCGGGTCACTGTCCGTGTGGAGTTTGCAGATTCTCCCCATGTCTGCAGGGGTCTCACCCCCACAACTCAAAGATGTGCAGGGTATGGGCGGATTGGCCAATCTAAATTGTCCCTTAATTGGAAAAAAAAAGAATTGGGCACTTTAAATTTAAAAAAACAATAGATACACTTATGTAATGATATGGAAAGAGGGAAGTCAGTGAAGGGTTAATTATTGCATCTCTATGTAACTCAGACACGAGAGAGCACCACCATTTCTTTGTATAAAAATCAGACCTCAGGGAATGCTGGGTAGAGTGTTAGTGAAGAAGAAAGACAAGAGAACAGCATTAGAAGATTAGGTTAGAGAGAGTTACACAAGGTTATTATTAGTGACTATTTATATTATTGATTCAATATTACTTTATTATTAACTATAGCTCAGTAGAGTGTGTGAACTTCATTTAATTAATCGTTATACAATAAATTAGTTCTGTTTCAATCTAATGATTGGTGGATTGTTTGTCATCAGCTCAACAAAAGACAAAGAACACAACATATTACCACCAATGGTAATATAACATGGTACCAGGAGTGGAGTGACTGCTGAAGCTAGTTAGATAATTTAGCAAGGATTAGTCAGAAAAACTAATACGCACTCGAATTTCAAAGCACTAACCTGTTACTGCGGGACATCGAAGAATTTAGGATTGATGGAGAAAGTTGAAGCTCCACGCCAACTCCGGATCACCAACTTGATGTTAACTGGAGAGTTACAATGTGGCAAACTCAGCCACTTTGCTGTCAGTGCAGATCCACTCACAAATTTAAATCTTTGAATTTAAATTCAAAACAGATGAATGTTAGAAGTATGGATACAAAGGAAGAAGGTTGTCAAGAAAATTTTTCCAATGATTCAGATGCTTATTCTTTGGAAAACTTGTTCTTCGTAGGCATCATTGAGAAGAAAGATGGAACCATAGAAGTCTCATCTCCTCTCAAGATAGTTCACTCTATCAGCACAGGTACGGAATGGAACACAGTACTTCAAGTTAGTAATTCTCCAATCAATTTTAAACTTGATACTGACGCTTCTGCAAATTTGCTCAATAGGCTTGACTTCTCAAAGCTGAAGCAAACTCCGAAAATCAATAAATCGACTTGTCAACTGTGCAACTACAATGCCACTGTCATCACCGCAATGGGATCTTGCTACCTGTTAGTTACCAATCATGACACAGCGATCACTCACTAATGAGTATGATTGTCCACCTAAGAAACTCCATATTACTAGTCATGAGTTCTTGCACGGCTGATTAGTCCGATCCTAAAGCCGCATCTTAGACCACAAACTTGGCAGATGCTTGCCGGAGGTGGGGTCGGTCCTTGGATTCTGGATTGCTGGTAATCCTTACTCAGGCTCCCTTTTTGGACCTCCTCTTGCTGTTTGGAATCCTCGAAGAATTTTGCCCCTTCAATAAGGAGGTTCCTCCAAGCATGTCTCTTCTGAGCAACGGTCTCCCAGGCGATGATTTCTATGTTGCATTACTTTTTTCTTTCTTAGTAAAGCAAAATAACGACCCCCCCCTTAAAAGTCAACAAATTACAATTTACCCTCCACAACTGACGGCCTAGTAGTTCTTGAAAAAGTCGATGACCAGCTTCCACTTCACGGAGAGCCCTTCTTCTGAACCTCGAATGGTGAACTTCTCTTCTCCAAATGAAGAAACTCAGAAAGATCCCGTACCCATGACCCAGTGCTAGGCGGTAAGCAAAATTCTCCTTTGTGCCAGTAAAGAAGCAAAAGCTGCGATATCGGTCTTCTTTCCCACCATGACACCAGGATCGTCAGACACACTAAAGATAGCTACCCAAAGGCATGGCCACCACCCCCACCACCCAAGATAATTCATCCGTAACACCCTTCCAAAACCCCACTAGTTTTGGACAGAACCAGAACATGTGAACATGGTTCGCAGGCGATCCGGCACATCGTGTACATTGACTATCCACTTCCAGGAAGAAACGGCTCAACCTAGCCGGTGTCATATGTGCTCTGTGCACAACCTTAAGCTGTATAAGACTGAGCCTATAGCACATGGCGAGGATGCATTAACCCTACGTAACGCTTCCTTCCAAATCCAGCACCAGGATCAACATCTTCTTGTCTGGACTCTTCCGAACAAAGACAGAGGTGGGCTGTACTACCTTTTAAACTCCTCTTTCATCCCCTCTACGAAGCATGTCAGACTGAGTTTGTGTAGTTGGGTCCAATCCCACACCACCTGAATCACCAAATAACAAAAACTCTTTCTAGCCAGGTGAAACGGGAGCCCGCTCAATCACCCAGCTTTGTTTCAACATTCAGGAGGGCAATCAGAAACAGTAAGGTCTGCATTGCTCAGGATCCTTATCCTTTTCTTTGGACAAGGGAGATGGAGGCCTGCAACAGCGTAGGGGGGAGCGAGTCCCTCTCCTGCGCCCCATTGTACATCCGTACCATCAATAGACCAAGCAGCGTACCAAAACATTTATAAAATTCAATTGGGAATCCATCCGATCTCAGGGCCTTCCCTGACTGCATCGAATTCACACATCCCAGAACCTGTCGCAGATCTACCGGAACCCCCAATCCTTGCACCCGAGCATGACCCACCATCAGAAACTCCAACCCATCTAGGTCTCAGTTCGTCCCCCAGTGGCGGTTCTGATTGGTATAGCATTCGATAAAAGGACGCAAGGGTTTTATTAATCACCGCACGGTCCGTGACCACTTCTCCCCCCTCATCCTTAAGTCTACCTGGAACCCGGAGGACTTCCGGTGACGGCGGGCGGGAGGCAGCTGCGCGTTGGAGGGCTCCTGTTTGGGAACGGCATTGTCGGGGGTTAACGCCCGGTCCTAGGGGCAGCGAAGGCAGTAAAAGTTGGGAGAAAGCACAGGGAAGGAAAATGTCGAGGATCAGTAAATAAATGTCCGTGAAAAAAGCAGCTGAAAGTCCGTCGGGGAGTGGAAAGGTCACCGCGGGGTAGTACTTCCAGTGTTGTTCTGATCTATATAATTGCGAATGACACCTTCCAATCTCTCATATAATCCGCTATCCGCAAGGAGACCAGCGTCTAATCTACTAATCTACACTGGTGTCTAGAAGTGGATGGTTTCTCCACCCGCAGGTCTACCAAATGAGCAGCGTGGTCAGACACCACGATCGCCGAGTACTCTGGCCCCGCAACTCTAGTAATCAGCAACATCCAAAAAAAATCTATTCAGGAATAACACTTGTAAAGAAAGAAAACTCCCTCGCCTTAGGCCTCCCACAGATCTATGCGTCCCATGAGCTGTATGAATTTCCATGATGTGGAGATGCCGGCGTTGGACTGGGGTGAGCACAGTAAGAAGTCTTACAACACCAGGTTAAAGTCCAACAGGTTTGTTTCAAACACGAGCTTTCGGAGCACGGCTCCTTCTTCAGGTGAATGGAAAGGCTTGTTCCAGAAATGTTTATATAGACACAGTCAGAGATGCCCCGGAATGCGAGCACCTGCAGGCAATCAAATCGTCAAAGATGCAGAGAGAGAGGTCAAATCACCTCTCTCTCTGCATCTTTGATGATTTGATTGCCTGCAGGTGCTCGCATTCCGGGGCATCTCTGACTGTGTCTATATAAACATTTCTGGAACAAGCCTTTCCATTCACCTGAAGAAGGAGCCGTGCTCCGAAAGCTCGTGTTTGAAACAAACCTGTTGGACTTTAACCTGGTGTTGTAAGACTTCTTACTGTATGAATTTCGACAGCTCCCCAGCCATCGCCGATGTCCCCCCAGGACTAGGGCTTGATTGGTCTAACTCTGGGTCCAGGACTGTATTAAAATCTCACCCAGAATGAGTTTGTGCCAATCTAGGTCCGGGATCAGGGACAGAACCCTCCTCATAACGTCCACATCCTCCCCCAAATCCCACCCTCAAGTTAAACCAAAAGAAAGAAATATACAAAACCCTACCCTCCTCACACATTTTGTTCCCACATTTCTTCCGTTTACTGGTTTTCATACCAGCATGGTGGCCTCCCCATGCAAAGCCCACAACTACTCTGAACCCACCAAATCACCTATACCCAATCCCGGTCAAATAAAAAGGAAAGTACCCGAGTAAGCAGATACCCAACTCTCTTCCTCCCCATCCCCCAACTCATGAGCACCAGTCCCGCCAACAAAGAACGAAGAACAAAACCAAGAGGAGAGTGATGGACAGAGGAACATAGTTACAATATGCTCAACCCTCTCCACTGCTGCTTTTATCGGATCAATGGCCCTTACCAGGTACTCGGAAGCTTCCATCCTCTGTTTCTGAAATTGTGAAATTTGTAAGAAATACACTAATTGTGCCGTAGACCACTGAGCCGGGAGTGCAGGCTCCGGGCCCGCCGCTATCAAGCCTTCGACCGCGCTCTCCAGAGACTCGCGGTCTGTCTGCTCCCTTTTTTTTCCGCGTTGCTTTTCGCGGGATGCCTGTTGGGCCGCTCTGGAAGTCTGCCGGCACTTTCATAATGCTAAATTCGCACTTCAGGACTGAAATAAGAAGTCCGATCAGGACTTGAGATAAGTAAACAACATCTCCATGCGGGTGCCACCAAGTTCACGGCTGTCTACCGCATGGCCGCCGTCAAATGTCTCTACATTGCATTTCTTGAGATATGTCTTTAGGGTGTTTTTGAAGCGCTTCCTTTGTCCTCCTCTTGTTTGGAAGCCTTCCTTGAGCTGGACAAAAATGATTTCCTTTGGCAGTCGGGACTCTAACATTCGACGCACATAGCTGGCCCAGCGGAGTTGGTTTCGGATGATGAGGGCCTCGATTAAGGCGCTCTTTGCTCCTAATGAGTCCATTTGTTTCCAAATATGTATAAATCCTGTCCCTGAGAATTCTCTCTAATAATTTACCTATTGACGTGAGGCTCACCAGCCTATAGTTTCCTGGATTATCCCTGCTACCTTTCTTAAACAGCAAACCATATTAGCTATTCTCCAGTCAAAGAAAAAAGAGAACAAAGAATAATACAGCACAGGAAGAGGCCCTTCGGACCTCCAAGCCTCCACCATCCTCTGAGATCTCACCTGTAGCCAATGAGGAGACAAAGATGTCAGTCAAGGCCCCAACAATTTCCTCCCTTGCTTCCCTCAGTATTATGCGGTAAATCCCATCAGGCCCAGGAGACTTATCTACCTTAAGTCTTTTAAAAGACCCAATACCTCCTCCTTTTGATGTCAACATGGCCCAGATTATCCACACACCCTACCCAAGAATCATCTTCCACAAAGTTATTTGCTTTGATGAACACTGATGCAAAGTACTCATTTCGTACCTCACCCATTTCCTCTTGCTCAACACATAGATTCCCCCCACTGCCCTTAAATGGTCCAATTCTTCCCTTGGCCACCATCTTGCTTTTTACATATGAATAAAAAGCTTTGGGATTCACCTTAATCCTACTTGCCAAGGACTTTTCATGGCCCCTCCTAGCCCCTCTAATTTCCTGCGTAAGTACCTTCCTACTTTCTTTATACTGCTCAAGAGTTTTGACTGTCCCCACCCTTGTAGACCATTTTTTATTTTTATTTTTAACGAGGTTCACAATATCCCTCGTTATCCAAGGCTCCCTAAACTTCCCATACTTATCCTTCGTTCACTCAGGACCGTGACTTTCCCAAATCCTAATCAACTGTCTCGTGAAAGACTCCCACATGTCCGATGTTACTTTACTATCCAACAGCGGCATACAATCCAAATTCATCAATTCCTGTCTACTGGTATCGTAATTTGCCTTTCCCCAGTTTAGCACCTTAACGCGAGGGTTACCCTCATCCTTGTCCAAAAGTACCCTAAAACTTACTGAATTGTGGTCACTACTTCCAAAATGTTCCCTTACTGAAACCTCAAGAAACCTGAAATCTGTGCGCAGTCAGAAGATCGAACACCATTCAAAGATGGATCTGCGCATGCTCAAGCCGTGTCAAATACCCAAGAAAACAACGCCACACAGCAAGTACTGACCGACTTCATTGAGAGAGCACAGATCGGCTACACAGAGAGAACACTGCACAACTCCACACAGAGAGCAACACAAGCCTTCACAGAGAGCTCATTAATTGACTCCAAAATGGAAGCAAATAAAGACTCCATAGCACAATCCATGCATGAACAAAACTATGAAGGTCTATCCACCTTATCTGAGCAACCAGAAGCAGACTATGAAAGTCTACCAAGCTCACGAGAACAACAAAAAGACTATGAAAGACTCCTCAGCACACATGAACAACAAGAAGACGATGCATGTCCAACCACTGTATGTACAAATAGTGACACAGTGATCACAGTCAGCATACACGACGTACAAGATCACAGCGAGACTGACAGATCTCAGCTCGTCTGTACAGAAGCATTCAACAATCAAGGTAAAACTACTCATGAGTCCAGTGAGACTGCATCAATTAAACCCTCATCCACTCTTGACAACCCACAAGAAACTGAAATCTTGATGATACTGACTCCAAAAGAGGAGCACCAAGAGACCAACGATGAAGCAAATCAAGCAGAAATGACTCCAGAAGAGGAGCACCAAGAAATCAAAGAGGAATCACATCAACCACAACTGACTGATGTCACCAAGATCAATGTACCATCAGATCATTCTCACGCTCCTCAAGAAGAAACACTCAATGAAACATCAGATACTACAAAGGACACTGAAATCAATAACTTTGAGAATGATTCAAATTATCAACATGGAACAGTTATTGAGCGCAACAAGAACAACAACAAAAACAACAAGAACAACAACAAAAACAACAACCAGAAGCATAACAAAGACAACAGAAGCAACAAACACTACAAAAATAACAAGAACAACAACGAAAACAACAAAATCAACAACAATGAAAAAACGACCTGTACAACATGGTACAACTCTGCACATGAAGAACATTGTAAAAGCACAGTCGAAAACAATGGCAAGAGTACAAACATCACATGGCATGACAGTGAATCTCACAAATTCATATCTGCTCCACAACAAACAAGCAAAACAGTTTTCAAGGCAGATTCCATACAGAAGGCCTATGGTGTGTTGGCCTTTATTGGTAGAGGGATTGAGTTCCGGAGCCATGAGGTCATGATGCAGCAGTACCAAACTCTGGTACGGCCGCATTTGGAGTATTGCGTACAGTTCTGGTCGCCTCATTATAGGAAGGACGTGGAAGCTTTGGAACGGGTGCAGAGGAGATTTACCAGGATGTTGCCTGGTATGGAGGGAAAATCTTTAGATAGGGTGGACAGCGAGAGCCTTCTCCCGCGGATGGAGGTGGCTAGCACGAGGGGACATAGCCTTAAATTGAGGGGTAATAGATATAGGACAGAGGTCAGAGGTGGGTTTTTTACGCAAAGAGTGGTGAGGCCGTGGAATGCCCTACCTGCAACAGTAGTGAACTCGCCAACATTGAGGGCATTTAAAAATTTATTGGATAAGCATATGGATGATAAGGGCATAGTGTAGGTTAGATGGCCTTTAGTTTTTTTTTTCCATGTCGGTGCAACATCGAGGGCCGAAGGGCCTGTACTGCGCTGTATCGTTCTATGTTCTATGTTCTAGAAGCAATACCGCAAGCACAGGAAAAAGTCCAGGTCAGCCACCAAAAGTGATTTGACCATTCGAAAACCTCATGATGACTTGTTGGTTACTTAAACACAAGAACACTGACGACATTCACAAAGAAATTACAATATCAACATCACCACGTCACCAACAGAAGAAAACAAAACTCAAACGAATACATTCATAATGTTAGACTCACAAAATGTTTTATTAAGATTGGACTCATAAATATTAATTGGCTTTATATAATCAACAATTTCATCACAACTTGTACACATCATCATTATCTACATGTTTTGCACTTTAACAAAGTACAGAAAATATATAAAATGAAAAAAAGAGGATGTAGTGATATGAATATAGTATATAAACAAGGGGTTAATGTAAATACACACAACTAAGTACCACTAGAGCGAGAACCAGAGATGTATATAAGAGACAAACAGGAAGTCAAGGGGCACTCTACACAGGAAACAAATTTGAACATTGAAACAAATACACTTCAGACCACTGCGTTTGAGCAGACAGGGTGATGTTGTTGTTCTCTTATTTTTGGTCTCTATTTCTCCTTCAGTTAATATACCCCTAAGCTAACCCTCTGGTTCCCACCCTCCTGCCATACTAGTTTAAATCCTCCTGAGTGACTTTAGCAAACATCCCAGCCAGGATATTGGTGCCGCACCAGTTTAGATGCAACCCGTCCTTCTTGTGCTCCCCGTTTCTAGTCCCCCTCCTCTCCCCTTGGCTTTACCCCCCTCTCTACCACACCCGACCCTCCCTTTTCGCTCTTTGCTTCCCCTGAAGTTTTTTCCTTTCCCTTTGCCTGCGGCCTCCTCCTTCGCTGTAGTCCCATACCATCCTGCACGCTAGTGTAGTAGCTCCCCTAATAATGGTATACGTGTTAGAGAGGGGAACACCCACAGGGGATTCCTGCACTGACCACCTGCCCCTTCTAGTGGTAACCCATCTAACTGCCTGCTCTTTGGGTGTAACCACATCTCTATAACTCTTACCTATAACACTCTCCACAGCCTGCATGCTTCTGAGTGCATCCAACTGCCGCTCCAACCGATCCTTGCAGTTTGACAGGAGCTGCAATTGGGTGCACTTCTTGCAGATGTAGGATACAGAGGAATAGTGCCAGAAGACTGGAGGATAGCAAATGTTGTCCCCTTGTTCAAGAAGGGGAGTAGAGACAACCCCGGTAACTATAGACCAGTGAGCCTTACTTCTGTTGTGGGAAAACTCTTGGAAAGGTTTATAAGACATCGGATGTATAATCATCTGGAAAGGAATAATTTGATCAGAGATAGTCAACATGGTTTTGTGAAGGGTAGGTCGTGCCTCACAAACCTTATTGAGTTCTTTGAGAAGGTGACCAAACAGGTGGATGAGGGTAAAGCAGTTGATGTGGTGTATATGGATTTCAGTAAAGCGTTTGATAAGGTTCCCCATGGTAGGCTATTGCAGAAAATATGGAGGCATGGGATTCAGGGTGATTTAGCAGTTTGGATCAGAAATTGGCTAGCTGGAAGAAGACCAAGGGTGATGGTTGATGGGAAATGTTCAGACTGGGGTCCAGTTACTAGTGGTGTACCACAAGGATCTATTTTGGGGCCACTGTTGTTTGTCATATTTATAAATGACCTGGAGGAGGGCGTAGAAAGATGGGTGAGTAAATTTGTAGATGACACTAAAGTCGGTGGAGTTGTGGACAGTGCAGAAGGATGTTACAAGTTACAGAGGGACATAGATAAGCTGCAGAGCTGGGCTGACAGGTGGCAAATGGAGTTTAATGCAGAAAAGTGTGAGGTGATTCATTTTGGAAGGAATAACTTGAAGACAGAATACTGGGCTAATGGTAAGATTCTTGGTAGTTGGGATGAGCAGAGAGATCTCGGTGTCCATGTACATAGATCCCTAAAAGTTGCCACCCAGGTTGAGAGGGTTGTTAAGAAGGCATACGGTGTGTTAGCTTTTATTGGTAGAGGAATTGAGTTTCGGAGTCATGAGGTTATGTTGCAGTTGTACAAAACTCTGGTGCGGCCGCATTTGGAGTATTGCGTGCAGTTCTGGTCGCCGCATTATAGGAAGGATGTGGAAGCATTGGAAAGGGTGCAGAGGAGATTTACCAGGATGTTGCCTGGTATGGAGGGAAGAATTTATGAGGAAAGGCTGAGGGACTTGAGGCTGTTTTCGTTAGAGAGAAGAAGGTTAAGAGGTGACTTAATTGAGGCATACAAGATGATCAGAGGATTAGATAGGGTGGACAGTGAGAGCCTTTTTCCTCGGATGGTGATGTCTAGCATGAGGGGACATAGCTTTAAATTGAGGGGAGATAGATATAGGACAGATGTCAGAGGTAGGTTCTTTACTCAGAGAGTAGTAAAGGCGTGGAATGCCTGTAGTGGACTCGCCAACACTAAGGGCATTCAAATGGTCATTGGATAGACATATGGACGATAAGGGAATAGTGTAGATGGGCTTTAGAGGTGTTTCACGGTGGGCACAACATTGAGGGCTGAAGGGCCTGTACTGCGCTGTAATGTTCCATGTTCTATGTTCTATGTAGTTGTCCAGAATGCCTACAGCATCATGGATCTCCCACATTTGGCAATTGAAGCACTGCACCCCACTAATCCCCATTTCTAGCTCTAATTAATTAACTAATTCATTAATGACTAAGCAGTCATTTATAACCAGTCAGTTAACACAGATTCAAATTTAACACAGACACAAATTCAGATTTTGCAGATTCCCTCTTAGGCAATCAGATCATAGCCTTCCTGCGATGTCACTTTTCAGTCCCCGTTCCCCCCCCCAAAGCCCACGGAGGGTCCCTGAGCGTTACATCTCACCTACCTTACCCAGACTGCTCTCGGCTCGATCCGCTCAGCTCTGCACCTGAAAAGCACATCACCATGAATTATACTGTCCTGTTCACTAGTATGGCCTACCCCCATATCCTGGTGTTGAAACATGAATGAAACGTTTGTCCCACCCAGCCTTTTCTTACCCGCATTCAGTCCCACTCTCTTGTGTGTCTCCTGTGACAAGGCTCTGTCCACCTTCAGACTCTTGAGATGGGCAAGGACTCGGTATCTCTTCACCGGCCCATTGAGGCCCTCACTTTCAATGTTATAATCCGGATAGCCGGGGATGGGGGGTGGGTGTTGTTCCTGCCTCTTCCCCCTGCCTCCGCCTCTTGTGGGGTCAACCATACTCAATCTGTGGGTCTGACCCTGTTTGTCCTGGCCTTGCCCCACTTTACAGCCATTCAAAATGACCACCGACTACTTCCTAATTTTCGCCTTGGCCACATGCAACTATCTCTCTGTACCCTCCCCTATCCCTACCTACCCCCCCCCCCCCATTCTCACCCAACCCCCCTACCAGTGTGCTCCCCCTTCCTAGTCCCCCTCCTCCCTCCTTGGCTTTACCCCCTGCTCTGCCTCATCCTACCCTCTCTTTTCACTCTTTGTTTCCCCTGAAGCTCTGTTTTTCCCTTCCCCTTTTCCAGGCGCTCCCTCCCTCCTGTGAGGTGCACTGCGGCCTCCTCCTTCGCTGTACTCCCATATACCAGCCTGCACGCTAGTGTACTGGCTCGCCTAATCAGTGGCGGACTGAGTCTAAAAATATTGGTTGCCAGGAGACAAAGGGGGCCCACCCACAACTATAATGCTATCATTTAATTTTCATAACGAATAAATAAAATTTTCAAAAAATACATATGGAAAAAAGGGTACAATTAAAATTTTTGTGGAAAAAATGTGTATTTCTTAGTAATTACAGTGTATGTACTGTACATATTACTGACAGTAGATACCAAATGTAAATACAGAATGTTATAATTGAATTTTTTATTTATTTTTTTAAATTTTAAGTAATTGGTTGATATTTTTAAATAGTTTACTGCACAATTTACACATTAATAGATAGTTCAAAAGCACAATAGAGCATTGCATGCAGTTCACTATATTAAGAGCAATCTTTTGTGTTCGCTAGATGATTGTGCGAATATGCCAATAATTGCTTCTGCATCCAATTCATCTAACAATTCCTTTTCAATAGATAGCAACATGTATGATTCCAAATTCTCCTCACACAGCGAATTTCTTAACCTTGCCTTTATGATCTTTAGCTTTGAAAATGTCCTCTCACATTGGACTTGAGTAACTCATAGTGTGCAGATGACTTTATAAAGTTCATAAAAGTTATCATATGCCTTGTCATGAAGTCTGTTGGATGCCAGAATTTTTAGTACACACGATGGGCAAGTGCTGCAAATTTTACAATTGTTGCAACTGGAATCCATATTCTAAACATCATTAAGCAATAGCTTTAATACATCAAAGTTTGAAGCAAAAGAAAACAATTCCAATATTACCTGGTCTTTGCTGATTTGTGGAAACAGCTTAATAATACCTTCCAATGCTTCATCTTCAAGGCCCTTCTCTGCAATAGTTTTAAACTTTGCTGGGTCCAAGCAGGACAAATATTTATACAACGGTTTGTGTTGTACAAAGCGTGATTCTAGTGACTGGACAATGCGATCCATTATTAGGTTAAACACATTTACTCGAAAATCAGCTAGAGAATCTGAGGAATTTCTTTCATCATCAATAAGCTCATCTGCCATTCTTTTCTTCTTCCTCTGCCTCTTAACTGGCAATGGTGTTTCCAACGCATCAATTTCCAATGTTTGATTTTCATCCATATTCATCTGTGAAATCCTGTCATTACATTTATTTACAAATTCCAACGCCTTGCTGTGAACATTATCAAATGTTCTTGTCTGTTCCTTCAACTTTGTTGTAGCTGAATCTACCAAACTCCATGCAGTAAACATATCTAAACCACTTGTCTGTAGATAACTTGATAACGGGGTTGTAGTTTCAAACATATACAAGTAAGTAAATGCTGTCAATATGGTTTTAAACTTTAGAAGACTTTGAAGTAAAACATTTACTTCATGTTTTGTTTTTGCATCAAACTTTTCTGAATCTTGTATCATTGATAAGCATGTCAATAGATTTACGAAAGTACTGGCAGCGGCATCATCAAAACATCCAAATATAGTTGTTGCTGCATTGGATTTTCCTGACCATCTGGTCTCACCAATTAGCTTTAATCGTTTCATTTTTTCTTGTCCTAGATGTTTTCCAACAACTTCTATCCATACAGCCATTCTCTTGTATGATGCTTTCACAAAAGTTGCTATATTCTGGAGCAAATTGAAAAAAGAAACTGCAGGCACACAATATTTTGTTGTTTCAGTTATCACCAAATTCAAGACATGGGCATAGCACCATATGCTCGTGATGGATATGGGAAGATTCCAGTAATTGATCTTTCATTTTCTTGCGTAGGTTCATTTACAGGATGTGCTTCAGAAACAAAGTCATTTATGCTTGAAGGAATATCTGATTCACTGTCACTAGTTGAAGCTATGTGTTCAGATGTTGCAACTACAGGCAGTACAAGGAAGCCAGAAGAAATATTGGGCCTGGGTTGATTAGTAATGGATGCACTTGTATTTGTCTCTACATTCAAAGTAGCTCTTCTCTGTTCTTGTAACTCGCATGTCATTGCATCATCACCATGAGCATTGTTTCTTGCTTCTTGATTATTTGTTGCAGAACTGGATATTGATGTGGATTGTGCTTGTGGTATTATAAACTCTGTAATAGGCCTGCATCGCTTGGCTGATTCCTTCCTTTCTGCTTCTTTTTGTTCTTTGCGTTTTAGTGACCCAGATTTATGCTTTTTCTTTTCCATGCTGGTAAGGGTAATATTCCTGAAATAAAAACTTAATTAAAAATAGCCCACATTGGGAAAAATGAATATTGATGATTGCAAGAATAATTTGAAGGAACGCCAGATAAACCCCTACTTGATAAAAAATATAAAATGCAGCTTCAGAAGAGGAGACAATCCACTGTCCAGTGTTCACACCAGCAAGCAACTGAGACAACTATTGAAACTTAGATGTTTGGTTCGACTATAGTAAGACATTAAGAATGATCCCACGACCAAAGTTAACATGTCCAGTTTGATACCAGTGTAGTGTTACAAGTCGCAACCCTTTGAGTTTACCGATCATGGCTTATCACTTCAATATCCCTCATGATTCACGGTCAAAGGTACCGCTTCTCCTTTTCGGTGACCTCACGACCCTATCATCCAACCATCTCAAATCATGAACTGTAACTTTATCTTTAAATTCACACACTCTTGCTGAAAACGTGGATTTCCAACTATGTCCGACCCGGGTGAACCAGCCCCCCCCCCCGGCTCCACTCCTTTTCACATCCGTTTAACACTGCTTTGTTCCTTCATACACTGAGTGATTATTTGTTTGTTTCTTTATTGCATTTTTATTTGGTATTGCTCTTTTTAAAAACAATTATATTTTATTAAGTTAGAATACAAATCCCAGGAAAGAAGTTGGAGATTTATTTATCTAATTAATTATAATTTTTAAGGGCCCTTCAGAGATTCACGGGCTCCTTCTTGGCTCTCCGGGCCCCGGACCGATGTACCGGCTGAACCAAGAGTACTGCTTGATATCCTTTGAAGTTGCCGACCATCTCAAATCACGAATTGTAACTTTATTTTTAAATTCACACACTCTTGCTGAAAACATGGAATTTCCTTAATTATGCCCGACCCGGGCCCCCCTATTCCACATCCTTCCACTACCTCCCCTGCTTCGTTCCTTTTCATGCACTGCTTATTTGTGTCCTGTTCTCTTTTTTTTCTTATTCCTTTTTATTACTAAAACAGTTGTCTGTGTTTGTTTCTTTATTGCATTTTTATTTGATATAGGGGGCCCACTTCATCAGGGGCCCACTTGCCATCGGGCAAGCTTACACCCTGGCCAGTCCGCCACTGCCCCTAATAGTCGGTTTACCCTATTTAACTTCTAACTACGTCTCTCTCCCCTACTCCCACTCTCTCCATGCCTCCGCTTGTGTTCGCCCTTGCCCCTCTCAACCTCTTGGAGCCCGCGCCTACCCTCTGTCCTCTACTGTTGTTTGCCCAGTCCATTTTTCTGCAAAAACCTGTTGGCTTCCTCTGAGCTGTCAAAGTGTGCAGGATTCTCCGACACCCCGCTGGGTCGGAGAATCCCCGGGGGGGGAGGGGGGGGGGGGCGTGAATCCCGCCCCGCCACTCTGACGTTGGCTGCCGTATTCTCCATCGCCGGTTTTCAGGCGGGGCAGGAATCACGCCACGCCAGTCGGGAGCCGTTGGCAGCGGCCCCCCCGGCAATTCTTTGGGTCCCGATGGGCACGGCGGGATCTGGCTGATAGGCCAGCTGGTGCGGTCCTCGGGAGGGCGCGGGGGGATCCGGCCCCGGGGGGACCCCCACGGTGGCCTGGCCCGCAATCGGGGCCCACCGATCTGCGGGCAGGCCTGTGCCGTGGGGGCACTCCTTTTTTCCATGCCTGCCTCTGTAGGGCTCCACCATGGCCAGCGTGGAGAAGACACCCCTCTGCGCATGCGCAAGAATACGCTTGCTGGTCTGCGCATGCACGGATCTACGTCGGCGGTTCTGTGCATGCGCTAACGCGTGCAGATCTTTTGGCACCGATTGGCACAGTACCAACCCCTCCGACACCGGCCTAGCCCCCAGAAGTGCGGAGGATTCCGCAACTTCTGGTTGGCCTGACGCCGGAGTGGTTTGCTCCATTTTTTACGCCGGTGCCGGGCCATCAGGGGATTCGGGAGAATCCCGCCAAGATCTGTGACCCATAGTCCAGCAGAGTAGAACATGCCAAACCACTCCCCACTTTTGTCGAGCATAGATTTGGCACCGTTGAATTCTGCCCAGTACTTGGCCAGGTCAGCATCATTGTCCTGGTACAAGCGAATGGAATGTCCTCCACACTTGCACCCTCTCGAACTCTTTGTCTGATACCTGTGGAACCGCATGATTATCACCTGTGGTAGCTCCCTAGCCCTGGGCCACTGCAAAAGTGACCCGTGGGCGCGGTCTACCTCCGAGGGCTTGGCGAAGCTCTGCTCACTGCCCAGCTTCCCTGCTACATGTTCTGTGGAGTTTCTCCCCTCCGTTCCCTCCAACAACCCCACGAGTCTCAGAATCTGCCAACACGATTGGTTCTCTTGGTCATCGATTTTGTCCTTCAGCCCCTTCTTGGTTCTGATCAGGCTTGCTGTCTCGGCCTTAAGTGCCACGATGTGGTTCCCATTGCTCTGTGGTGCAGTTTTTGAGGTCCCTTGTCATTGTCTCCTGGGTCTCTAGCCTCCTCTCCATGTTGTCCATTGGCTCCTTTATGAGGGCCGTTGCGGCTTCCACTGCCCTCTCTTCCCATCTCCTCCCTATGTCTCTGGAGCTCAGAGGTGATGAAGCTTGTCAATTGCCCAACTGTGCCTGGGTCTGCGCTGGGAGCTCTGCTGGGTCAGTCCTCACAGGTATTATGCCTCCACGTGCGGTTCCCTTTCCCGGGCTGAGGATTCCCTTCCCTTGTCTCTACTCTATTTCCCATCCTGCTTGGCGGCCGATGGGGGTGGGGGGGTTTAACCGGGGGATTATATGTACTCTTGGTGCCCATTTGTTGTGGTTAAAAGGCCGTAGTCAAAGTTCTTAGACAAGAGCCACCTTTCATGCGACTGCTCAACTCATGACCGCCACCGGAAATCCCTGTGTGGTCTGGATCCTGACTGTTCCATCAGGTTCTAAAGGGCAGAGTTGAATGTTATACCTCGTTCTCCTTCATTGCTGCTTCATGAGGGTATCAGTCACATTGGTTTCCATTTTAGATTTCAAGAGGACCTTGGCAAAGGAGATCGGGGTCCTGGTCTGTCTGGACAACATTTGCTGACGAGGGAAGGCCTTGTCTCAGCACATTTCGCAGGCTGAGGAGTTAAGTATGGAAATCTGTGTTGTCTCGGGCACACTTCTAAAGTAGGTACTTGGCAGAGCATGCCACCCATTCTGTCAAACTGTTGGACTGTGGATAAAGGGGGCTACTCATAATGTGTGTTCAAAGCCCTTGAACTCCCTGAAGATAAACTGGGGAGCGTTGTCTGTCATCCTCTGAGGAATGGCATGTGTGGTGAAGTATCTTTTGGGCTTGCCTTTGACTGTGTTGCTCTTCCTGTCTGGCAGGTGGTCAATTTTAAACCAACCAGAGTGCGAATCAACAAGGACTAAGTGCTGTTTACCGTTCCATTCGAAGAAAGCAGCTGCCGTGAGGCCATGGGAGGTTTGGGATCTCATGTAGCTGCAGTGGTTATTTAGCTTGATGCAGCTGAATGTGTTGCATGGTGAACACCTGGATACTTCCTTTTCATGTCCACATACATCAAGGGCCTGTACCTGGTCGCTTCCAATCCTGGGTTTCTTTGGTGGAGTTGCTGGATATAGTACCTCGACAGAGAGATGCAAATGATGAATATCTGGCTATGCAGCATCAGTCTGTCTTGTAAGGTTCTCTCAGAGAGAAGAATTTGCGGACCTTGTCGGGAAGCTCTTTTGAACACTGGGGCCAGTCTTTCATCATGACATTGTGGAGCTGCCTGCATGTGGGATCTGCCTGTAAGGCACCCTGGAGTTCCTCAGTTCAACAAACCAAAAGTACCTGAATGGGCATGATGTTAATGTCCTCCTCACAATCTGTGTGGTCAGTAGTAGGTTGGAAGGCTGTGATAGGGCACCAGCAAGGTACAGCTCTTTACCCCATTTGTAAACGACACTGAGGACGTAGCTTTTCAGCTTGAGCATCATGCGCTGCAGACGAGTCGCTGCAGTATGAAAAAACTTTTAAAGAATAAGTATAAGTGATTGATGATTGGTTTCAACACTCACAAGTCGACCACAGGCAAAATCATGAAATTCCTGAAAAGCAAAATCTAGGGCAAGGAGTTCCTTCTCAACCTGGGCAAAGAGAATTTAATTGTCAGCGAGGGCCTTTGATGCGTAGGCTACTGGTCTGCCATTCTGGGTGCAGACTGCGCCAAGTCCATGCTGGAGGCATCTGCTGATAGGAATACAGATGTTCGAATATTTAATTATTGTAGCATTGGAGGGGCTGAGAGTGCCTGATTGAGCTTGTTGAATGCAACAGTATGGCGCTCCTGCCCACACAGTTCAACATGACTTCTTGCTGTATGTTTCGGAGCTGTTGGAAAGGATGGGAAGGATTATGGGCCTTCTGGGGAGGTTTGGAGGGTTCTCAGGGTACAAGCTGAATGTAGGGAAAAGCGAGGTATTTCCGGTGAATGAGCTGGCACAGTGGGCTAATTTAGGGAGGATGCCATTTACGGTAGCGAGGGATAGGTTTAGGTATTTGGTAATTTAGGTAGCAAGGGAATGATGGGGCTCCATAAGTGGAACTTAATGAAGCTGGTGGAGGAGGCTAGGGAGGATCTTAAGAGGTGGGATACACTGCACTTAACGTTGGCGGGGAGGGTCCAAGTGGTGAACATGAATATTCTGCCGAAGTTCTTGTTTATCTTTCAAGTTCTCCCGATCTCTATATCAAAGGCCTTTTTTTCGGAAAGTGGACACAATCATTTCTGACTTTGTACGAGCGGAGAAGGTGGGGAGGACCCTGCTACAGAGGCAGAGGCAGCAGGGGGGATTGGTGTTGCCGAACTTGCTTCATTATTATTGGGCAGCTGTGGTGATATGATTTGCATAGCTGTCTGCCATTGGTGCAGAACACCGGCTTACCATTGGCCCTGGTCGGTCATGTGCCTCTCGACCGATTGGTTGAGACCAGTCATGTGACAGCTCTCCGATTGGTCGAGAGGCTGAGTTAACCACGCCTCCATACCGAGGTATAAATAGTCGGAACGCCCGGCGGTCGTCCATTTATTGTAGTCAACCGCAGGGCTAAGTTCTAGCTTATTAAAGCCTAACTTTTGTATAGCAACTCGTCTCTCGTGCAATTGATGGCTCATCAGCAGCGAATGTGGACAAGTTACGGCGGTGCTGGGAAGGAGAAGGGGTAGAGTGGGGTAGGATGAATCTTGCAAGGGATCTAGTTTGAGGGCTATGGTAACGGCAGTGATGCCAATGGCTCCAAGTAGGTATTCAAGGAGCCCGGTGGTGCAGTCCACAGTGAAGATATGGAATCAGTTGAGGAGGCATTTTAGGGTGGAAGGGATGTCGGTGCTAACGCCGCTGTGCAAGAATCATGGGTTTGAGCTGGGGGTTGGATGGATAGTGTATACAGGAGGTGGAGGGAAATGGGGCTGGTCAAGGTGAGGGATCTGTATTTGGAGAAAGGGTTCGCCAGTCTGGAGGAGCTAAGGGAGAGGGTAGAGTTGTCAAGGGGGAGTGAATTCAGGTATCTGCAGGTTAAGGACTTTGCGCGAAAGGTCTGGAGGGGGTTCCCTAGGTTGCCGGGATACACCCTGCTGGAGCGACTGCTGCTTCCAGATGTGGAAGGGGAGGGAAGAATTGGGGATATATACAAGTGGCTGGGGGAGCAGGGAAGTGAGCGTGTGGTGAAGATCAAGGAGAAATGGGAAGGGGAGTTGGAAGGGGAGATCAATTGGGGAGTATGGAGTGAGGCGTGTGTAGGGTAAACGAGACTTCCTCTTGTGCAAGGATGAGCCTGATACAGTTTAAGGTGGTGTGCAGGGTGCATATGACTCCGGCGAGAATGAGTGTGTTCTTTCAGGGAGTAGCAGATAAGTGTGAGAGGTGTGGGCATGGGCCAGCGAATCATGCGTACATGTTTTGGGGTTGTGAAAAATTGGGAACATTCTGAGCGGGAATGTTTGCTTATTAGCCAGGGTGGTGGAAGAGGAGGTGGACCCAGAGCCTTTGGAGGCGATATTTGGGGTTTCAGAGAAGCCGGAGCTTATGGAGAGGAGGAAGGCCAATGTTGTGGCCTTCACCTCTCTGGTTTTGCTGGAGTGAAGTGGCGGTTGGCATCGTCACCGGGGGTAGCGGGTTGGTTGGGTGACCTGTACGACTTCCTGCGCTTAGAGAAGATAAAGTATGCATTAAGGGGCTCTTCAGGAGGGTTCGAGGAAAGGTGGGGGGTGTTTGTGACCGTGTTTGAGGGGATGTTCGTCACAGGGGAGGGGAGGTGAAAAGGGGGAAAAATCTGTACAGACTGTATAGTTGATTGTTGGGAAGTATGTTTCCCTGGGTGTTTATTCGCTGTAACCTGTTTTGATACATGTTTGTGATAAAATACATTTTTTTTAAAAACTCCATTCGACATGTTGATGGAGGAACTAAAGGAGGAGTCCAGTGACCTCACTGTAAGTGAGGAATGAAAATTCATCATAGCACAGAATTGCAACAAGAGGCGCTTGTCCTCGGGAATGGACATCTGTCGTATTGCTGTTGTCATTTCTTGATTTGGCTTCACATCATTCCTGTGAGCAAGTGACTCATGTAAGGAACCAGTTTGACCCGGAATCTATATTTAGAAGGCTTTAACTGTATGGTCCTGATTCTGTGGAGGACTAAATAAAGATTTGCATCATGTTCTTGCATTTCACGACCCCAGACCAGGATGATATCGCTGGGCTGTCCTGCAAAGAGTTGCTCCATGTATTGTTGGAATACTTCACTGTCTGTGGAGATCCCATAGTGTGCGCGGAGGAAACAGTATCAGCCTACTGAAGCAGTGCATTTTGAGAATTCTTCATCCAGCAGGATTTGCCATAACTCAAATTTTGCATCCAAGATCAAAAATGGCCCTGGGCATGTCAGCTATAATCTCTTCAACCGTCTTCATGGGATGGTGAGACCTCAGCAGCATCTTATTTAGATGAAGTGGGTTGATGCATAGAACATAGAACATAGAATACAGAAGGAGGCCATTCGGCCCATCATGTCTGCACTGACCCTCTTAAGCCATCACTTCCACCCTATCCCCGTAACCCAATAACCGCTCCTAACCTTTTTGAACATTAAGGGCAATTTATCATGGCCAATCCACCTAACCTGCACATCTTTGGACTGTGGAAGGAAACCGGAGCACCCGGAGGAAACCCACGCAGACAGGGGAGAACGTGCAGACTCCGCACAGACAGTGACCCAGATCTTGACCGTGCTGTCTTTCTTTACTGCAGCTACCATTGCTGAAACCCATTCTGGCTATGACACCCAATCTTGCCATCTGATCCAGCTCATTGACTACTATCTGCTTCATCGCCAAGGCACTGTTCTCAGAGCACAGACCACAGGTGATACAGGCCGTCTAGCCTGATATGATATCTGATAGGATATTTCCCAATGATGTTGCATTTGAATAAGCCTTTAAATGCTATCATTTCTGGGGCCTGGTGCTATAGTGTGTGCATCTGGACCAAGGTGGATTGACCTCGACTTCCGGTGGCGGCAATGAGGAGCTAAGCCGCACATTCGGCAGCTCCTGCAAATAACGGACTTTGGGGCTCTTTTCAGGGCCCCCAACGGAACTTCGTCGGCGAATCCCGACGTGGGAAGAGGGCTGGAGTCGATCCCTACGGTCCTATGGTCCGGACCAGGAGTGGGGTAAGAAGAAAAACGGTGGGGAAGCACCCCTGTCCCACACTCCCCGCAACCATCACCCCCCCATCATGCGGCCCCCACACCAGGCGAACCAGTAGGCAGCGCTGAGTGAGAATGGGCAACCTCCGCCAGGCCGGACGGGGTGAGTCACCACCAGTACTGTCCCCCTGGCATCAACCCCTATCCCACACACCTGTAACACCCCCCCCCCCCTCCCCCCAGGCTAGGACCCCTGGCAGAATTCGGCTTGAATGAGCCGCCGCGGGCGGTGCTGGTGCGGTTTCACCGGTTCGTGGATCGTGAGTGCGTGCTCCGGTGGGCCAAGAAGGAGCGGAGCAGCAAGTGGGAGAACACGGAGGTGCGGATCTTCCAGGACTGGAGTGCGGAGGTGGCGAAGCGGAGGGCCAGGTTCAACCGGACGAAGGCGGTGCTCCACAGACGGAATGTGAAGTTCGGCATGTTGCAGCCGGCGCGTCTGTAGGTCACCTATAAGGTTCGGCACCACTATTTTGAGTCCCCGGAGGAGGCGTGGGCCTTTGTGCAGGCCGAGAAATTGGACTCAAACTGAGGGTCTAAGATGGGGGATGTTGTATAATAATGTACTTGTGTTTGCTCTGTTTAATGCAAGATGTGGGTTGGCCTTAGGGTGGGTGGGGTGATGGCGTGATGTCTTTTTTGTATGGGTTTTTTGTATGGGTCTGGTGGGCGGGTTCGGGTAGGGGGGTAAAAGGGGAGTTCGGGGAGCTGGTGGGGGGGACTGACAATGGGAGTTGCCCTAGAGGAGGCGGGGCTGGGCAGGGCGAAAGCGCGGGCTTTTCTCGGGTTTCCCGCGCTGTGAGATGGTGGGGGCGGAGTCGGGGCTGAGAAGCGCGGGCCGTTGCTGGCTGTTTTCTTTTCCTGCGCAAGAGGGGGGGGAGGGAGGGAGGAGGACCTGCTGATGGGCACGAAGGAGGAGGGATAGTCCCACGTGGGGAGGAGTCGGAGGTAGGGCGGCAGTCGCCGGGGTCAGCAGAAGTTAGCTGGCTCACGGGAGTGCTATGGAGGGAGGGGCGCTGCTAGGAGGGGTCCTAGCCTGGGGGGGGGGGGGTTTCGGGTTGCTGCTGAAATGGTCAGGAAGGAGCTGGAGGATGCAGGGGGTGCTGGAGGGGGGGAGTTGCCGCCGTGGGGAACTGGCAGAGCGGGGGATGCTGGCCAGTGGTGGGCAGGGGATGGGTTATGGCTAATCGGCAGGGGAGGTGGGCAGGGAGCCCTCTGATCCGGCTGATAACCTGGAATGTGAGGGGACTGAATGGGCCGGTCAAACGGGCCCGGGTGTTGGCGCACTTGAAGGGGCTGAAGGCGGATGTGGCCATGCTCCAAGAGATACACCTGAAAGTGGCGGACCAGGTTCGGCTGAGGAAGGTATGGGTGGGCCAAGTATTTCACTCAGGCTGGATTAGAAGAGTCGGGGGGGTGGCGATCCTGGTGGGAAAGAGGGTGTCGTTTGAGGTGTTAAATGTGGTGGCTGACAGTGGCGGGAGATATGTGATGGTGAGTGGTAAGCTGCAGGGAGAGCGGGTGGTGTTGGTGAATGTTTACGCCCCAAATTGGGACGATGCGGGGTTTATGCGGCGCATGTTGGGCTGCATTCCGTATCTGGAGGTGGGGGGCCTGATCATGGGGGGGAACTTCAACATGGTGCTGGATCCCCCATTGGATCGATCCAAGTCCCGGACGGGTAGGAGGCAGGCGGCGGCTAAGGTGTTGAGGGGATTTATGGACTACATGGGGGGGGGGGGGGGGGGGGGGGGGGGGGATCCCTGGAGGTTTGCGAGGCCAAGGGCCAGGGAGTACTCGTTTTTCTCCCACGTGCATAAGGCCTATTCGAGGATTGATTTTTTTTGTCCTGAGCAGGGGGCTGGTTTCGAGGGTGGAGGATGTTGAATACTCTGCCATTGCCATTTCAGATCATGCCCCGCACTGGGTGGGCCTCGGGCTGGGGGAGGAGAGGGACCAGCATCCGCTCTGGCGCTTGGAGGTGGGGCTGCTGGCAGATGAGGAGGTGGCCGAGATGGTTCGGGGGTGTACTGAGAGGTACCTTGAGGCCAACGACAATGGGGAGGTCCGAGTGGGGATGGTCTGGGAGGCATTGAAGGCGGTGACTAGAGGGGAGTTGATTTCCATCCGAACCCATAGGGAGAGGGGGGAGCAGAGGGAGAGGGAGAGACTGATAGGGGAGATGGTGAGGGTGGATAGGAGATATGCGGAGGCTCCGGAGGAGGGATTGCTGGGAGAGAGGCGTAGCCTTCAGGCCTGGTTCGACCTATTGACTACCAGAAAGGCGGAAGCTCAGTGGAGGAAAGCACATGGGGCGGTGTATGAATATAGGGAGAAGGCGAGTAGGATGCTGGCACACCAGCTCCGAAAGCGAGACGCGGCCAGGGAGATTGGGGGAGTGACGGATAAGGCTGGGAAGGTGGTGCGGAGGGGTGTAGATGTTAATGGGGTCTTCAGGGACTTCTATGGAGAACTGTACCGGTCTGAACCCCCGGTTGGGGGGGGGGGGGGGGGGGGGGGGGAATGGGGCGCTTCTTGGACAAGCTGCGATTTCCGAGGGTGGAGGAGGGGCAGGTGGAAGGACTGGGGGCGCCGATTGAGCTGGAGGAGCTTGTTAAAGGGGATAGGGAGCATGCAGTCGGGGAAGGCGCCGGGGCCGGATGGGTTTCCGACGGAATTCTATAAAAGGTATGCGGACCTGTTGGGCCCCCTGTTGGTCCGGACCTTTAACGAGGCAAGGGAGGGGGGGGGGGGGGGGGGGTTGCCCCCGACTATGTCACGGGCGCTAATTTCCTTGATCCTTAAAGGGGACAAGGACCCTCTGCAGTGTGGGTCATATAGGCCGATCTCGCTGCTGAACGCCGACGCTAAGCTGCTGGCAAAGATCCTGGCCACTAGAATAGAGGATTGCGTGCCCGGGGTCATTCACGAGGACCAGGCGGGGTTTGTGAAGGGAAGGCAGCTGAACACAAATGTACGAAGGCTCCTCAATGTTATTATGATGCCGGCTGTGGAAGGGGAGGCGGAGATAGTGGTGCCATTAGATGCGGAGAAGGCCTTCAATAGGGTTGAGTGGGAGTATCTGTGGGAGGTGTTGGAGAGGTTTGGGTTTGGGGAGGGGTTTATCCGGTGGGTGAGGCTGCTCTATGAGGCCCCGATGGCGAGTGTAGCCACGAATAGGAGGAGGTTGGAGTACTTTCGGCTGTACCGGGGGACGAGACAGGGGTGACCCTGTCCCCCTTGCTCTTTGCGTTGGCAATTGAGCCCCTGGCCATAGCGTTGAGGGAGTCAGGGAACTGGAGGGGCCTGGTGCGGAGTGGGGAGGAGCACCGAGTGTCACTATACGCAGATGACTTGTTGCTATATGTGGCGGAGGTGATGAAGATTCTTAGGGAATTTGGGGCTTTTCAGGGTACATGCTCAACCTGGGTAAGAGTGAGCTGTTTGTCGTGCACCTGGGGGATCAGGAGGAGGGGATTGGTAGGCTCCCACTGAAGCAGGCAGGGAAGAGCTTCAGGTACCTTGGAGTCCAGGTGGCTGGGAGCTGGGGGGCCCTGCACAAGCTCAACCTCACAAGGTTGGTGGAGCAGATGGAGGAGGAGTTCAAAAGGTGGGATATGTTACCGCTGCAGTCCGTTAAGATGACGGTGCTCCCGAGGTTTTTGTTCCTGTTCCAGTGCCTCCCCATCCTTATCCCGAAGGCCTTTTTTAGGAGGGTCAACAGGAGTATTACGGGATTTGTGTGGGCGCATGGGACTCTGAGGGTGAGAAGAGTGTTCCTGGAACGGGGCAGGGATAGGGGGAGGCTGGCGTTGCCCAACCTCTGTGGGTACTATTGGGCTGCCAACGCAGCGATGGTGCGTAAGTGGGTAATGGACGGGGAAGGGGCAGCATGGAAGAGGATGGAGGTGGCGTCCTGTGTGGGCACGAGCCTGGAGGCGCTGGTAACGGCGCCGTTGCCGCTCCCTCCAACGAGGTATACCATGAGCCCCGTGGTGGCGGCAACCCTCAAACTTTGGGGGAAATGGAGACGGCATAGGGGAGAAGTGGGGGGCTCGATGGAGGCCCCGATATGGGGGAACCATTGGTTTGTCCCAGGGAGCGTTGATGGCGGATTTCTGGGCTGGCACAGGATAGGGGTTAGGAGGTTGAGGGACCTGTTTGTGGAGGGGAGGTTCGCGAGCTTGGGGGAGTTACATGTTTAGGTTCATGCAGGTGAAGGCGTTTGCCAGGCGGCAGGTGGAGGGGTTCCCCTTGCTGCCCCCACGTGGGGTGCGGGACAGGGTGCTCTCGGGGGTGTGGGTTGAAGGAGGGAGGATTTCGGACACATACCGGGTAATGCAGGAGGTAGACGAGGCCTCGGTGGAGGAACTGAAGGGGAAATGGGAAGAGGAGCTGGGTGAGGAGATTGAGGAGGGGACGTGGTCGGATGCCCTGGAGAGAGTGAATTCCTCCTCTTCCTGTGCGAGGCTTAGCCTCATACAGTTCAAGGTGCTGCATAGGGCCCACATGACTGGGCCGAGGATGAGTAGGTTTTTCGGGGGAGAGGTATGCTAGGTGCTCGGGGAGCCCAGCGAACCACACCCATATGTTTTGGGCGTGCCCAGCGCTGGGGGAGTTTTGGAAGGGGGTAGCAAGGACGATGTCGAGGGTGGTGGGATCCAGGGTCAAGCCAGGCTGGGGACTCGCAATTTTTGGGGTTGCAGTGGAGCCGGGAGTGCAGGAGGCGAAAGAGGCCGGTGTTCTGGCCTTTGTGTCCCTAGTAGCCCGGCGGAGGATCTTGCTCCAATGGAAGGATGCGAGGCCCCCAAGCGTGGAGGCCTGGATCAATGACATGGCGGGCTTCATTAAATTGGAGAAGGTGAAATTTGCCCTGAGGGGATCAGTACAAGGGATCTTTAGGCGGTGGCAGCCTTTCCTGGACTTCCTGGCGGAACGGTAGGGAAATAGGCCGGCAGCAGCAGCAACCTGGGGAGGTGGGAGGGGGGGGGTTTGGTTCGGTGGGAGGGAGAACTGTGTACCTGGGTTTGTGGGATGTGGCGGGTGTTATCTCTTTCCCTTTTGTTGTTTGGGTGTTTTTTTGTTTTTTCTTTTGTTTGCAGTTGCTTTTGAAGTTGGGTGGGTGTTGTTCTTGGGTTTTTAACCGCGGTTGTTCTGTTAATATTGTTGTGATGTTTATATTTTGTAAAAATCTTAATAAAAATTATTTTTTTTAAAAAAGGTGGATTGACCTCAATGTGATGCTGTCTTGAAGACCCAACAGCAGTTCTGGTCAATGACATGAAACTGGAAGTTGCCATGGGCGGAGTGGAGAGGGGTGGGAAGGTGCCTGCCACACGCCGATGTCAACTGGGCATGGGCGCAGGTGGCAGATGCCACGAGTGCCATGGGCGCCACTGCCAGGACCGGGCAGCGGTGCAGAAAAGAGCTGCACAACCACCTCAGGTTGGCCAGGGTGAATCACCACCACCAACATGCCCCTGGCACCAACCCCTGTCCCACACTCCCGGCAACCATCACCCCCCCATCATGCGGCCCCCACATCAGGCGAACCGGTAGGCAGCGCTGAGTGAGAATGGGCAACCTCCGCCAGGTCGGCCGGGGTGATTCACCACCAGAACTGTCCCCCTGGCATCAACCCCTGTCCCACACACCTGTAACCCCCCCCCACCCCGCCGCCAATCCACATACACCCCACCCCGCAGCACATGCCAACACTCATACCTCCCGCTATGGCCGGGTGCCCTGCACAAACAGGCCACTGGCCATGGACCCCCCAATAATAATAATAATAATCTTTATTATTGTCACAAGTAGGCTAACATTAACACTGCAATGAAGTTACTGTGAAAAGCCCCTAGTTGCCACATTCCGGCGCCTGTTCGGGTACACAGAGGGAGAATTCAGAATGTCCAAATTACCAAACAGCACGTCTTTCGGGACTTCTGGGAGGAAACCGGAGAACCCAGAGGAAACCCACGCAGACACGGGAGAACACTATGCTGTCAGCGTCTGAATGTCTCACACTGTATTATCTGTCCCTCGAAGAGAAGGCAGCCGGCAAGCTCAGGGAGAGAGAAAAAAACTGGAGGGGGCCCACCGGACCTACGGCCCTTCACCATTGCAGAGCAGAGAGCAATGGATGTGGTCGGTGGGATTGGAGAGCAGGCAGTCGCCGAAACAGAGGTCGGCTTCACAGATGCAAGTAAGCCCCAATTCATTTCAATGTCTCTGTGGCACATATGTCATCCTTCCCCCCTACACCACCGCCACCCCTGATCTAACCATGCGTCCTCTCTTTTGTCTTGCAGGATCACCAGGCGATGAGGCGGGTCCATCTGGGGTACCTGTCCACTGGCTGCAACCCAACCGTTCACCTGAATATGAGGAGGGATCTGTTGGTGACCCGCATTCCCAGCTGCAACCCCCTGACACCCTGGAGCACATGTCCGGGAATGATACAGACTTTTCGTCACTGCTGTCACCGACACCCACCACAATCCTAGAGACAATCACCTCGGCTGTGCAATTTACTGAAGAGGCTCCTGGGGCACTATTTGGTGCACACCACACATATGCAGCGGTACATCAAGTGGAGGTAGGAACCCACAAAAGGGCAGATGATTAAAGGACGGCCTGACTCTAGAGTCTATCTGCCATCCAGACAGGTCTTACGCTTCTGGAAAGGGTGGTCCCATCAAGTTTGGAGATGCAGGCGCAGAGCCAAGGACTACAGGAGAGGGTGTCAACAACCATCCAGCACTTGCAGGTGCAGTTGGAAAAGTCCACCTGCTTGCAGGGGCAAGAGGTGGTGCGTACAATATGTACTATCCAGGCCAACACCGCACAGGTGACGTCGGTGGTGGAGACCTCGGGTGGGACAGTATCTTCCATGGCTCAAGATGTCCAAGACATGGGCCACTCTGTGCAGGTGGTGGCTGAGGCACAGGACAAGGTGGTCATGCCACAGGCAGTCATGTACCTGGGCCACATGGACACTGCAGCGGCGCTCCAGAGCTTGGCCCAGTCACAACGGGTCACGGCTGCAGGTGTCAAGAGTATTGGCCTGGTGCTAGCTGACGTAAGCTCGTCACAGACGGGCCTGGCACAGTCCTTGTGTTCCATGGCAGTGAACATGGAGCCACTCGTTGAGACGAGAGCAGGCCTCCAGAACTGGCAGCGGCAGGTGGCAGATAGCACCCGGAGCTCGCTCTGGCCACGCCTCCAACCCAAGGAGTAGCCCGGGGGGCCATTGGCACCCCGCGGCAGCAGGAGGTGATGAGACCCGTGCCGGTGACTCCCACAGGGAGGTGCCAGAACACCTCAGCGCCTCTGAATTTTTCCGGACCTGTCCCTGGCACATCTGATGGGTAGCGAGCAGAACAGGGTGGCACCACATCACCTGGGTCGCTCTAGAGGACAGCCACCGTAAAAAATACAAATACATCTTCAGCAAGGCAAGAGTTAATTATTTAACAGGCAAGGGCTAATTCTCTGCCCGTTTGAAAAGGGGCTGAGTAAAGGTTTTCAGCTGGACATCATTACGTCACCACCCCTCTTTGTTTTGACCTAACCAGAAACATGATGACATGGACCAATGGGCATCTGCCTAGGCAGCTTGGGACTGTGTGATCAGCTCGTGCATCTTTAGGGTCTTACTCATGGTCTCCTGATGTTTTCCAGACCCCTTATCTGCTGTCCTTAATTCCTTGTATATACAATCCTTCCTATCTTAGCCTGGTCCCTGACTGGAGCTATTGTTTATTCATCCGGGCTGTCTGGGGCTGGGTATGAGAAATGCTTTCTGCTGAACAGATTGTTTTATATGTGACTCCTCTTCCCTGAAGAATGTGGCTAACTTTAGTTGGCTTATTCCCATTATGCCTTGCAAGCATTTTACTATTAACAAAAATGTATATGTTTCATTACTACAATGCTTTCAGACTATGTTTAATTGTTAATAACTGCTACAAAAGTTTATGCTTAGGAAATACATTTTCTATCGTTAATTTCATAGTCTTTGTCTAGTAAACTAACCTAAGTATGTGCCTGGTTGCTGAATGCTGTCATCTATGACTTAATCGTTGTCCTAGCTACTTTGATCTAAGGGTCTTTTGCCCTGAGCCCCCCTTCACCTGGGGTCACCCTCGGAGGTGGGCAGGGGATGGTGCTCCCGAGGCCAGGAGTCAGACAACATCAAATGGTGCAGAGCACCAGAGCTCATCGTGGAGTGAGTCATCATCAACCACCATCCCATGGATCAGACCCGCTGATACTGCCAACCCAGGACCAGCACACTGCATTGAAGCAGGTGGGAAGCATGGATGGAGAGGTGCAGTTTCAGGAGGAGTGGTGTGTGGGGGTGGGACAGGACGTTCGAGCTTCCTGTGGCCAGGCCCTCTAGTCGGTGAACCTGGAGGTGATCAGATTGTCGCGTGCGCGGCGACCCTGGCGTACACGTTGTGCAGCCTCCTGTGGCTGCCCCAACCCCATGTCCTGCCCATCCTGGCCCTCTTCTGCATCTTCCTTGTCGGACGAGGCCTGACATTCATCCTCCTCCTCCAGCATGTCACCCCTCTGCTCTGTGGAGAACACAGCTAGCTATCACGATGTGGGAGACCCTCCTGGGGCTGTACTGGAGGTCCCCTCCAAAGCGGTCCAGGCCCCTGAACGACATCTTTAGTACGCCGATACACCACTCGATCACACCCCCGGTCGCTCCATGAGTCTCAATATAGGGGTTCTCCTCTGGACAGGCATCATCAGCCATGACTGCAGCGGATAACACCTGTCACCCATAGCCAGCCCCTCACCTGGGGGAGCACCTCAAAAGTGTTGGGCACCATCGAGTATGTGAAGTTGAAGTCATTATGCACAATGCCTGGATACTGGACAATGATGTGCAGCTGGGAGTCACACACCAGCTGCACATTGAGGGAGTGGAATGCCTTTCGGTTTGTGAAGGGCACTCCCTCATGTGGCAGTGCTCGTAGGGAGACGTACATCCCATCGATCACCACCTGGGGCAACCGGCGATGGCGGCGAATCCCACTGCCCGGGCAACCTGGTGGCTCGGTCCATATCCATGTGGATATACTGTGCCGCCTAAGCATGCTGGGCCTCTATAATGGCATGGATGCACCTGTGCACGGAGTTCTGGGAGATCCCAGACAGATCCCCACTCAGTTCCTGAAAGGACCCCATTGCGAAAAGGTTCAGGGTGACCGTCACGCGGGTGTCCTCCCCCATGATCCGGCACAGATATCTCACAGTCTCACAACTGCAGTCGGCAGCATGCTCAGACTGGCAGATCCTCGAAGGACAGGCGCTTCCGATACACACAAGGCCTGATGTGATGCCTCTGACCCACCTCTTCCTTGTCCTTTTGGGTGTCCAGTTCTCCATTCTCACCAGCTGGCTTCTGCTCCTCGGGAGCAGCTCCTGATCATGCAGCTTCACAGCATCTTCTCGGGCCGCCGCGGCTCTGCAGATGCCAACCACTCCTTGTTCAATACCAATTCTATTATCTGCTGGGGGTAAAGTGCAGACATGTTAGCATGGTGAGTACTCCCCTGCCCAACCAGATCCAACAGGCTGCGTGATAGCCCTGGCTTGCACTGCAGCCCCTGCCCACCCTTCCAATTCTCCGCCCTACACTCGGCCGTTCCGCCTGACACTTTGTCCTCCGCACCGCATCCCTGGCCCCATTGGTGCCTATGGTGAATGTAATATATATCAGCACGGTAGCATTGTGGATAGCACAATCGCTTCACAGCTCCAGGGTCCCAGGTTCGATTCCGGCTTGGGTCAATGTCTGTGTGGAGTCTGCACATCCTCCCCGTGTGTGCGTGGGTTTCCTCCGGGTGCTCCGGTATCCTCCCACAGTCCAAAGATGTGCAGGTTAGGTGGATTGGCCATGATAAATTGCCCTTAGTGTTCAAAATTGCCCATAGTGTTGGGTGGGGTTATGGGGATAGGGTGGAGGTGTTGACCTCGGGTAGGGTGCTCTTTCCAAGAGCCAGTGCAGACTCGATGGGCCGAGTGGCCTCCTTCTGCACTGTAAATTCTATGATATGATAATTCACACTGTCTTTGTAAGCACAGTAGCGCTATCCTACCACTAGGGGGAGTAGCTCTGGGAGTACTCAGGAACTTGTACTGGGCTCCACCCTTGGCTCCGCCCACAACTCCTCCCCCTAGTGCAGCTGTATAAATACCCTTGTCCAGAGTCAGCCTGAGTTCACTAAGAGTTCATCAACGGGTAACAGGCTGGCTCTGAAGTAAGTCGATTAAAGCCTAGATTCATATCGGAAACACGTTTCTGGTGAATTGATGGTTCCATCAGTGCCTGGCACAGGGGGTATCTAATCGCGCCACCTATCCCTGCTGGCAGAGTTTCTGGTGATTGGTGCACCCATGCCAGCGATAGGATCTGCGGCCACAGTCCTGCGCCCTCCACAGATCTGCTATGGGGTCTTCCTTGGGTGGACCATGTGATACCCTGCCAGCAGGTGGTGCCGGGTGTGTGGGGGTGGACACAGTGCGTCACACTTGGTGGCATGTGTGTGGGCAGGACCCACAGATGGGGCTCAGCCAAGGGGGTGAGCACCTATTGAGGCTGTAGATCCGGTGTGCTGTGGGTCCTATGTGCGGCACACCGGTTGTACGCAATTATCTGGGGGGCAGGATAGATGGGGGCAAAGACACATGGGCAGGCAGGGCTTGGTGACAGCTGGTGGTCCTGCAGGGTGAGCGAGCCAGGAACATTGTGCTCTGGCAGCAGTTTATCTTAATGTGAAATAGTCCCACCTCTCTCGTGTGCATTGTTCCATCTGCAATTCATCTTTGAGATGGTTGTAACATTCTTTTTTAGGGAGTTTACTCTATTGCTTTCTGCTGACTAACCTCTTGCTCATATGTAATGTGTCATGAGTTTTCTTGAACTTCTAAAGATTTAGTTACTACGTTCCTAGCTTCCTGCAGCTGTACACTTTATTACGATCCTGGACCAGATCCCAAATTGTGGTTTGATCTGGTTGGAGACCAGTAATTTTTTGTTTAAAGTAGTTGGGCCATGGGGCTATAGATTGCAGTTGCAATTCTACTGCTGCTGATGCCTCATGGATTAAGACTGGCTCTTAATCAAAAGTTGACATCGCACTTAAATTCAGATCACATACATATTTACTGAGAACGAACATTTACAGATGGCACAAAACTTGGAAGCATGATTCATTGTAAATTGGGCTATTCAATGCAGCAGCAGCATATGAACTGAAATTTAATGTGAACAACGATGAGATGGCACATTTACCAGGAAAAAAAAAGGAGAGGACCTAGTAGAAATTTTTAAAATTGGGCTGAGGTTTTATAAGTAGGGGCACAGAGTATGAAAGTGAAGACATAATGCTAAAGCAATGCGATTTATTGGTTCAGTTGCTGTTAACGACCACCTCTTTAATCAAGCTTCAGGTAATTCTGAGTATTTTCTTTCTTGACTTGATCTCAAGTTGATGTCTCATCACGCTTCTTGTGAAGACCATTAGACTTTTTTTCTACATAGGCCACTTTTAAATGTAGGTTGTGTTTGTTGCTATATTGTGTTTAGCTTTGGGATCTTACTTTAGAGAGAATGTCAAGGTTATGAAAGGGATAGAAAAGCAACTCACTAAGATAAGACCAGGAATGAAAGGCCATAAAATTATGATAAGCATAATTATCATAAAGTTGACGTTTTTTTATTAGTTCAAACAGGATAATAGAATAACAATAGTTCAATGAGAAGAGGTCTTGGACAAGGTAAAAAACAAGAAAAAAACTATTTCCACTGATTGTTGATTTGGTAACTAGATCATTGAAAGAACATAAGACATAGGAGCAGAATTAGGCCACTCGGCCCATCAAGTCTGCTCCGCCATTCAATCATGGCTGATATTTTCTCGTCCTCATCCCCATTCTCCTGCCTTCTCCCCATAACCCCTGATCCCCTCCCAAAAAGAGAGGTTACGTGAATTGTTTTTCTAATGCTGAGGGTTTATAGGATATATAATTCGCTATCAGAAAGAGTGGTGGAGGGCCGCATGGTGATGCAGTGGTTAGCACTGCTGCCTCACGGCACTGAGGACCTGGGTTCGATCCCAGCCCCAGGTCACTGTCCATGTGGAGTTTGCACATTCTCCCTGTGTTTGCGTGGGTCTGACCTTCACAACCCAAAGATGTGCAGGGTAAGGTGGATTGCCCACGCTAAATTGCCCCTTAATTGGAAAAAATTAATTGGGTACTCTAAATTTAAAAAGAAGAAAGAGTGGTGGAAACAGAATCCATCATATCTCTCATAATAGAAGCAGGAAAAAAGAGCAGGATGAGGCTAAGTGGATAGCTCTTTCAGAGATTAATGAATTGACCTCATTTGGTAAATGTGAAATCTATGATTTGCATGTTATTATGAAAATTAGAATTTGAAGATGTAGCATTTCTGTTTAATATTACAGATATCCTGCCTTGAGCAGAGATGGTTACTCAATAAAATTTCTTGTCCATTAAAGTTGACTCGGATCAGTGGTTAGGTGACTGTATTCCAGAATACAACAATTTAATTAAATTAACGGTATGCTTTTAGATTGCCTGCAACTCAAACGCAGCAAAATGCGTAACATAATTTTATTTTCTGTAAAACACTGTTGAGATTGAAAAGGGATGGTAATGCCACTTTAAACACCTAAGAATGGAAATATATTCTTCTGAGCAGTAGAATGTTTCGGTTGGAAAGTGCTAGACCTCTCAGTGGAAATTCACCCATTTTGATGTCCCAATTCTGCCAATAACTAACTTGTTCAACTACTTACGTTTTTTGCTGGTGATTTTAAGACATTTTATTGCTGGATAGGGGAACAAAGACATCCGGCCCAATTCAGTTTTGTTTTCCAAGAAATACAAATGACTAGTGGCCCAAGCTGCTAAGACCTGAACTACAGCAAAAGAAAGAATAGTTGTTGCTAATTAAGTATTAAACCTACATTTGTGTTGTCATCGATATTTCAGTTCATACCTTTGAAAGTTAGGCACGGATAGCACAATTGGCATAAGGTAGCCATAACAGCAACCACTCCTCTTTTGGTGGGCAAACATTGGTGCATTGCTACAGTTTCATCGTTGGTGTAAAATGCTTTTTCACGTCCTGGGATTGTGAAATACTCAATAATATATAAGTCATTTCCTTCCTTTCATTTGGTTACATTTTAATCTCAAACATTTTTCAGCTTCTTAACACAATATTATATTCAAAATCTCTTTGGAATAGTTCAAAATGTTCTCTTACACTAAGGGGAATTTTAGCACCCAAGCCAAGAGTGGGTGTGTTGGGTCAGCTGGGAAACAAAAACTGAAGATATTTGAAGTGTGACCACAGCTCGCCTTTAATGCACCAACGTCTGGGTTTAATTGAGGCATGTTGGATTGCCTGAGAGTATCCTGCTTGGACGCAATCATTAGCACAGGTGGGTCAGTAATTAACATGGCATACAACAATATAATTATTACATTGGTAATGAGGGGATGGTCAATTGAATCAAATAGTCTTGCAAATGTAATATCTCCATAGATTTCCATGGGCTCAGGAAATGCGACAGTGAAAAGGAGATGAGTTTTGGGCACAGTCTTGAATTTAAGATTGCCTAATAGGGAAAAGGACCAAAAAAACTACCTCGAGCACTCACTCCATGGCCGCCACTGGAAGCACTGAGGCAAGGAAATTGAGGGCAGTGGTGACTTGGACTACTAACCTCGATAAAAACCCAGTTCTCCCTTACAAGCTTTAGTAGAGAGCTGGTCAGCAGAGAGATTTTAGAGAAGTTTGGAGGTTATCAAATGGATGCCAACAGGATGGGCGTGCCTTGCATGTTTGTGATATCACATCAAAAGAGGAAGAGAATTACCATTTGCAGCAACAATGACGTGCTGTGGTGCGATCAGCAGGGGCACAAGGGTGGGATGCAGAGGCATGAACTGCACAGAAGGTGTGGGTTGCAGATCAGAGAGAGGACATCAATGGGGCTGAAGTCAGAGGAGGCATATTCACGTGAGAGAGTCTACTGACAGGAGGGTCAGCTTCCTAAACCAACCTGGAGTAGTGCTTCGGGCTCAGATTGGCACAGTAGATGATTGTGCCATTTGCAATCTCCTTTGAGAAAGTAGAGCTATTCCCTACTGGTGACCGTACATTATCTATTGGTGTCCAAGTCATCACTGCCCTCAATTTCCTTGCCTCAGGACTTCCGGTGGCGGCCATGGAGTGAGTGGCCGCACATTTGGAAGCTTCCTCTCGAGGCAGCTTTTTCGTACTATTCCCTGTTTGCTGGGTGGATATTTTGGTGGAAAGAAGTGTAGAAGTGGTGGTGGAAAGTAAAGCTCCACTGGTGGTGTCGGTGGATGGATCCGCGGATCAGAAGTGGGTCGAGCAGGAAGGAGCTGTTGGAGCAAGAGATTCTTTGTGCGTCACAGGTGAAGACGGCAGAGTGTATTGGGTTGGCCCGACCAGTCCAATGGCCTATGGAGCAGCTGGTAGACTTCTTGAATGAGAAGTTTAGCCAGCAAAGGAGGGAAGCTCAGGAGGACCTCGCTAAGATGGTAGAACCGCTAAAAGCTGGGATCGATCGGGTGGAGCAGAGGTTGGAGACCCAGAGCCAGGTGATCCAGAAAGTGGAGGAGGTGGTGGGGGAGCATGAGGAGCAGCTTAGCTCATTGGCGGCCGAGATCGGGATAATGCGGGAGACCCAGAAGCGGATAAAGGAGAAGATGGAGGATTTGGAGAACCACTCCCGGAGACATAATTTAAGAATTGTTGGGATGCCAGAAGGTATCAAGGGAGCGGACATTTGCTCATACGCAGCCAAAATGCTGGAGCAGCCGATGGGGGAAGGGGCCTTTGACCGGTCCCTGAAGATCGACCGGGGACATAGGGCTCTGATGAGGAAGTCGCAGGTGAATGAGCCGCCGAGGGCGATGGTGGTGAGGCTCCATAGATTCCTTGACAACGAGAAGCTTTGCAGTGGGCCAGACACACAAGGAGCTGCATCTGGGAAAGTAATGAGCTCCGGATGTACCAAGACATGGGAGCTGAACTGGCCAACAGGAGAGCCGGGTTCAACCGAGTCAAGACTGCCCTCTTTGAGAATGGGGTGAAGTTCGGGATGCTTTGCCTGGCCCTCCTCTGGGTGACTTACAATGGCTGTGAGCCCTATTTTGCGACACCAGAAGAAGCAATGGAATTTTTGAGAGACAATGAACTGACAGCAGGGGGAAGAGAGAAAGTGAGAGAAGATGTTGGTTCTCTCTGCCTTTTTGCTTTATCGTTTTTGGGTTGTTGGTCAGGGGAGAACCTCTCTTCTTGGAGATGTTTTTTGTGGGGTGCTGTGGAGGGATGTTTGGGTAAAGTGGAGGGTGAGTGCACTTTTTCTTATTTCATTGTTATTGCGCTATCTAGGTGTGCGGGGCAGGAGGGATCAGTGGGAGGTAGGAGGTTTGACACCACGGAGTGGACTCGATGGGCCGAATGGCCTTACTTCCACTCCTATGTCTTATGGGTGGGGCTGCCAGGCTAGCTGGGTGGGCAAGTTAATGGGGTGTGAGTAGGTGGTTAGTGTAATAGAGGGGGATGGAAGTGTTGCTTTGTTTAAGGGAGGGGGGAGGGGGGCTGCTGGCAAAAGTGAGGTTGCTGTGGCGCAGTAAGAAAGGAGGTGATGACGGTGGACATCCAAGGGTGGGCCTGGGGGAGTCACGTGACACAGGCCAGGGGCTGGCTCGGCAGGGGCAGTGGGCGGAGCACCCTCTGACCAGGTTGGTCACATGAAATGTGAGAGGGCTGAATGGGCCAGTCAAACGGTCGTACATGTTCACGCATTTGAGGAGCTTGAAGGCGGAAGTGGCCTTTCTGCAAGAAACGCATTTGAAGATTGGGGACCAGATTAGACAAAGGAAAGGGTGGGTAGGGAAATCTTCCATTCAGGAGTAGACAAGAAGATGCGGGGGTGGGGGTGGGGGGGTGCTGGCGGGGGGGGGGGGGGGGCGCACAGCGGCCGCAGTGGATACTGGATGTGGGGTTGCTAGCAGACCGCCATCCGGGAGAGCATGGAGCTGAATGATACGGGCAGGTGATTAAGGCAGTGGTCAGGGGGAAGTTTATATCAATCGGCCGCATAGGGACAAGGTGTAAGGCAAGCAGGATGCTGGCTCACCAACTTAGGAAGCAGGAGGCGATGAAGGAGATCAGAAGGGTGAAGGATGGGAGAGGAAGAGTGGTACTCAACCCGGGTAGGGTGAATGAGAGTTTTAAAAGAAGCTCTATGAATTGGAGCCCCCAACCGGGGAAAGGATTGCGGTGATTCCTAGACAGGTTGGAGTTTCCCAAGGTGAAGGAGGACCTGGTGGAGGGGATGGAGGGTATGGGGGCGAAGCAGGCAGTGAAGGCCCCGGGCCCAGATGGGATTTCTGTAGAATTTTATAGGATGTTTTCTGGGGAACTGGAGCCCCCGCCGGTAAGGACATATAATGAGGTGAGGGATAAGGTGGAATTTCCCACTACAATATCCCAGGCTTCGATATCCTTAATACTGAAGAAGGATAAGGACACGAAGCAGTGTGGGTCCTACTGCCCGATATCGCTGCTAAATGTGGAATCCAAACTGCTGGAAAAGATTTTGGCCTCGTGGATTGAGGACTCTGTGCCAGGGTTGATAGGGGAAGACAAGGCAGGGTTTGTAAAGGGGAAACATCTGTCGGCGAATGTTAGGCGATTATTCAACATGATAGTGATGCCCCCGGAGGGACAGGATGTGGAGGCGGCGGTTGCTATGGACGCAGAGAAGACATTCAACCGGATGGAGTGGGAGTAACTGTGGGAAATGCTGGAAAGGTTCGGGTTCGGGCAGGGGTTTGTGGTTTGGGTCCGGTTGTTGTATAGGGTGCTGGTAGCGAGCATACGGTCAAATCGGGTGAGTTTAGGGTACTTCGGACCACACTTTGGGACAAGGCAGGGATGCCCACTCTCCCTATTGCTCTTTGCCTTGACAATGGAGCCACTGGCAATGGCACTTAGAGCGTCAAGGAGCTGGAGAGGGATAGTGCGTGTGTGTGTTGGTGGGGGGGGGGGGGGGGGGGAGCTATATATGGATGATCTGCTGCTTTATATATCGATCCACTGGGAGGTAGTGAGGGAATTATGAACATTTTATAGGAGTTTGGCTGGTTTTCCGGATATAATTTAAACACGGGGAAGAGTGCGGTCTTCCCGATCGAGACAAGGGGGCAGGAAAGGAGGTTGGGTGAGCTGCCGTTTAAGGCGGTGAGGGCGAACTTTAGGTATTTGGGCATACAGTTGGCGCGGGGTTGGGAACAACAACATAAATTGAATTTGGCGCGGTTGGTGGAACAGATGAGGGGGGATTTTAAGAGGTGGGATGTGCTCCGGCTGTCACTGGATGATAGTACGCCCGAGGCTCTTATCTGTTTTCCAGAACCTCCCGATCTTCATTCCAAAATTGCTTTTCAGTAAAATTAATGTTCTGATTTTGGAGTGCTTCTGATTACACATTAACCCCTTATGAACATACACATACAGAGATCACTTCACGGTCCTTTTCCGATCTGTGTCTTAACTCGATATGCCTGCCTTTGACCCATATCACTTCATATCTTTGCTTAACAAAAATCTATCTCAGATATGAAACTAACAACTGATCTAGCTTCAACTGCTGTTTGTGAGAGTTCCAAACCTCTACCACCATTTGCATGAAGACATTCTTCCTAACATCTCTCCGAATGATCTGGCCCTAACTTTTCGACTATGTCCCCTAGTTTTAGAATCTCCAATTAGTGGAAATAGTTTATCCTTGACTACCCTTCTTTCCCTATCAGGTCGCCCTTAATCTTCTAAATTCTAGCAAAAACAGGTCTAGTTTGAGTCATCTCTCCTCGTAACTTTAAAAAAAATAAAGTTAGTGTACCCAATTCTTTTTTTCCAATTAAGGGGCAATTTAGCGTGGCTGATCCACCTACACTGCACATCTTTGGGATGTGGGGGTGAGACCCACACAAACACAGGGAGAATGTGGAAACTCTACACGGTCCTCAGCGCTGTGAGGCAGCAGTGCTACCCATTGCGCCACCGTGTCGCCCGCCTCTCCTCGTAACTTACCCCCTGTAATCCAGATATCATTTATGTAAACCCATGTTGCACTCCCTCCAAGGCCAAAATATCTTTCCTAAAGTGTGGTGCCCAGAACTGCCCACAGTACTCCAAGGGGGGTCTAACCAGGGTTTTATAAAGCTGTAGCATAACTTCTGTGTCTTTATATTCCAATCCTCTTGGCTAGCACTCCATTAACCTTTTTGATTATTTTCTGCACTTGTTCATGCCATTTTAAGGATATCTGCACCTGACCTCCAAGTCTTTTTGGACATTCACTATGCCTAACCTCTTTCCATTTAGAAAGTACTCTGCTCTATCCTTTTTTTTGTTCCAAAATAGATAACTCACATTAGCTTACATTTAATTCCGTCAGCCCCAATTTTGCCCATTCACCTGGTCTGTCAATATCTCCTTGCAATAATCTAGGCTGTCTACAATGCCACCTAACTTTGTATCATCAGCAAGTTTGGATATATGACTTCCTGTGCCATCATCCAAGTCATTTGTGAATAATTGAGGCCCCAACACAGATTCCTGTGGTACACCACTAGTCACCTTCTGCCGATTAGAGTAATTACCCATGATCCCCACTCTCTGTCACCTGCCGCTCAACCAATTTCCTAACCATGTCAATAATTTGTCCTCAACTCCGTGCGCTTCCACCTTAGTTAACAATCTCTTATGTGGGACTTTATCAAATGCCTTCTGGAAGTCCATATAAATAACATCCATAGACATTCCCCTGCCCACTACCTTAGTCACCTCTTCAAATAATTCAAGAAGTTTAGTCAGGCATGACCTTCCCTTCACGAATCAATGCTGGCTCTCCCTGATTGACAAAAATTTTTCGAGGTGTTCTGTCACCCCATCCCTGATTATAACACCAGCAATTTCCCCACTGCAGATGTTTGTCTAACCTGTCTTTAATTACCTGGTTTCCACCCTTTCCCCCTTCTTAAAAAGTGAAGTGGCATGTGCAATTTTCCAATCCAGAGAGACTACACCTGAATCCAAGGAACTCTGGAAGATTATAGTTAGGGCATCTACAATGTGCTCCACTACTTCCTTTATCCCTTGGTGGAAACCGTCTGGTCCTGGGTATTTGTCACTCTTTAGTTCCACTAATTTTTCTTTAGTTCCACTAATTTCCTAGTTACTGATGCTGTACTAACGTTAATTGTATGAAGGCCCTGTTCTCTATCGACTGTTCATTTTTTTTCGGGATCCACTAATTTCCTAGTTACTGATGCTGTACTAATGTTAATTGTATGAAGACCCTGTTCTCTATCAACTGTTCATTTTTTTTCGGGACTTCCAGCAAGTTATCCTCCTTTTCAACTCTAAATACGGAGGCAAAGTAATTGTTCAACTTGCCTGCCATTTCCCCATTACCACTGACAGTATCTCCATTTTCAGCTTTTCTTGGGCCTACATTGCTCTTGACCATCCGCTTTCTCTTTATATAACTAAAATTTATTTTTATTGATTTTGATGTCCCTTGCAAGTTCCCTTTCATAATCCCTTTCAGTAGTTCCTTTAAACTGCTTTGTGACCCTTTACTGGTCTTTGTATCTATCCCATTCACTCCGATCTGTGCTATATTTTGCATTTTTGTAAGCCTTTTCTTTTAGTTTTATGTTGTCCCGAACCTCTTTACTTCTCCATGGCTGTTTATTTGGTGAAGTGGAGCCTTTTCTTCTCACTCTGTATCGCTCTGCATCTCATTCAATGTTTCCTTAAATATTCATTACGGGCAGCACAGTAGCTCACTGGGTAGCACTGTTGCTTCACAGCTCCAGGGTCCCAGGTTCAATTCCCGGCTTGAATCACTGTCTGTATGGAGTCACTCTTTAGTTCCACTAATTTCCTAGTTACTGATGCTGTACTAACGTTAATTGTATGAAGGCCCTGTTCTCTATCGACTGTTCATTTTTTTTCGGGATCCACTAATTTCCTAGTTACTGATGCTGTACTAATGTTAATTGTATGAAGGCCCTGTTCTCTATCGACTGTTCATTTTTTTTCGGGACTTCCAGCAAGTTATCCTCCTTTTCAACTCTAAATACGGAGGCAAAGTAATTGTTCAACTTGCCTGCCATTTCCCCATTACCACTGACAGTATCTCCATTTTCAGCTTTTCTTGGGCCTACATTGCTCTTGACCATCCGCTTTCTCTTTATATAACTAAAATTTATTTTTATTGATTTTGATGTCCCTTGCAAGTTCCCTTTCATAATCCCTTTCAGTAGTTCCTTTAAACTGCTTTGTGACCCTTTACTGGTCTTTGTATCTATCCCATTCACTCCGATCTGTGCTATATTTTGCATTTTTGTAAGCCTTTTCTTTTAGTTTTATGTTGTCCCGAACCTCTTTACTTCTCCATGGCTGTTTATTTGGTGAAGTGGAGCCTTTTCTTCTCACTCTGTATCGCTCTGCATCTCATTCAATGTTTCCTTAAATATTCATTACGGGCAGCACAGTAGCTCACTGGGTAGCACTGTTGCTTCACAGCTCCAGGGTCCCAGGTTCAATTCCCGGCTTGAATCACTGTCTGTATGGAGTCTGCACGTTCTCCCCGTGTGTGCGTGGGTTTCCTCCGGGTGCTCCGCAAGTATCAAAAGATGTGCTGTTAGGTCAATTGGGCATTTTGAATTCTCCCTCTGTGTACCCCAAAAAGGCGCCGGAAAGTGGCGACTGGGGTTTTTTCACAGTAACTTCATTGCAGTTTTAATGTAAGCCTACTTGTGACAATAAAGATTATTATTATTAAATATTCGCCACTGATCTTCAGTCGCTTGACCCATTGACAGACCTTCCCAGTCTCTGTCTTACGCCATTAACCAAAGTCTAGTATCTGCATTGTGCTTTTCATTTTCAAAAGCTCCGCTGAATTCAATCATGTTGTGATCACTATTTGATAAATGTTCACACACAGTTAAGCTAATAATTAAATTTAGCTCATTACTCATAACTAAATCTAATATTGCCTGTCCCCTTGTCGCATCTAGAACATATTGCTGCAGGAATCTATCCCGGATATATTCCAGAAATTTACTACCTTTCTGACAGGTGCTTGTCTGCCTCTCCCAATCTTTGTGTTAAGAACATACATAAGAACATAATAACTAGGATCAGGAGTAGGCCATCTGGTCCTTCGAGCCTGCTCCGCCATTCAATGAGATCATGGCTCATCTTTTGTGGACTCAGCTCCACTTTCCCGCTCGAACACCATAACCCTTTATTCTTCAAAAACTATCTATCTTTATCTTGAAAACATTCAATGAAGGAGCCTCAACTGATTGACTGGGCAGGGAATTCCATAGATTCACAACCCTTTGGGTGAAGAGGTTCCTCCTAAGCTCAGTCCTAAATCTACTTCCCCTTATTTTGAGACTATTCCCCTAGTTCTGCCTCCCCGCATGCATCCTATCTATTCCTTCCATAATTTTATATGTTTCTATAAGATCCCCCCCCCCCCCCACATCCTTCTAAATTTCAACGAGTAAAGTCCCAGTCTACTCAACCTCCCCACAACTCTGGGATTAACCTAGTGAACACCCTCCAGCACCAGTACGTCCTTTCTCAAGTAAGGAGACCAAAACTGAACACAATACTCCAGATGTGGCCTCACAAACACCTTATGCAGTTGCAGCATTAGCTCCCTAGTCTTAAACTCCATCCCTCCAGCAATGAAGGACAAAACTCCATTCGCCTTCTTAATCACCTGTTCCACCTGCAAACCAACTTTTTGCGACTCATGCACTAGGACGCCCAGGTCCCTCTGAACAGCAGCATGTTTTAATATTTTATTGTTTGAATAATAATCCCTTTTGCTGTTATTCCTACCACAAATGGATAACCTCACATTTGTCAACATTGTATTCCATCTGCCAGACCCTTGCCCATGTACTTAAACTATCCAAATCCCTCTGCAGACTTCCAGTATCCTCTGTACTTTTTGCTTTACCACTCATCCTAATGTCATCTGCAAACTTAGACACATTGCACTTGGTCCCCAACTCCAAATCATCTATGTAAATTGTGAACAATTGTGGGCCCAATACTGATCCGTGAGGGACTCCACTAGCTACTAATTGCCAACCAGAGAAACACCCATTAATCCCCACTCTTTGCTTGCTATTAACTAACCAATCCTCTATCCACTACTTTACCCTTAACGCCATGCATCATTAACTTTTGTGTGGCACCTTGTCAAAAGCTTTCTGAAAATCCAGATATACCACATCCATTGCTCCCTGTTGTCTACCGCACTGGTAATGTCCTCAAAAAATTCCACTAAATTAGTTAGGCACTGCCTGCCCTTTATGAACCCATGCTGCGTCTGTCCAATGGGACAGTTTACATCCAGATGCCTTGCTATTTTTCATGATGATAGATTCCAGCATCTTTCCTACTACCAAAGTTAAGCTAACTGGCCTATAATTACCCGCTTTCTGCCTACCTCCTTTTTTAAACAGTGGTGTCACGTTTGCTCATTTCCAATCCACCGGGACCACCCCAGAGTCTAGTGAATTTTGGTAAATTATCACTAGTGCATTTGCAATTTCCCTAGCCATCTCCTTTAGTACCCTGGGGTGCATTCCATCAGGGCCAGGAGACTTGTCTTTAGCTCTTTAGTGATAACAATCCTCTCAAGGTCCTCACCTGTCATAGCCTCATTTCCATCAGTCACTGGCATTGTTATTTGTGTCTTCCACTGTGAAGACCGACCCAAAAAACCTGTTTAGTTCCTCAGCCATTTCCTCATCTCCCATTATTAAATCTCCATTCTCATCCTCTAAAGGACCAATATTTACCTTTGCCGCTCTTTTTTGTTTTATATATTTGTAGAAACTTTTACTATCTGTTTTTATATTCTGAGCAAGTTTACTCTCATAATCTATCTTACTCTTCCTTATAACTTTTTTTTAGTAGCTTTCTGTTGCCCCCTAACGATTTCCCAATCCTCTAATCTCTCAATAATCTTAGCCACTTTTATGCTTTTTCCTTCAATTTGATACTCACCCTTATTTCCTTTGATTTCCACAGTCGATTTTCCCTCTTTCTACCGTCCTTCCTTTTTGTTGGTAAAAACGTTTGCACTGTTAAAAATTGCTTGGAAGGTTCTCCATTGTTCCTCAACTGCTTCACCATAAAGTCTTTGCTCCCAGTCTACCTTAGCCAGCTCTTCTCTCATCCCATTGTAATCTCCTTTGTTTAAGCACAAAACACTAGTATTTGATTTTACCTTCTCACCCTCCATCTGTACTTTAAATTCCAACATATTGTGATCGCTCCTTCCGAGAGGACCCCTAACTATGAGATCATTAATCAATCATGTCTCATTATACAGGACCAGATCTAGGATCGCTTGTTCCCTCGTAAGTTTCATTACATACTGTTCTAGAAAACTATTGTGGACACATTCTATAAACTCCTCCTCAAGGCTGCCATGACTGGCCTGGTTAAACCAATCGACATGTAGATTAAAATCCCTCATGTTAACTGCGGTACCATTTCTACATGCGTCAGTTATTTCTTTGTTTATTGCCCGCCCCACCGTAATGTTACTATTTGGTGGCCTGCAGTCTACACCTATCAGTGACTTTTTCGCCTTACTATTCCTGATTTCCATGGAAATGGATTCAGCCTTATCCTCCATAGCATCAATGTCATCTCTCACTACTGCCCAGGTGTCATCCTTAAATTACAGAGCTACACAACCTCTCTTACCATCCACTCTGTCTTTCCGAATAATTTTATACCCTTGGATATTTAACTCCCAGTTGTGACCATCCTTTAACTATGTTCCAGTAATGGCCACTAAATCATAGTAATTCACGATGATTTGAGCCATCAACTCATTTGCCTTATTCCGAATACTACGAGCATTTAGGTAAAGTACCCTTATGTTGGCTTTTTAACCTCCATTTTGAATCTTAACATATCTATTAGTAACCTCTCCTAAATTAATTTTCCTTTTAACTTTTCTCCTAATTTTCCTTATCATTGAACCCATATCTTCATGTAATAACCTGTTGCTTCGCTTTCCATTTATGTTTTTACTTCCTATTTTATTCCTTTTATTATTACTGGGCCTATTCATTGAGCTCTCCTCCGTCACTGTATCCTGTACTGTGGCCCTTACTGATTTTTGAATATGGCTTCTCTGCTTTACACTTTCCCCCTTACTGCCTTTTGTTTCTGTCCCCGTTTTACTTTCCTCCGATTTCCTGCATCAGTTCCCAACCCCCTGCCACATTAGTTTAAACCCTCCCCAACAGCACTAGCAAACAACCCCCCCCCCCCCCCCCCCCCCCCCACCCCCCCACCCCCCAGGACATTGGTTCCAGTTCTGCCCAGGTGCAGACCGTCTGGTTTGTGCTGGTCTCATCTCCCCCAGAACCGGTCCCAATGCCCCAGGAATTTGAATCCCTCCCTCTTGCACCATCTCTCAAGCCACGCATTCATCCTATCTATCCTGACAATCCTACTCTGACTAGCTTATGGCACTGGTAGCAATCCTGAGATTACTATCTTTGAGGTCCTACTTTTTAGTTTAACTCCTAACTCCCTGAATTCAGCTTGCACGACCTCATCCCATTTTATCCCATATCGTTGGTGCCTATGTGCACCACGGCAGCTGGCTGTTCACCCTATCCCTCCAGAATGTCCTGCAGCCGCTCCGAGACATCCTTGACCCTTGCACCAGGGAGGCAACATACCATCCTGGAGTCTCGCTTGCGTCCGCAGAACCGCCTGTCTATTCCTCTTCACGATTGAGTTCCCTATCACTATAGCCCTGCCATTCTTCTTCCTGCCCTCCGTCGCATAAATACTACTCAACCTTTGCTACACACTTGCCGACTTTTATACAATCCAACACCTCAGAACTACTACCAGCGGGTTGATACACAACACCCATTAATGAAAAATGAATGAAAATGAAAATCACTTATTGTCACGAGTAGGCTTCAATGAAGTTACTGTGAAAAGCCCCTAGTCGCCACATTCCGGCGCCTGTCCGGGGAGGCTGGTACGGGAATCGAACCGTGCTGCTGGCCTGCTTGGTCTGCTTTAAAAGCCAGCGATTTAGCTCAGTGAGCTAAACCAGCCCTTCTACAGTTTTACATCCTTTTTTGTTCCTCAGTTCCACCCCTGTGGTCTCCACTGGTTGCTTTCCCCTCAGTATATCCTCCCTCACCATTGAAGTGATGGTATTTTGTAAGGCTACTCCTCCACCCCCTCTGCCACACCCTGTCTCTCCTGTAAACATTTTATCACGAGGTATATTTAGTTCCCAGTCCCAACCACACTGCAGCCATGTCTCTGTAATAGCTACTACATCGTAATCTTCAATTTGCATTTACGCCTGCAGCTAATCTAGTTTATTTCTTACACTCCATACATTAGTATATAAAACTCTTAATTAGGCTACACGCCTAATCTGTCCCTCAGGACTGATACAAAGAACAAAGAAAAGTACAGCACAGGAACAGGCTCTTCAGCCCTCCAAGCCTGTGCCTCCTAAACATGTTGCCGTCTAAACTAAAATCTTCTGCACTTCCGGGGTCCATATCCCTCTATTCCCATCCTAGTCACGTGATTGTCAAGATGTCCCTTAAACGTCACTATCATCCCTGCTTCCACCACCTCCTCCTGCAGCGAGTTTCAGGCACCCACTATCCTCTGTGTAAAAAACTTGCCTCGTACATCTCCTCTAAACCTTGCCCGTCGCACCTTAAACCTATGCCCCCTACTAATTGACCCCTCTACCCTGGGAAAAAGCCTCTGACTATCCACTCTGTCTATGCCCCTCATAATTTCGTAGACCTCTATCAGGTCGCCCCTCAACCTCTGTCATTCCCGTGAGAACAAACCGAGTTTATTCAACCTCTCCTCATAGCTAATGCCCTCCATACCAGGCAACATCCTGGTAAATCTCTTCTGCACCCTCTCTAAAGCCTCCACATCCTTCTGGTTGTGTGACGACCAGAATTAAACACTATACTCCAAGTGTGGCCTAACTAAGGTTCTATACAGCTGCAACAATAATTGCCAATTTTTATTTGCTTGTTTATTATATTTCACTTTTGCTTTTAACCAGTATATTTGTAGTTTTTGCCATTAGCTGCAGTTCCAGAAGTTGGGTTCCTGACTATTTCTTTACTCTCTACCTTGCTACTTGTTTTTGGAACTGTGTGAACTTCCCCTGAGATCACTCTCTCCCAAAAAAGGTGAATGGTTGGGGAAGGATGACATGGTCAGTGACAAACAAAGTGTCAGTAGAAGAATGAAGATGGGTTGTACACCACAGCCACAGAAGATGGCATTTTGTTACTTTTGAGTAGGCTTAAATTCAGATTAGCAAATACTCATTTCAAAGAAAAGGGTAATATTGACATGATGGAAAGAGCCACAGCCTGACTCATGAGAAAAGGAGAACTGATCGACAACATCACAAAAATGTGTACCATTCATTCTTAAAATGAGAAGATTAAGAGGGTATCTCAGAGAGATTGTTGCTCGTTATGTTTTCCCTTAATTTGCTCTGTTTTAATTACCTTTGCTCAAGAGTCGCCAGGTATCTTTCTGATACCACCACAGGGTTCAAAGCCAAGTGCTGATCAATGACTCAATACACCTGTTAGTAAGTTTGAAATCAATACACATTTATTTACACCCACAGTCAATTATTACTCATGCATAAACTCTACTCGCTAAACTACAACTACTACTAAAAGCCTATACTTAGCTTCGAGTGGCCCACTCAGTCAGAGGAACAATGGCCGTTGTCCAGTTCTGATACTGCTGGCTTCGAACTAATACGGAATAGTAGCTCGGAGCGCCTATCTCGTAGCGTGCGTTGACCTTAGACTTACTTGGTTGGTGCTTGGCGGCCTCTCGTCGCTGAGAGCCAAATGCCAAGGTGAAGATGGAGAGGAGTCGGGGTAAGAGAAGAGAGCGAACTGACCTTGGGGACTCTGTTTTATAGTCCCCAGGGGTTTTGTGCCCTTCTGGGCGGACCCTGGACTTGGTCCCAATTAATTGGACCATGTCCCAATCGTTTGCATCGATTCTCTCCAATAACGGGGTCGTTCCCTGATCGTTGGGCGGGCCCTATGTAACCGTTGGCCTGCCTTTGTTTTAGCTCCCACTGGCGCCGGGGAGTCTGTCCTGGTCTCGATTGTTTTAATGTTTCCTTTTTGTCCCCGGAGATAGCTCATTAATATTGGTTAATTGGCTATTGGTTTCAGTTCTGCCTGGGTTTTGCAAATCTTAATACACAGGAAACCTTGCACCTGCTTGTTTTCTCTAGTGTTGTCCGTTTTTCCCTGCATTCTTTGCGAGTGTCCATTTTGGAATCGGGACGTGGCCACCCCAGGTGGCTACAAGATATACAAGGAAACAGCAAAAAAAAACAAATTTAGAACACTACTTAGGTTAAACAGTAATTGCACAACAAGGAGACATGTCAAAAATGGTGCAAAATGTATTTCTGTTTGATATCAGGAAGTTCTACTTCACAAAGAAATGGCCACTATACGGAGTAGATACCTGGTTAGGCAAATAAATTATATAAAAGAAAAAGATGCTGGAACAGGCATGGGTTGGTGGGGAACCATAGAATTTTTCTGGAATAATGAGCAGAAGTGGGCTACAGTATATTGTCTTCCTCATGTCGATCTTGTCAGACCCAACTGTTATAAGTCAGATCTTCACCAAATTATTTTGATGTTTACAACAAATAGCAATCTAATGTAAAGAAATACATGGGGTGGGATTCTCCATCCCGCCGCACTGTTTTCGGGTGCGGCGCGTCTCTGCCGTCAGCGGGATTCTCCACCCTAAGGAAATTTGGCATGTCCACATTAACCCTTACCAACTTTTACAGATGCACTATAGAGAGCATCCTCTCGGGCTGCATCACAGCCTGGTATGGCAACTGCTCGGCCCAGGACCGCAAGGAACTTCAGAGAGTCGTGAATACCGCCCAGTCCATCACACGAACCTGCCTCCCATATATTGATTCCATCTACACCTCCCACTGCCGGGGGAAAGCAGGCAGCATAATCAAAGATCCCTCCCACCTGGCTTACTTACTTTTCCAACTTCTTCCATCGGGCAGGAGATTCAGAAGTCTGAGAACACGGACGAACAGACTCAAAAACAGCTTCTTCCCCACTGTCACCAGACTCCTAAATGACCCTTTTATGGACTGTCCTCATTAACACTACACCCTGTCTGCTTCATCCGATGCCAATGCTTATGTAGTTACATTGTATATCTTGTGTTGCCCTATTATGTATTCTCATGTATTTTCTTGAATTCTGTTCAATTCCCTTTTCTTCCAATGTACTGAATGATCTGTTGAGCTGCTTGCAGAAAAATACTTTTCACTGTACCTCGGTACACGTGACAATAAACAAATCCAATCCAATCCAATCCAATCCAATCCAATCCTAACAGCCGGCCAATGGAGTTTCCCATTGTGGGCAGCCCTACACTGTTGGGAAATCTGTGGGCGTAGTGCACTGCCAGCGAAACGGAGGATCTCACCTGACGGAGACTCCAGCCCATGGTCCCTGGGAACAAAGATTACATTTTAAGGTATGTGGTGAATACAAATAGTGTGCTAACAGTATAATCTGGCAGTGGGGTTCAACACTGTTAGCACACTATTTCCCAAATGATCAGAGAGGCAAGTCGAGTGACATATGAAATCTGTCAAAAGGAGGTTTAATAAAAACACGGGGCGGCCACACGAATAAATAAAGAAATTTGATTTATTTACAACTACGGTATATACACTTCCCAGTAGATCCCTATTGGGTCTCTCTCTCTCTCTGGTCGGTGCCTTACTGGCCATTCTTTTAACAATGTTAAATGGAGTTCCCCCACCCCTTAGCGGGGAAACTCGTACTCTGAGAGAACCATGGGGAAGATAATCATTCCCACCTCATAAGTCCCGTGCAGGATATCACAGAAGGATTTCTAATTAAAGGAACCTTAGCATAGATTAGAATAACTCATGGTCACGGGTTTCTGAGGCTGCAGTAACCACAGGAATGGAGAGGAGATCCGGGAAGGCCTCCAGGGTCTCCCACTCTCTCAGCTGCCGCAGGATCGGAGTGATTCAAGTAAGGTGATATTTGCCAAGGACAGGAAGAAGAGGACAGCCTCTCACTCCAAGCAAGCACGTATGCAAGTGGTCAAGAAATTGAGCAGTCGGAGTGTGGGTCCTCAAATCTGTAGGCATTTACCAAGAGGATCAAAGACCTGAGGAGTGTATGACGGATGAATGGAGTCACAGCACTGACGTCCACAGTATTCCCCTGCACAGCTTTCCTCAAAACAACACATCTTGCAGCTGCTTTCATTCCTTTGTCTCCAGGGACCACCTCACTTCCTCATTTGAATAGCCAACACTCTCCAGACATCCTCATTAATGATATTTGATAGTAATGCCTCAAAGTCACTGTGGTGAATGTGATTCACACTATATATAGTTGCCAATATCACTCCATGTATATATGTTCGTTATCTACCCGTTGTAAGATCAATGCTGTATATAGTTGCCAATATAACTCCGTGTATATATGTTCACTATCCACCATTGTAAGTGCAGTTGCACTATCCGACCACCAGGGGGAGTCGCTCTGGGAGTATGCGAGAGTTTGTACTGGGCTCCTCCCTTGGCTCCGCCCAGGAATCCTCCCCCTGGGACCGATGTATAAAGATCAGTGCCTTAGAGCCAGCCTGCCAGTTCATCTGAAGTTCAACGACGAATAGGCTGGCTCTGTTGTAAGTGTATTAAAGCCTCTGTTCAGATCCAACTACACGTGTTCGCTGAATTGGTGGTTCCATCAATTTAATACACTTAAGAAGCTGACGAAGTAAAGCATGGAATCCGCTCTAAAACCAGGACGTCTAGAACTTGATCCGCAGGACGCAGAGGCAAAAGAAACCTTCTGCCACTGGCTGAAATGTTTTAAGGCCTACCTGGCCGAAATCAGCACCGCTGAAACTACGGAGGAACAAAAGCTCAGCCTACTGCACGCGAGGGTAAGCCACAGAATTTCTACACAACTAAATCCAGCCGGTTCCTACACCGCAGCGCTGGCGATTTTGGACAAAATGTATATTAGGCCCATGAACGAGGTCTTTGCCCGCCATGTGTTCATGACTCGCTGACAACGGGCTACTGAAACTTTAGCTGAATTTGCACGCGAGTTGAACAATCTCTCAAATGACTGCAATTACCAGGCTGTAACCGCAGCCGAACATAGGGAGCTTGCTGTGCGGGACGTTTTAGCGGGCCTTCGATCTAGCTATGTACGCCAGAGACTATTAGAAAATGGGGCCCAGGGCTTAGAGACTACCGTAGAGGCTGCTATCACGATGGAAGTTTCCTTCTGCAGCCTCAACTCGTTTCCCACGGACCCCGCTAACCCCGCATGGGCCCCCGACCTGAGGACCCCCCAAGCCTGTGCCGCAAGGCCCCCCAGCTATCGCGCTGCCACAGCCGGCCGCCCTACTGTCCCAGTCAACTATTCAAACTATCCAGCTGCTCCAGCTAATTACTCAGCTCCCCCAGCCAGCTACTCAGCTCGCCACACCAGTTATTCAACTGCTCCAGCCTGCCACTATTCAGCTCCCCAAACCAGTTATTCAACTGCTCCAGCCTGCCACTATTCAGCTCCCCAAACCAGTTATTCAACTGCTCCAGCCTGCCACTTCTGTGGACAAAGCCAGCACCCGTGGCAGCACTGCTCAGCCCGATCCATGAACTGCAGCAGCTGCGGGAAGAAAGGCCACTATACTAAAGTGTGCCTCGGCAGAAGGGCCCGAGCCCTCAACACCCCAACAGTCCAAAAACATCGCCCCCAGCACCAGCAGGCCCGCGGGGCCCGAAACGCTGCGGCCTACGCTCAGGATCCACCCCCTCCCGCCACGTGCGATCGATGGGGGCCGCCATCTTGGCAAACCTCCACCATGCGGCCGGCCACGTGCGATCCATGGGGGCCGCCATCTTGGCAAACCTCCACCATGCGGCCGGCCACGTGCGATTCATGGGGGCCGCCATCTTGGACGCCATCTTCATCACCACCCTCCACGTGCGATCCACGGACCCTAGCTACATCCCCAGAGTCAAACAGCTCATCGGAGGAGTACGACCTCCCCGGGCAGTCACCACATGGCCCGCAACTCAGCGTAGTGTTCCTGCATCAAGCTCGCCAGAACGCAGCGGCATCTACTCGACAGGACACCCGATCAGAAGAATATCACTCCCACGGGCACCCACCACGCGGCCCGCAACTCAACGCAGTCACCCTCGACCAATCTCGCCCCAAGCATCTGAGAAATTCGATGACGGAGGTCCAGATCAATGGGTACAACACATCGTGCCTCTTCGACTCCGGGAGCACAGAGAGCGTCATACACCCAGAGCTGGTAAGACGCTGTTCCCTCCCTATTTATCCCTCCCATCAAACTATCGCCCTCGCTTCGGGCTCCCATTCCATCCAAATCCAAGGCCGCACTACAGCAACACTAACGATTCGAGGCGCTAGCTATTCCAAATTTAAACTCTACGTCTTGCCCGACCTCTGCGCGCCACTCCTCTTAGGCTTGGATTTCCAATGTAATCTCAAGTGTCTCACCCTCAGCTTCGGCGGGCCCCTGCCCCCACTCACTATCTGCAGCCTCACCACGCTGCGCATCGCCCCCCCCTCCTCTCTTCGTCAACCTCACCCCGGATTGCAAACCGGTAGCCACCTGCAGCAGGCGGTACAGCCTGCAGGATAGGGTATTTATCAGAACGGAGGTCCGAAGGCTGCTCAGTGAGGGGATCATAGAGGCCAGTAATAGTCCCTGGAGAGCTCAGGTGGTGGTCGTCAAGACCGGGGAAAAATTCCGCATGGTCGTCGACTATAGCCAGACCATAAATCGCTTTACGCTCCTAGACGCGTATCCCATCCCCAGAATCGCAGACATGGTAAACCAGATGGCCCAATATCGGGTATTTTCCACGGTGGATCTGAAGTCTGCATACCACCAGCTCCCAATCCGTCCAGAGGACCGCCACTACACGGCGTTCGAGGCCGATGGCCACCTCTTCCATTTCCTCCGGGTTCCCTTCGGCGTCACTAACAGGGTTTCGGTGTTCCAACGAGCAATGGACCGAATGGTAGACCAGTATGAGCTGCGGGCCACGTTTCCATATCTGGATAATGTTACCATCTGCGGCCATGACCAGCAGGACCACGACGCCAACCTCCACCGTTTTCTCCAGACGGCCCAAAAATTAAACCTTACATATAACAAGGAGAAATGCGTGTTCCGCACAAACAGACTGGCCATCCTCGGCTACGTTGTGGAGAACGGAGTCCTGGGCCCAGACCCGGACCGCATGAAGTCCCCCTCCCCCATGGCCCCAAGGCCCTCAAATGGTGCTTGGGGCTCTTTTCGTACTACGCCCAGTGGGTCTCCCAATATGGGGACAAAGCCCGCCCACTCTTCAAGGCCACACTATTTCCTCTGTCTGCTGAAGCGCGCCAAACCTTCAGCTGCATCAGGGACGACATCGCCAAAGCAGCCATGCAGGCGGTGGATGAATCCACTCCCTTTCAAGTTGAGAGCGACGCCTCAGAGGTAGCGCTAGCAGCCACTTTAAACCAAGCAGGGCGGCCCGTTGCATTTTTCTCCCGTACCCTATCCGCTTCAGAACTCTGACACTCCTCAGTCGAGAAGGAAGCACAAGCCATCGTGGAGGCTATCTGACACTGGAGGCACTACCTCGCAGGTAGGAGGTTCACCCTCATTACCGACCAACAGTCGGTCGCCTTCATGTTCGACAACTCGCAAAGCGGCAAAATTAAAAATGACAAAATTCTTCGGTGGAGGATTGAACTCTCCACCTACAATTACGATATTAAATATCGACGGGGGAAGCTCAACGAGCCCTCGGATGCCCTATCCCGCGGGACATGCGCCAGCGCGCAAATCAGCCGCCTAAAAGCCATCCACGATGACCTCTGCCACCCAGGGGTCACCCGGCTCGCCCACTACATCAGAGCCCGAAACCTGCCTTTCTCCAACGAGGAGGTAAAAGCGGTCACCAGAGACTGCCCGGTCTGTGCGGAGTGCAAACCGCACTTCTATAGACCAGACAGGGCCCTACTGGTCAAGGCTTCTGGGCCCTTTGAACGCCTTGTGATCGATTTCAAAGGGCCACTCCCCTCCACTAACAAAAACATTTACTTCCTTAACATTATTGACGAGTTCTCCCGATTCTCCTTCGCCATCTCATGCCCTGATATGACCTCCCACTCAGTCATTAGGGCCCTGCATAGTGTCTTCACCCTGTTCGGTTTCCCCAGCTACGTGCACAGCGACCGGGGTGCGTCCTTTATGAGCGACGAGCTCCGTCAGTACCTGCTCGACAAGGGCATCGCCTCGAGCAGGACTACCAGCTACAATCCCAGGTGGAACGGACAGGTGGAGAGTGAGAACGCGACGGTCTGGAAGACCGTCCTACTGACCCTCAGGTCCAGAAAGCTTCAAGTTTCCCAATGGCAGGAAGTCCTCCCTGACGCGCTCCATGCAATTAGATCCCTCCTGTGTACAGTTACCAACCAAGCCCCTCACGAGCGGCTCTTCATTTTTTCCAGGGGCACTACCACAGGGTTCTCACTTCCGGCGTGGCTGAGGACGCCAGGCCCGGTTCTCCTAAGGAAGCACGTCAGGGCGCACAAAACCGACCCCATTGTTGAAAAGGTGCACCTGCTCCATTCCAACCCACAGTACGCATTTGTTGAGTTCTCGGATGGTCGCCAGGATGCATTATCCCTCCGGGACCTGGCACCCGCTGGATCCAGCCTCCCATCTACCCCCACCGAGGAACTCCTTTCCCCGTTCCCTATGCGGCCGCCCCCTTGCGCCCCAGATTCAGCGAGCTCACCCTACCAGTCCCGAGCGCCAGCACCAGCCCGCCCCCGCGCCCCCAGTCTCTATTCGACCAGGAGGTGTATGAGGCTCGGACAAGACTCGCCCTGGAGCCGGCAACTGTATCCCAGACCTCAACGCCCGCCCAGCCACCGCAAGAGGCGGCAACCCCGGTGCTCCGCAGATCAAAACGGACAATTCGTCCGCCGGACAGACTGACTCTTTGAGCCATCACCCCCGCCAGACTTGATTTTTTTAACAGGGGGTGAATGTGGTGAATGTGATTCACACTATATATAGTTGTCAATATCACTTCATATATATATGTTCGTTATCTACCCGTTGTAAGATCGATGCTGTATATAGTTGCCAATATAACTCCGTGTATATATGTTCACTATCCACCATTGTAAGTGCAGTTGCACTATCCGGCCACCAGGGGGAGTCGCTCTGGGAGTACGCGAGGGTTTGTACTGGGCTCCTCCCTTGGCTCTGCCCAGGACTCCTCCCCCTGGGACCGATGTATAAAGATCCGTGCCTTAGAGCCAGCCTGCCAGTTCATCTGAAGTTCAACGACGAATAGGCTGGCTCTGTTGTAAGTGTATTAAAGCCTCTGTTCAGATCCAACTACACGTGTTCGCTGAATTGATGGTTCCATCAGTCACCCTCTGCAAATGTTGTCCTTCCCTCTTCTCTGCATAATCCATTTCTAACACTCAACTCTCTGTGTTTCCTTGCAGGGATCAGAATGGCAGGACAACAACAGGAACAACAGGGCAGTCCATAAGAGGGTTGTTTAGGAGTCTGGTAACAGCGGGGAAGAAGCTGTTTTGGAAACTGTTCGTGCGTGTTCTCAGACTTTTGTATCTCCTGCCCGATGGAAGAAGTTGGAAGAGTAAGTAAGCCGGGTGGGAGAGTGATTATGCTGCCCACTTTCCCCAGGCAGCGGGAGGTGTAGATGGAGTCAATGGATGGGAGGCAGGTTTGTGTGATGGACTGGGCTCTGTTCACGACTCTCTGACATTTCTTGCGGTCTTGGGCCGAGCAGTTGCCAGATGCAGCCAGATAGATGCTTTCTATGGTGTATCTGTGTTTGAATTCTTAAGGCCAGATTTTAACCTGTGGTGGGATTCAGGGCAGAGCAAGTGAGAATATCCCACTTTTCCTACCAATCTCTCAATATCGGCAGTGAGAGGCCTCGGTGATTTGAACTTCAAGGTCTCATTTCCTTATTTTAACGGACCACAACCCGACTGTGTTGGAAAATTAGCAAATTGCTCCCTTTTATGGCACGACTTCTTGTGCATTACCCTAGGTCTATTTAAAATGAGTCTTCATTCCCTACTTTTGTGGCGATGTTGTGGACACAATTCTCACAGCAGCAATTAGTCGCTGAGTGTGTCGCCTCACACACACACACATACACACATAAATCCAGGCTCTGTGCTGAGGTGGCCAGAGCAAGGAGCCAAGGAGAGAGATACTGCTCTCCAGCACTCACTGGAAGATCCCAAGGATGAATATCCAGCAGGGTGAAACAGAGGGCCAATGCCAGCAGTATCATCCTTCTGACCTGGGTTCGATATAGCGAGGAATTCAATTACCTCCAGAATAACAAGGGTTACTGTAACTCTGTATCTCACTCAGTAACATCCACCAGTACTACTTTCATCCATTCCCTCCACGATATCTTTCAACATCCAGTTACAAGGTCACACAGTAACATCTCACATTCTATTTAAATATACTCACCTCTTAATTGGCGGTTTTCACACCATACACCAACAGCATTCTGTTTTCACATGCTAATATTTGTAGAACCAGTAATTCACATCTCTTTCCTCATTTTGCATCATCACCTCTGCACTTGTGACTCCATTTTAGTTCTTCTGCAGTGCTTAGCGCATACACAATAGGTTCAAACCCGACACATCTCCTTGTTTTCTTTTCAAGTTCCACTCACAAACCCTCACCTTATATTTCAGGAGATAGCAGCGCACAATGCCAAGAGGATTACCAATGCATTGTAAGACCAAGGTTGATGGGGCCTTGTGGCAGTGATGATTAACTGCCAAGAAGGAAGCTTAACTAGCCTGACAGGCAGCATGCAAGATATAGCAGTCTGCTGCTGATCCTTTATGGAATCGATAATCCAGAAGTCACTGGCCATGAGAATCTCAAGGATTCAATATGAGCAACTGCAGAGTTCCACCACCTTTACTGAAGCGTAGCAGACTTAGTACACTTCTTAGCACCATGGTTGGCACTTGCATGAGAAATAAATTCGTGCCATTTATTGTTTTGCAATTACTGCTTTATCACATTTGACAGTCTGTAGTGTGGTTATACGGCAACTTCTGTATTTGTCAGTACTTCATTTTACAGAAGTTTGCTGAATGCAGGATGAAGGAAGAGGTAAACAATGCAACAAGGACATGCTAATGCAGAAGAGGTTTTTGCACGTTAGCAGGGCAGGGGATTTAGGTCAGCTACATAACTGTGCAGGAAAGTTACAAGATGTTGAAGCATCTGTCACTCGCGTGTAGCTTCTTCAAACAATGAGGACTGCTACTGTTAAAAACTATGTGGTTAGAACGTTAACTGATGGGCAAGTTAAAATCGCACCATTAGAGCCCTTTATCCAAGTCTTTTAACTAAATCATTTGAAATTTCTTGGTGGAGCTTAGTGTGAAATATTTCAAACTAGTAAGCTGATAATATGGCCAATAGCCTGGGTACAGAATTATCAATTAAGCCAGAACAAAGACACAAATGCTCACACTCCATATTAATGAGTTCCCGCCATCTAGATCAATCAAGGGTTGCTGCATGCTAAAGCGGGCAATGCCTAGTTAGCACTTACAAACACAGATTCCTATAGATAGCAGGGCTCTGGTTTCAGCTTGCGTTCAGCAAAGGAAGCACATTTCCTCTGAGCCGGATCAAAAAACAAACCAAATGTAGTATAAAGGTGAAGTAGGTTTAAACAGCAGAGGATAATTTGTTCAAGGTGCATAATTGAATCTTGATTTTACAGTTATTCAGTTTGTCCATATTCTTATATTAATTTGTGATTTTATATCATTATTTACATTTAAATAGAAAACCTTAACCAGGGGCAGCAGGGTAGCATGGTGGTTAGCATCAATGCTTCACAGCTCCAGGGTCCCATGTTCGATTCCCGGCTGGGTCACTGTCTGTGTGGAGTCTGCACGTCCTCCCCCTGTGTGCGTGGGTTTCCTCCGGGTGCTCCGGTTTCCTCCCACAGTCCAAAGATGTGCGGGTTAGGTGGATTGGCCATGCTAAATTGCCCGTAGTGTCCTAAAAAAAAAGTAAGGTTAAGGGGGGGTTGTTGGGTTACGGGTATAGTGTGGATACGTGGGTTTGAGTAGGGTGATCATGGCTCGGCACAACATCGAGGGCCGAAGGGCCTGTTCTGTGCTGTACTGTTCTATTTGTTGTTTCAGGTGGCCACCAGGGACATCAAATGAACATTTAAATCAGTTTGCAACAGGTACCATTTGGGCAGGGTGGCACACTACAATATTTGACTTTGTGATCACCTGTTTTGGACCTGGCTAAGAGGACAAAATGCACTCCAATTCCTACCCATGGAGATGATAACTATTATTCTACCATTTGGAAATTAAGTATAGCATCATTTTGATTGAGCCTGTCAAAATTATTTATAACCGTAACCGCATCAAATTTTCACAAACACTGATCACTATCGAAAGGAACAAAACTAGTTAAACATTTCCAGCATTGTGCTCATTATTCAAACTAGCCTGTTCAGATAACATAAACGTACTTGCAATTATGATACCAAGTTTACAGAAAAAGAGTGAAAATTTTGATCAAAGTTTTTGATCTCAATTGAGGTTGTACTGGGTGCTACAGTTGAATTGTAGCTGAAGAGAGGATAATGGGCAAATCATTTTTTTCCTTGATTGCTTTTCAGTGATTCCAGGTGGAAAATTATGTGCCCATTCAGTAAAAGCTATTAGACTGGATTTTTCAGTCATTGTTTGAGTCTGCAGCATCTAGAGGAGAGTGTGAGAGGAGGACACTGGGATAGACAGTCAGCAGCACATAGGGGAGAGTGTGAGAGAAGATTAAAAAAGACACAAGAGTGCAGTGAGAAATCTGAGCACTGGCTTAGAGTTTGGAGCTCCTGAGGTGAAGTCAGAATTCAAAAGTGACACAGGCCAAGTGGAAGCAGCTGATTGGGTGAGTACAGTTGGGTAAGTATTTACTACATCTATCACTTATTCTTTGTAAGGTCTTTATTTTGTGGTTTACAGTTTGTAAGGGCTATATTCTGTCATGACAAGGACCAGGGAAGAAGGGCCCAAGAGTAATTGATTTATTGAAATCCAAAAGAGTTCATTTAAAGGGGTAAGTCATGGCAGGAGAGCGCAAAGCCGTGGCATGCTCCTCCTGTTTTATGTGGGAAACCAGGAGCATGTCCATGTTTGCAGGAAGTGTCTCCAGCTGCAGCTCCTATAAGCCCGGATTTGGGACACTGTTAATCATCTGCGAGGTGGGGGTTATCATGTTTAGCATGTATAGAGAGGTGGTCGCATTGCGGGCTAAGACACCACAGGCAGGAAAAGAATGGGTGGCCACCAAACAGAGCAAGAGAACGAGACAGGCAGTCTAGGAATCTCTTCTGGCCATATCCATGCAAAACAAATATAAAACTGCTTTGGATACTGTTGGGGTGAATGGCCACAGAGGAAAGCAGCAGCAGCCACATTAATTGCACCATGTCACATAGGCGCCGCTGTTGCGTCACTCTTGGCGCATGGCCCGGCAGCCGAGTTACGGAGCGCCGCTGCTAGCCCCACCGGGAGGGGAGAAGAGGGGGCGAGGAGCGGCCTCCAAGGCCGTCGTGAAACTCGGCCGAGTTAACGCGGCCCTCCCAATTTTTCCCGGGAGCGGAGAATTCCACCCGTGTTCTTATTGCTGATGTTGAGGTCTTTGGAGTCGGCTATCTTCTTGCAGGTTTAACAGGCTGTAAAAAGAGATAAACTGCCTCTTCATGTTTATTGGTCAAAGGAGTGTTCATCAAGAGAAAGAGAGGTAAACTGTGGCTCTTTGCACCTATATCTGTGTTTTTAATATTTTTAAAATAATTTTATTTTTTAAAATTTCATTTTTCCAATTAAGGGGCAATTAAGCGTGGCCAGTCCACCTACCCTGCACATCTTTGGGTTGTGTGGCTGAGACCCACGCAAACACGGGGAGGGTGTGAAAACTCCACATGGACAATGACCCAGGGCTGGGATCGAACCCGGGTCATCGGTGCTGTGAGACAGCAGTGCTAATCACTACACCACCCTCTTCAAGCCTATATCAAAAGACTAAGTGTGCTTCACTCTACCAAATGGAAACTGTCTGAGTTTGGCAGAACATTCCGGAATGTCATCACCACAGTGCCAGACAAAATGGCACTGATGCTGGGGGTCTCCAGAGACCACCAAGTAGCACATCTGCTGGGGGGAGGGGGGGTTCAGTAATCATCCAGATGCAAAGGTTATAACAGCTAGGCTAACAAAAAAATAAGGGGAATCAGTTTTAAAAAGGAAGATCCTTACGATACAATATTCACAGCACATTATACAGCATTCAGCCCAATGGATCCACATTGGTATTTAAGCTCCTATCCTTTTCATCCAACTAAAACATTAACATATTCCTCTCAGGCAGATGGGATAGGATTTGTGGACAAGAATGAGAATTTTAATTTAAGTATTAGGGAAGGCATAGGATATGGTGCCAAATTCTGAGGTTCCTGGTGCTTGAAAAAATGTGTTGGCCATATAATTTCTTTATTTTTAAATTTAGAGTGCCCAATTCATTTTTTACAATTAAGGGCCGATTTAGCATGGCCAATCCACTTATCCTACACATCTGTGTGTTGTGGGGGCAAAACCCACGCAAACACGGAGAGAATGTGCAAACTCCACATGGACAGTGACCCAGAGCCGGGATCGAACCTGGGACCTCGGCGCTGTTAGAGTCCCCAAAAGTCTGTAAAATTATGCTTAAGTTAAAAATATTGCTGCCCTCAATGTTAACCTCTTATGCAAGGCCCACCTCTATAAGTGCAGGGCTGAAGTCCTGCACCAAGGTCTCCACTACAGCCGCCGCCCTTGCTATGTTTATCTTGCTGCTTCGGAGTGTTGGCAGGATCTCCTCAGACAGATGGAGTTGGGAGTTCTCTACTCAGCCTTGCAGTCCGAGGAGTGATACAGACACCCCTCCTGATGTTCCCTACTCTGCCTTTGGATCTCCTGCAACTGCAAGATGACTGAATCCAGAGGCACATCATCAAACTGGGGCTCATCAGAGTCCTGGACACCAGCAGTCCTTAAGAGTGCCGAAACCCTGGGATGTCCCTGCTTCTATCTGCTGTGATCAGAAAATGTGAGGTGCCCACCAGTTTGTGACCTCTCTATCATTAGTTCCCACTGTGGTGTCTCTCTCTGTGCTAGTGGCACAGAGTGTGCAGGGGCTGATTTAGCTCATTGGGCTAAATCGCTGGCTTTTAAAGCAGACCAAGCAGGCCAGCAGCAAGGTTCGATTCCCGTATCAGCCTCCCTGGACAGGCGCCGGAATGTGGCGACTAGGGGCTTTTCACAGTAACTTCATTGAAGCCTACTCGTGACAATAAGCAATTTTCATTTCATAGTGGAGAGGGCAGGTGAAAGGTATGACACCTCTTCCATCCAAATAAATTTTAGAAGCAGCTCTCTTCAGCCATGTTTGTAGAAGGCTCTGACTGCTCCCCTACTGTGCTTGCAAGAGAAGAGAGATATCATTAGTGTATGGAAACAGCATAAGCATACAAGAGATGGACCTCACATGAGTTTGGCGAGATGGATGATGGTGTTGTGGGTCCGTACTCATTTTGTGCCCCCCCTTCCCCCAAGCAGGAACAGTCCTCTTCCTTCCTGGCCATCAGGAGGGCTCTCTCCTAAAATTGAGAGAGGATTTTTAATCTGGGAATTACTCTGCCCAGCTGTGCACTCTTCTGCCTATTGTGAGCCAACTTGTCCTGCAAGAGAACAGGAGGAGAGAGTGTTAGCAAGCTGTGTGCCAGATGTGATAGTAAGGATAATAAAAACAGAAAATGCTGGATAAACTCAGCAGGTTTGACAGCATCTGTGGCTAGAGAAACACATAGAATCAGAGAATACCTACAGTGCAGGAGGTCATTTAAGTCCATCGAGTCTGCACCAACCTCCTGAAAGAGCACTATACCCAGGCCCACTCTCTCGTCCCATCCCTGTAACCCCACCTGTGCGACAGGGTAGCACAAGTGGATAGCACTATGGCTTCACAGCGCTAGGGTCCCAGGTTCGATTCCCTGCTGGGTCACTGTCTGTGCGGAGTCTGCACGTTCTCCCAGTGTCTGTGTGGGTTTCCTCCGGGTGCTCCGGTTTCCTCCCACAGTCCAAAGATGTGCAGGTTAGGTGGATTGGCCATGCTAAATTGCCCTTAGTGTCCAAAAAGGTTAGGAGTAGTTATTGGGGTTTCGGGGATAGGGTGGAAGTGAGGGCTTAATGTGGGTTGGTGCAGATCGATGAGCCGAATGGCCTCCTTCTGCACTGTATGTTCTAAGTTCTTTGGACATTTAAGGGTGATTTAGCATGGCCAATCTACCTAACCTGCACATCTATGGTCTGTGGAAGGAAACCAGCGAACCCAAAGGAAACCCACGCCAATGCGGGGAGAATGTGCAGACTCTACAGTCACCCAAGCTGTTGTGCAATGCGTGTGTGAGTGGGCGAGCAGAGACTGATGAGGAGAGTGAATTATCCTGGCTAAGGGGAGGGTCAGTCATTCTCTTCCTGCACTACACTCCCATCCGCTTGTGCAGGGAGTTGGCACTTTCCAGTGTTGCTACTGACTTCCATGCTGGGTTGGTTATCTCGCTCAAGGGTCTCCTCCCCCCCCCCTGAGGGATGTGGACCCACTCCTCCACCATGTCCAGCATTCTGGACAGGGCTCACTCTGCTAATTTTGGCACGGCCTTCCTAGCAGCCATCTTTTGCTTTGGACTTAGAACAAGTGCTGGGGAGGCGTTTAAATGGAACTCCTCAGTAATTGAAGCACTCAGCTGACTGCAGGATGAGCAATTCCGACTTTGCCCGCCATGGAGGCAACATGAAACAATGAGAATTCTTTTTGTCCTAAATGGCTAAAAATATGGCAGGAAAACCTCCCAATGCCAACGGTGGGCAACACTCCAGTTTCCTTGGCCTAGTTGACACTTTGCTAAAAGAAACTGGAAAATTCCGCCTGTAATATTTATACATTATGTTGGCCGGGCCAAGCTTACAGTAGTGTGTGCAGTTTTGGCCATCCAATTACAGAACCCACATTACCGCTGTAGGACGTAAACATAAATGAACCAGGAGGATGACAGGGATGGAAGCATTTGGTTATTAGACACATGAGAAACTTCTACTTTCACTGGAATAAATACTCAGAAAATTTAATAGAACTGAATCTTGTAATTGATCGTCAATGACAAAGGATCATGAATTCAAAATCATCACAACAAGAGTCAGGAGAGACTTTAAGAGAAATGTATTTAAGCTGAGAGCTGTGGAAGCATAGAATTATTTGTCAAAACAGTTGTTGAGTCTTAGGCCATTATATCTTTTAATTGAATGTACATCTGAAACGTGGGCAGAAAGGGCTATCGGATGGCAGCAGAACAGCCAGATTAGTTTTTCGATTACTTTGGCGAAAAGCCGACGTAGTACTAATGGATGAAATACATGCCATCTGTGTTCCCAACTAGTTCTATGAGGAAGGAAGCCAATGAACAGAACTTAGTATGGAACAGAATACCAGCAATGCCGTTTTAGACAACTTAGGGTTTGTGCAGTTTAAGATTGGAAACAACAAAACCAGGTTATCAGAGCGCCAAGGCTGAGATCAGGGCGGAGATGTTGAATCATAGAATCATAGAATTTACAGTGCTGAAGGAGGCTATTCGGCCCATCGAGTCTGCACTGGCCCTTGGAAAGAGCACCCTACCAAGTCCACACCTCCACTCACGGGGAGAACGTGCAAACTCCGCACAGACAGTGATCCAAGCCAGGAATCGAACCTGGGACCCTGGAGCTGTGAAGCAACTGTGCTAACCACTATGCTACCGTGCTGCCCGAGTTGAGTATATGCAAGTAAGCAGGCTAGGAGGTGGGTACAATGTGGGATTTGAAGCTAAGACCCTGGTCAAACAAGTCACTAATGATTATATGGCATCTGGGCCTGAGTAACTCTCATGTTAGAGAAACAGGAGTGTTAGTGGACTTGGAGGTTACAGTGGAGAGGTAGAATTGGATGTGGTGTACAAACTCACTCTGTGCCTTTGGGAAAATAATCTTAAATATACAATATGTAGACAAGGAGAAACAGTGATCAAGAATGGAATGTTGGGGTCCCCTGAAAGTAATTCCAATCAAAATTGTGTCCTCTGGAAATTCACTGGCTGAAATCAAATTCTACCATACTGTGACATAGCAGAGTCTAATCGCATTGCACAACCATACAGCCTTGGCTCAATGGGATCCAGTTCCACTGACATTTGACTGCAGTTATGAGGGTAGGCTGTACACTGTCAGAGGTGCCGGCTTTCAGACGAGATGCTGAACCAAAACCACATCTCTCAGATGGATCTAAAAGATCCCATGGTGCCCTGACTAATAGTTATCCCTTAATCAATATGAAAATATGTATTGTCCAGTCATTGTCAAATCGCTGATAGAGGTACCTCACTGAGCACAACTGGGCAGCTGTATTTTCTTCAGTTACAACAGCGACTCTGCTCAAAAATATTTAATTGGCTGCCGGCTGTTATTTGATTACTGTTCTTTGTACTCTATTGTTTTTGGTACTGTGGTTGTTTGTTATGCCAAAAATACCTCATTAAAAATTGTTTGTTCAAAAAAAATATTTAATTGGCTGTAAAGAGTTTTGTGATGTCCTGAAGTCATGAAAGGTGCTATATAAATTTGAACTTTTTCTTTTCCACTTCAACCTAATTTTCTTTTGATCTCCACTAAGCTCCTTTGTGCTTGCTTCATAAAATGATGAATAAATAAAATGGCTGTAAGGTGACAGCATTTAAGAAGAAATACGGTTAAGATATATGAAATACGCTGACGTGGGGAATTAAGATAATCCTCTTGGATCTACAGCAGTTATTCAATTTGCTGAGTGCATAATCGTGAAAAGATGAAGGGAGAAAACATCCTATTTTCCATTCTGTTCTTACTTGAAGGTATGTTGAGCATTTTCTGGCGGGATAAGGAGCTTCTACTAAATATTGTTTGTAAAAAAAAATTTGAAATCAGTAAATTATATTCCCCAATTCAGTATATGTTTTGTTATTAGGTGAGAAATTCTTATTTACCTTATTTGAGTTTCTTCAAATGTGATAATGCCTCAGCAATTGTAGAATACTAGGACTCTGAAGATGTGTATAAATTTCCAATACTGAGATCCTTAAAATAGAATCAAAAGAGCAATTAAATGTTCTCTTGATTTATATTTATTTTATAAAAATGTAAAATAAAAGTGATTATATTTGTACTGTTCAAGAAAATAATCCTCGTCTTTCCTCTATCTTTTTAAAATTCTTCTCAATCGATTTGGAAAAGCTCTTCCATCGACATCTGCTACAGAGGTATGGAGCTCAGTGTAGCCAATGCTATTAAAGCATTGTTCAACCTGTGCAGTTGCTTTCAATCTGACTTGTGTGTTGATATTGGCCTGTTGGTAAAGGTTATTCTTAGAAAATATTGTTTAACTGTTGCTCATTATTTCCAAATAATAGGCAGACCAATTAGTTTTTTTTTAATAAATTTAGATTACCCAATTATTTTTTCCAATTAAGGGGTAATTTAGCGTGGCCAATCCACCTACTCTGCACATTTTTGGGTTGCGGGGGCGAAACCCACGCAGACACGGGGAGAATGTGCAAACTCCACACGGACAGTGACCCAGAGCCGGGATCGAACCTGGGACCTCAGCGTCGTGAGGCGGTTGTGCTAACCACTAGGCCACCGTGCTGCCCGGCAGACCAATTAGTTAACGAAAAATAAAATGGGAAACCTCAGCAGGTCTGGCAGCATATCTGGAGAGAGAAACAGAGTTAACGCTTTGAGTGTGTACGATTCTTCCTCCCACATTTTCTATTTTATTTTAAATTTCCAGTATCTGTAGCATCTTGCTTTTATCCCAGTTAATTAAAATTGTTTTTAAATCTACTGCAATTTATTGAAAAGACACTTCAACTATTTGATAACTGACCCCAAAAGTAACTGTAAGCAATCATTATATCCCTACCCCACCAATAAGTTCATAAACTAAAACCAGCAAGCATTCCATGGGCTGTGGGATTTAGATGAATATTTTTTTAAAAAGGGGGTGGTTTAAGCATCTCCGGCCCCCTTACTACATGTTATCTTACGAGAGATGAATTAAGGAAAATATAAATAATTGCACTTTTTTTCTCATGCCAGCTCTTTATTCTTCTTAATCAGTTTTGTTAATAGTTTAAGGTATGTTGTCAATGCATGTTAACGAAAAAGAAAATGTTTACCAGGACAAATTTTTATCAGCCTCAAAGCTAAGTACCCACACAAGTCATACTGTAGGGTTCATAAGCTTTCAGCTACTATTCCTATATTTATCTGTAGGGAGAGAAAAGAGCTAACGTTTCGAGTCCGATGACTCTTTGTCAAAGCGTCTTCGGACTCGAAACGTTAGCTTTTTTCTCTCCCTACAGATGCTGCCAGACATGCTGAGATTTTCCAGCATTTTCCCTTTCGTTTCAAATTCCAGCATCCGCAGTAATTTGCTTTTACTCCTATATTTATGACAGGATGAAAATCTGGATCAGTCATGTAACAAGACTTGCAAATGCGATTGCAATGAAGAACTCAACACATTTTGGGAAATGGCACCAGGATCATTGATAATGCAGTGCATGCCAGGTAAGAAAGACCATTATATAATTTTAAATGGCATAAGAAGGCACTTAACCTCGATTCTGAAGAGGTATTCTTGAAGATCCAGCCAGACTTTATTCTGGAAACAAAACAAAATCAACTACTTTATAAAAGCTTCAATGTATCAATAATGTTGATTTGGGGGGTGGGGGTGCGGGGCACCTCCCATTTAGTTGACAGTAAAACCTGTAACATTGTACTGGATATTGGCAGCTACCAGAGAATTGAGAATGTAGGGCATTCGTACTGGTTGGAATTGCAATGGTGATAAGACAAGACACAAGGTCACTGATTAATCCTCTTACCTCTTCAGAATGACTATCTCTGAAGATTAAATGGATTACCCTTTAGTATAACCCCCCTCATGATGGAATACTACCAGTCACAATAAATAAGTTTCAGAGACCCAACATTAACAACTTGTGTATATAAAGCTTTTCATATAATAAAATGTCCCAAAGTACTTCACAAGGTTTTTAGAAAGCCAAAACTGACACTGAGACTTATAAGAAAAGATGTTACGGCATATCACTGAAAGCTTGGTCAAAAAAGTAACAATTAAGGCACGCCTTAAAGGGTGAAAGAAAGGAAGACAGGCAGAGATGTTTATGGAGGAAATTCCCGAAGCTGGGCCCAAGACAGGTGAAGGCACGGCATCAATACATCCTGGTTCAGGTCATTATGTTGGTGGAACAAGTAAAATCAGGGATGCTCAAGAGGCCAGAATTAGAGGAATTATTTGGAATTGAAAACTCACCTCAATAATAGTGACCATGAAGCAAACATTGATTGTCGTAAATAACCATCTGCTTCCCTAATGTTTTCTTTTAAATTTAGAGTACCCAATTATTCTTTTCCAATTAAGGGGGCAATTTAGCGTGGCCAATCCACCCACCCTGCACATCTCTGGGTTGTGGGGGTGAAACCCACGCAGACACGGGGAGAATGTGCAAACTCCACATGGACAGTGACCCAGGACTGGGATCGAGCCCGGGTCCTCAGCGCCGTAGGCAGCAGTGCTAACCACTGTGCCGCTCATTAATGTTTTTTAGGGAAGGAGATCTGCCGTCCTGACACGATTTGACTTAGGTGTGGCATCAGACCCACAGCAATGTGTTTGACTCGTAACTATCCTCTGAAGGTCAAGGGCAATTGGGGATGAGCAAGAGATGCTAATCTCGCAATGCAAGCCACATCTGATGAAAGAATAAATAATATGTTACCCAGGGTTGCCTAGGTACAACCTTATCAATAAATCCTTATAGGCTATTATGTTGGTTTTCTAATGCTGCAGTGCACTAAGTGAAGTGAGCAGCCTTCTGAACATGAACTAGGAGCAGGAGTTGGCCATTTAGCCTTGAAAGCCTGCTGTCATTTGATAAGGTCATGGTTGACCTGATTTTGGACTCAAGTCTGCTTTCCTGTCTATCCCTACACGCTTTGACACCCGTGTCAATCAATAATCTATCTAACTCAGCATTAGAAATATTCAATAACCTTGCCTTCACTGCTCTCTGGAGAAGAGAATTCCACAGACCAATGATCCTCAGAGAAAAAATGTACCTGATTTCCAACTTAATTGGGAGACCCCGTCTAACCGAAAGACGAGCTCGTTAGGTGAATTGGACATTCTGAATTATCCCTCTGTGTACCTGAAGAGGCGCCGGAATGTATCGACGAGGGGATTTTCACAGTAACTTCATTTCAGTATTAATGTAAGCCTACTTGTGACAATAGTAAAGATTATTTATTTGTCATTTATATTCAAAATATGTCATATATATATCTCAAGGACCTTCCCAATCACCTGTTTCTCCTCTATTCACACTTGATTATCTAAACCGCCAGTCCTCCATCCTCCCACCCCTCCTGGTCCGACACCTCCTCATCCTCCTCGAAGGTGGCCACATATTCTTCCCCTCCACCGCATCCCCCCCGCTGCTGCGCCTGGTTGTGGAGGGCACAGCAGACCACCACGAAGCGGGCTACCCTCTGGGGGGGTGTACTGCAGGGCACCACCAGTACAGTCGAGGTATGGAAACTGCATCTTGAGGAGTCCGATGCACTGCTCAATGACAGCCCGTGTGGCCCCATGGACTTTGTTGTATCAGGTCGCCGCATCAGTCACAGGCCTCCGTACTGTTGTCATTAGCCAGGTCCTCAGCGGGTATCCCTTATCCCCAAGAGCCAACCGTCCATCCTGGCGCGGTCCTTGAAGAGACACAGATGTCCGACTGTCCCAGGATGTAGCTGTCATGCACACTCCCTGGGAAGTGGGCACATACATGCATGATCTCCATGTGGTGGTTGTACATGAGCTGCATGTTCAGGGAGTGGAACCCCTTCCTGTTGACGATGAGCATTCCAGACAGCTCGGTGACCACAGGGCAACATGTGTGCCATCTATTAGTTCCTGGACCTGGGGCATCCAGTCAATAGCGGAGAATCCTGCTGTCTTGTTGGGCTTAGTCCATGGCACAGCTTATATAGCCTGCTGCCCGGGCAAACAGGGCATCCATGACTTCACGGATGCACATGTGGGTTGTGAAATGCCGTACAAGTCCTCGCTCAAGCTTCTCACAGAAGGATTTTCCCATCTAGCCCCGTCCCCAGAAAGTGGTCATGTGGGCCATCTTCACTCACAGGCAAAGAGCCTACCCACGAGGATCAAAATGATCCTGAGATGTTCAGGGCTGTGGTGAGTTTGACGGCCACTTGGAGTGGGTATCCTCCTCCACATGGTGACAAGTCTACAAGGACATGGCACAGGTGCCACATCGCCCCCCCTTGTTGTAGCGGAACGTCCTACGGCACATGCATCTGTCATTTGATCGAAAGTCCAGCAACGTCTGTGCACTTTGGGCTGTCACGGCCCCACCCCTTCTGGGTCCCTCTCTGTTGAGCGGACAGGGTCCGCAGGGAGTGGAGCGAGGCCCTGCACATGGCCTGCCTCGAGCTTCTGTCAACAATGGTGGTGGCGCCTTCTCTGCCGTTTGGTCACCTGGCTTGCCAGCAGCAGCACTAGGGCAGCTTCCGCCGGGTCCAAGATGTCATCCATGCTGTTTGATATGTGCAAGGAATTGGGAGAGAGTGTGATACTGATAACTAGCGATTTCAGTCCCCCCATTGCTCAGCCCCCCCAGCCCGGCATGACTCACTGCCCACTCACCCCTGGCCGTAATGGATACCGCTGCCCACCGGACCCCACACCCTGTACTCCAGACAACCAAGCATGACGTTACCTGGACCAGCCGCTGGCCACGTCCCTGGTGCTCACACCAATCCTCTGGTCACGGAAATGTGCCGAATGCTGGGGCCCAGCCCTTGGGTGTTCATATGTTGGCCACTGCGTCCTTATGTGTTGCCCCCCCCCCCCCCCCCCCCCACCCCACCCCCACCCCCACCCCCCACCCCCCACAGTGTTCAGGCACAATGTCCAGGCACATGGTCTAATTGGGATGTTAGCCAATAAACCCCACATGCTGAATGGCACAACTACCTATGGAGATCCACTTGGGATGTGTGAAGTGCTCACTTAACTATGATTGCCAATTCAGTATTTGCAGTAGCCTTCAGTCGTGCAGTCAGAGGCCTTCACAGTCAGTGGGCAGTTGCCGTGGCAGGCGGGCTTGGGTTGCCCCCAGAACGGGACCACATGGTCCACGGGTTGGCATGGTGGACCTGCAGACACAGAGACTCACCACTGCACGCACCCCCCCCCCCCCCCCCTCCCCAGCAAAGCCCAGGTCATGAGCAGCCACCATCTCCTGCTCCGCAAACCCCCCCCCACTCCGCAAACCCCCCCACACCGCAAACGCCCCCCCTGCACTGCAACTCACCCCCCCCTCCCCCACCCCACTGACAGCTCACGTTGACTGAGGTTGGCCCCTTGGGATCAGCAATTGCAGTGCCCTTGGGCTTTTTGCCTGTGAGTGAAGATGGCCCACATGACCACTTGCTGGGGACGGGGTTAGATGGGAAAATCCTTCTGTGAGAAGCTGTGGGAAGGTTTGGGACATGTATAGAATGTTAAAAGCCAAGAAAAAAAATCCGGGGAAAAAGAGAGTGAGCGAAAGTCCATTGCCGAGCGTGGTGAGGAATGCAGTGGGAGTAAAGGAGAGAGTCCAGAGGGTGGGGCCACAACCAACACAGTGGGAAAGATGGCTGAAGTGATGGCTGAGGAATTTGAGCGGTTGTTCTCAAAACATTTTGAAAGGCATCGGACAGAGATGATGGTCTCGCTGAATGAGTGGGTGGGTACGACTCTTGCCCCGATGAGAGAGGAGTTGGGGGAAGACTTGGATGGCAGTGCAGGAGCAAGGAGAGACAATGAAGGGGGTGGTGGAAGCATTGTTGCGGCCAAAGTAGAAGACCTGGAGAACAGATCGCAAAGGCAACATCTGAGGATCGTGGGTGTGCCTGAGGGGGGGGGGGGGGGGGGGGGGGGGGGCAGAGGTCTACAGAGTACTTTGCTGACATGCTGCTGAAATTGATGAGTAAGACTCCCAGTATGAATTGGACAAGGACCACCGGTCACTTCAGCCGAAACTGAGAACGAATGAACCGCTGAGACCTGCGATCGTCTGCTTTCACAATTCTCAAGTGAAGGAGAAGGTGCTGAGTTGGGCAAAGCAGAAACGGGAGATGGAGTGGGACGGAAATGGAAAACTTGACGACGGAGCTGGGAAGGAGACGGGCAGCCTTCCGTCGAGCTAAGGCGGCGCTGTATAAAAGCAATGAGCGGTTTGGTGTGGTCTACCCGGTAAAGTTGAGGATTACACACAACGGCAGAGACTACTACTTTGAGATGCCAACAAAGGCGTTCGTGAAGGCAAAAAGCCTGGGACTGGACTGAATTTGGACTTTGATCGTTTTTGACTGGGTTTTTCCTTTATGTTGTTCTTTCCAGCTGTGGATGTTATGGTTAACGGTTTTGTGTAATAGAAGTTTGGGCTGGTGTGGGCAGCACGGTGGCACAGTGGTTAGCATTGCTGCATCATGGCGCTGAGGACCCAGATTCAAATCCCGGCCCTGGGTCATTGTCCGTGTGGAGTTTGCACGTTCTCCCTGTGTTTGCGTGGGTTTCACCCCCACAACCCAAAAAATGTGGTGGATAGGTGGATTGGCCACGCTAAATTGCCCCTTAAATTGGAAAAAGTAACTGGCTAATCTAAATTTAAAAAAAAAGAAGTTTGGGCTGGGGTGGTTTGGGAGAGACGGTTGGGATTTACAGTTGTCTGGGTTTTGGGGTTTGTTGGGGCACAGAGTGTTGGAAGTTTGGAAGAGGTGGGTATGGGGGGCTTTGGAGCTGGTGTGTTTTTACGATGTGGGGAAGAAGGGCTCTGGCAGGGGCCTCTGTGCAAGCAAACGTAACATTGGCCAGTGAACAGGAGCAAGGTGAAGGGAATATGAATCTGTTTGGTCGGCTTTGATGAGCCTGGGAGGTGTGAATGGTGGGGGGATGGGAATGATACTGGGTGTGGTGTTTTCAGGAGGAAATGGTGGAGGAGTTTCTGGGAATTGGGTGGGGGTTGGTGGGGGAGAGAAGGGGTGGGGGTGATGCTGACTAGGGCCAGGGCTGGGTCCCGCCTGCTAGACAGGGCCTGGGAGGATGGTCATGGCGGGAAGGAAGGGTGGGGTTGGACGTGAGAGACCCCCGGCCAGAGTGGTGATGTGGAACGTTCGAGGGTTTGGGGGACCGGTGAAGAGAGCGAGAGTTTTCTTAAAGGGCCTGAAGGCAAACGTGGTGCTGTGACAGGATACCCATTTAAAGATAAAGGACCAGGTGAGGCCAAGGAAGGGCTGGATGAGCCAGCTGTTTCAATAGGGGTGGAGGAAGTGCAGGCAGCAATAGGGAAGATACAGTCAGGCAAGGCACCAGGGCCAGGTGGGTTTCCGGTGGAATTTTATAAAAAATTCAAGGATAAGTTGGCACCGCTTGTGGTAGAAATGTTTGAGGACGCGATGGTAAGGGGAGAATTGCCGGAGACGATGAGGCAGGTATCCATGACTTTATTAATCAAAAAGGAGAAGGATCCGGTGGGTTGTGGGTCATAAAGGCCCATTTCTTTGCTGAACATGAATGCTACGATACTGGTGAAGGTGGTGGCAGTCAGGTTGGAGGAATGCTTTCTGAAAGTGGTGGGGAGGATCAGATGGGATTCGTCAAGGGAAGGCAGCTGTTCAATGTGGTGCTTTCTCCAGCAGAGGGAAATGATCTGGAGGTGGCGGTGACGTTAGACGCAGAGAAGGCGTTTGACAAGAGTGAAGTGGAATTATTTGTTTGCAGCGCTGGAGAAGTTTGGGATTGGACTTAAGTTTGTGGCATGGGTGAAATTGTTATACAAGAATCTGACAGTACGTGTGCAGATGAATGATGTGAATTCAGGGTATTTTCCATTATTTGGGACAACGAGGCAGCGATACCACATTGCCCCTCTTCTGTTAGTGTTAGCGATTGAGCCCTTGGCCAAAGCGCTGAGGGGTTTGGACTTATGGAAGGGAACAGCGGTGGGGGGTGGGGGAGGGGGGGGGGGAGAGTGGTAGTGGAGCATAGGGTGTCTCTGTATGCAGAAGATCTGCTGCTGTACATCCCGGACCCGGGCGCTTCGGTGAGGAACATAATGGGGTTACTAAGGCAATTTGGGGCGTTTTCGGGGTATAAGTTAAATTTGGTGAAGAGCGAATACATTGTGGTGTTTCTCCAGGTGCAGGGGCAGGAGTGGGATGATTGCCCTAGGTATATGGGGTGCAGCACTGGACATGACTCCATAAGCTTAATTTCACGAGCCTGGTGGTGAGCCTTGATTTGCAGCGTGAAGCCTGTGGGGTCTCCTTAAGTGGACCTATTAATAATAATAAATTTTAATTTTGTCACAAGTAGGCTTACATTAACACTGCAATAAAGTTACTGTGAAAAGCCCCGAGTCGCCACATTGCGGTACCTGTTCGGGCACACGGAGGGAGAATTCAGAATGTCCAAATTATCTACTTGCACATCTTTCGGGACTTGTGGGAGGGAACTGGAGCACCCAGAGGAAGCCCACGCAGACACGGGGAGAACGTGAAGACTCCTCGCAGGCAGTGGCCCAAGCCAGGAATCGAACCTGGGACCCTGGCGTTGTGAAGCCATAGTGCTAACCACTACGCTACCGTGCCTGCTCCTATTAACATTGCATTGTAGTGATGGTTTTGCCAAGCCGCCTCCGGGAAGGTTGTGGCAGATCCTGCTTGCTACACTTAGAAAGCTTTTCATTGAATCATGCCCTGGCTGTCCGACCGGCGGAATTTCTCAAACTGGAGAAAATAAAACTTGCCACCAAGGGTGGGAAGAGGGTTTCCACAGGACGTGGAAACATTCACCAACTTGTACCAAGATCTGTTCGTAGCTACCAACCAGTAGAGTTGGGGGGGCGGGGGGGAAGAGAGATACAAGTGAGTCACAGGATTAAGATGAAATGGAAACAGGGGTGGGGGATGGGGGGGGGGGGGAGGACATGCAAGGAAGACAAGACAAGGGACCAAAACTGTAGATAGACATCTGTAAATACGTGCCAGGGTTAAACTAGGAATTGCAACAGAGGTATGCTGACTAAGGGGGGTCAAGGGCACAGGAGGAAGGAAAGCAATTATATGTAAATATCTTTACTGATTTCTGCCAGTTTTTAATCTCCTGTTTTTTCTTGCTGATTTTTTCCCCCCCCTCTGTTGGGCGTGATTATGTAAAGTGTAACTATGAGTTGTGAAATACAAAATGTGAAAACTCAATAAAAACGCTTCTTAAAAAATTTTTTAAAACATAAGAGATTGACTGACGCCTGTATCTCGTAACATTTTAATATATTTTCCCCTGTGATCCTGTCCACAGAAATATTTCACCTGAGCACCCAATTTTTTTAAAGATGTCTGTCACTGGGCAGCACGGTGGCCTAGTGGTTAGCACAACCGCCTCACGGCGCTGAGGTCCCAGGTTCGATCCCGGCTCTGGGTCACTGTCCGTGTGGAGTTTGCACATTCTCCCCGTGTCTGCGTGGGTTTCGCCCCCACAACCCAAAAATGTGCAGAGTAGGTGGATTGGCCACGCTAAATTGCCCCTTAATAGAAAAAATAATTGGGTAATCTAAATTTATATAAAAAAAAAGATGTCTGTCGCTTGCTGGTCATTCTACCCCACTGCAAGTGGTGCACACATGTGCCCTCCCATTGTCTGTTCTGTTACAACATGGATTTGGATTTATTGTGACATGTCACGAGGTACAGTGAAAAATATTGTCCTGCATACAGTCTAGTCAGATCATTCCATACATGAAAAACATAGGACATATGATTAACACACAATGTAAATACAGAGACATCAGAGTGTAGTGTAGATGCGAGGAGAGAGCAGATCAGTCCATAACAGGGTCATTCAGGAGTCTGGTTTCGGCGCTGGCCGCGTTTCCCATTCTCTAGCCTCTAAGTTCATATTTCCAGTTTTAAGATTTGTGATATCCTACAACGACTGTTTAATCTCCAGCATAGTGATTTGGTATGGATCAGTTTATTATAATGAAACCACCTGACCATTTTCATATCTCTCACCCCTTCAAAGACTGTTGTATTTTGAGATGAAACCTCCTTGGACACTCCCTCTCTGGCTAACTAGTTCTCTCTTGGACCTTCCCAAGTTTTTTTTTTGAATCTTTATTGTCACAAGTAGGCTTACATTAACACTGCAATGAAGTAACTGTGAAAAGCCAAAGTCGCCACATTCCAGCGCCTGTTCGGGTACACTGAGGGAGAATTCAGAATGTGCAATTCACCTAACAGCTCGTCTTTCAGGACTTGTAGGAGGAAACCGGAGCACCCGGAGGAAACCCACGCAGACACGGGGAGAACGTGCAGACTCCGCTCAGACAGTGACCCAAGCCCGGAATTGAACCTGGGATCCTGGCGTTGTGAAGTAACAGTGCTAACTACTGTGCCACTCCCACTGTGACTATTTGTTCCAGCATTCTCCAATTTAAAATAGGATCTAATAAAAGTCTTTAGTCTATGAATCAGCTCATAATTGTCCCCAAGCTCAGCGGCATTGTCTGGCAGTTCTAACTTTCTGATCCTCAACAGGGGTTTTATCATGGTAGGCAATAAATCTTTAAATTCCTCAAACAGAATTATCTCTCTCAAGGCTTCAGAGGTTTCTCCTATTTTCAAGGCCCTTACACACTTGTTTCTTACTTTTGTTATGTTCAAAAGTCAAAAATTCCCTACATCCAAGGAATTAAACCTTTTTAGGACCACTGACAGGAGCCCCCAATTTTCTGTCATGATTTTATTTGCTAGGGTTTCCCAACTTGGAATGGCAGTTCTTGGGGGTGTATAGTGTTATTTTGTTCCAGTGTGAGGAGACAAGTGAAACTCAAGTGAGAATAAATAGCCCAGTTATTGGGTAACAATTATGAAAGACTATTTATTAAAGAAAAGACTAAACACACACAAACTGGATTACTCTTCTCTCGCACAATTTAAGATCTATGAATGATTAAAACACAGTTTTGATAGAACTTACCCCTTGTTACAAAATATAACTACAATACCTAAACTCGGTAAGACTTCCCCAGTTCCTCAAACAAAATTCAAATTGAATAACCAGCTACTATAGTTACCGCAGAATCCAGGGATGATACTCAAATCTGGGAACTGTCTTCTTCCTGGTCCAGCAAAGATATTTTAAAATAACTGTTGTTCCAAATGTTTTCTGCACTGCCTTGACTCTAAGCTTGTTTGCTGTAAATGTGGCCTTCAGGCTTGGTGGCTGGAAACTGGCCTGTCCGCTTTCGGAGACTGCTAGATGGTAACTGCCTCTCCTAGCTTTTCAGGGTCTGGGCAATTATACTGCCGAGGGTGAGGGTGGGTGGGTGGGAGAGTCCGCAGTGGGTGAGGGGGGGGGAGGGGGGGGGTGGGGCGGGAGAGTCCACAGTGGGAAGGAGGTGGTGGAGAAAGCATGGGCGATAGTGGCGTTTAAGGGGCATCTTGACAAATACATGAATAGGATGGGAATAGAGGGATACGGACCCCGGAAGTGTAGAAGATTTTAATTTAGATTATGCCTTGTGTGAATTTGGCTGTCTGCCCCATCAACTTCCTTGACGATACATCAACATAATGTAAATCTCTGGGACCTTCACAATCATCTATAATCTGTTTCTCCTCTATAAACTACTCACAAATAATTGTCTAAATATCCAATCTAAACTCATTACCAGGAGAGACATACTAGTTGAGGCCCCTCTGCATACTGCCTACTGGTGTCTCAAGGCAGGTTCATGACAATTGTGTTCCCCAATTTGTCTCTCCAATTCAGTGGAACCATCTTTTCAGCAATAACTGTCAATTAAGTCCCTTCAGAATGTTATATATTTCAG